>NC_074669.1:33581223-34181223 GCF_029448725.1 Salvelinus fontinalis | reverse complement strand
CTCAGCAACACTTAACCTGCTGAGCCAGCCAGAGAACATGGCTGCTGAATTGTTGGAACTTGGGATAGTTGAGGAGATTCTAGAACACAAAACACAGACGACATCGGACATCTACCAGAGAGAGAGAGAGAGAGAGAGAGAGAGGTGGCCCTGCACGGGGAGTGAGTCTAATGCTTTAAAGAGCGATTGAACATCCTGGTTGGCCTTGTTTTGAAGCTCGGCCATTAAAAAAGTGCTAGCAGCCATGACTGAAGCCAAATGAGGATTGTCTCGGGGTGTGGTTTGATGACGGTGTTTCTTTGGTGTGTCTTTGCCATTCAATCATAACACGAGGGCAGTAGTGAGTAGGGCTCTTACTGTGACCGTATTACCGGCACACTGGCAGTCACGCAGTCAAATTCCACGTGACTGAGTCACAGTAACTATGCTTCTCCAAAACTGTGCTATGATGCTGCTGATGGTCAATAGTAGTCGCTAACGGACTGGTACTCCGGGCTCTATTGTCTCTCTAATCATTCTGACATCAATGGAAATGCAATCGAAAATCTAATCAAACACTCCATGAAAGCCCTGGCATTCTGAGTTTGAGCCGAATTGGATAACCTGTTCTGCAGCAAGAGCCAGCGCCTCATAACTGGTTGATCCATGGAATGAAATGTGTTCCTATAAGCCCATGTGGGATACCATTTCTATAGGCTATGCTATGCAATTGCACGAGAAAACTGAGTTTTGAAGGAAGATCCCATCAGCTTTCTAAATACGCTAGGCCTACTATATTTATTTCTCAACTTTCCTGATCTTAAGCACATTGCTTCGCTTTACAAACGGAGTAGCCTAACTGGCTGGCATGAAAATGAACTGCGGGAAAAGCACCTTCTATTCGCTACTCAAATGCATACGGATGGCATGTATTTTTCCCCTGCCCCTGTTTCCAGACAGGTGCATGATAATGGCCCATTCTAAATCAAAACGTATATTATTTAGTATATGTAAAGACCAGATTAAATTGAGAATAGTCTGATGGGTGAGAATATTATCACTTGAGAATGATGCCCGGCATGTGCAGTCTAAGGCAAGAAGCAGAGCATGCGTGTTTTTGGCGACTTTTCCCAAATTATAGTCACATGCATCATCTAACCTAGCCCATAGGCCTATATGTTTTGATAAGGTTTGTATCACAACTAAAGTGGCCAAATAACTCTAAGCTTAGCCTATAGCCTTGAATATGATTGGTGAGTACATAGCCTACAGAGCCTAGAATGTTTTATTTTTATTATTTTCACCTTTATTTAACCAGGTGGGCTAGTTGAGAACAAGTTCTCATTTGCAACTGTGACCTGGCCAAGATAAAGCAAATCAATTTGACACATACAACAACAGAGTTACACATGGAATAAACAAAACATACAGTCAATAATACATTTGATTTGGTGTTGTACCTGGTAGGTTCATTGATCATTTGTGTGAGATTGAGGGCATCAAGTTTAGATTGTAGCTTGTTATGTCGGTAATCCAGTCATAGAGGATCGGCGGGGTTCCGTGCCCCGTACCGGCAGTAGAAGGGGTCCGGATATTGTAGCCCAGGAGTGGGCTTCGGTGGTAGCCAAGGAGCCCTAGACAGGCTAGCTTCAGGCTAATTGGTGCTTGCTCCGGGATGGAAACACTAGCCAGGAGTAGTCACCCGGGATTGCGGTTAGCTAGATGCGAAGATCCAGATGAAAATGTTCAGAGTTTGCTGTAGGAATCCGGGGATATGGAGAGAAAAAAATACGTCCGTTATGCTCTGGTTTGAGTCACGTTGTACGAACTGGCGAGAGCTTTCCGAGCTAAAGGTTAGCTGATGACCGCTAGCAATGGTTTCCTGACTGATAGCTGGTAGGTAGTTAGCTGGCTAGCCTGTCTAGGACAGGGGTTCCGCTAGCGGAACTCCTCCCACATTCCACTGAAAAGGCAGAGCCGAAATTCAAAAAATATTTTTGAGAAATATTTAACTTTCACACATTAACAAGTCCAACACAGCAAATGAAAGATAAACATCTTGTGAATCCAGCCAAGATGTCCGTTTTTTTAAAGTGTTTTACAGTGAAAACACCAAGTATATTTATATTAGCTCACCACCAAATCCAAAAAAGCACAGACATTTCTTTCACAGCACAGGTAGCTTATACAAAACCCACAAATAGATATAGAATTATTCACTAACCTTGGAAAATCTTCATCAGATGAGTCATATAACATCATGTTACACAATACATTTATGTTTTGTTCGATAATGTGCATATATATATATAAAAAAATCTCAGTTTACATTGGCGTGTTATGTGCAGTAATGTTTTGATTCCAAAACATCTGGTGATTTTGCAGAAATACTCATAATAAACATTGATAAAAGATGCAAGTGCTATTCACATAATTAAAGATAAACTTATCCTCTATGCAACCGATGTGTCAGATTTCAAAATAAACTTTAGGGAAAAAGATTAATCTGAGAACGGCGTTTAGAGCACAATCCAGCCAAAGAAATAATCGCCATTTTGGCGTCAACAAAAGCTACAAAAACACTATAAATATACACTTACCTTCAAATAACTTCATTAGAAGGCACTCCCAGGGTTCCCAAATCGACAATAAATGACTGAAAAGTTCCATAAAGCCCATCATTTAGCCACTTGTTGTTAGCATGTTCACCCCAGGAATCCATTTTCATGACGCACAAGGAAACCTCCAGGCAAAAACTCAAAAAGTTCCGTTACAGGTCGTAGAAACATGTCAAATGATGTTTGCATATTTAGTATGTGTTTTACATTAATCATCAATAAGGATCCAACCGGAGAATTTCATTGTCTGTAGAAAGAGCATTGAAACGAGAGCTCTCTCTCTCTCCCTCGCGCGCAAATCCTGACTGAAAAATCTGACGACCACTCACTAGAACAGCTCTTCTGAGCCCCTCCCTTATAGTAGCTTAACAAGACTAAGATCTAAAGACAACGACATCTAGTGGAAGCCCTAGGCAGTGTTTGTTCAGCCATATCTACAATGGTTCTCATTTGACACAGTTCTGAAAATCGAGTTCTCATTTCCTGTTTTGACCTCTTCTCAGGTTTTTGTCTGCCAAATGAGTTCTGTTATACTTACAGAAATAATTCAAACAGTTTTAGAAACTTGAGAGTGTTTTCTATCCAATAATATAATAATAATAATATGCATATTGTACGAGCAAGAATAGAGTACGAGGCCGTTTAAATTGGGCACGATTTTTTCCCAAAGTGAAAATAGCGCCCTCTATCCTCAACAGGCTAGCTTCAGTTGAGGGATTCCTGATCCGAAGTAAATATAAATACTTTAGGAATTAAACAGATCCACGCCACATTGGGTGAGGCTGTTTGCAGGAGAGTATTTAGAAGTTGAGGTTTAGGAAAATATTTTTAAAAGATATGCAAAGAGAAAGATATAAAAAGATAAAGATATAAAAAGATATATACAAGGGACAGGACAAAGACATCTGACTGCTACGCCATCTTTGATTTTTTAGGGTGCACCCATGACCGGCTCGGAAACCAGATTGCATAGCGGAGAAGGTACGGTGGGATTCGGAATGGTCGGTGATCTGTTTGTTAACTTGGCTTTCGAAGACCTTAGAAAGGTAGGGTAGGATAGATATAGGTCTGTAGCAGTTTGTGTCTAGAGTGTCTCCCTCTTTGAAGAGGGGGATGACCACGGCAGCTTTCCAATCTTTGTGGATCTCAGACGATACGAAAGAGAGGTTGAACAGGCTAGTAATAGGGGTTGCAACAATTTCGGCAGATAATTTTAGAAAGAAAGGGTCCAGATTGTCTAGCCCAGCTGATTTGTAGGGGTCCAGATTTTGCAGCTGGTCAGGTCTGGAGTGAACCAAGGGTTATATCTGTTCCTGGTTCTACATTTTTTGAATGTGGCATCCTTATTTAAGATGGTGAGGAAGGCACTTTTAAAGAAAAAACAGGCATCCTCTACTGATGGGATGAGGTCAATATCCTTCCAGGATACCCGGGCCAGGTCGATTAGAAAGGCCTGGTCGCGGAAGTGTTTTAGGGAGCGTTTGACAGTGATGAGTGGTGGTCGTTTAACCGCAGACCCATTACGGATGCAGGCAATGAGGCAGTGATCGCTGAGATCTTGGTTGAAGACAGCAGAGGTGTATTTGGAGGGCAAGTTGGTTAGGATGATATCTATGAGGGTGTCCGTGTTTACGGATTTGGGGTTGTACCTGGTAGGTTCATTGATCATTTGTGTGACATTGAGAGCATCAAGCTTAGATTGTAGAATGGCCGGGGTGTTATGCATGTCCCAGTTTAGATCACCTAGCAGCACGAGCTCTGGATATAGATGGGGGCAATCAATTCACATATGGTGTCCAGGGCACAGCTGGGGGCAGAGGGTGGTCTTGAGCAAGCAGCAACAGTGAGAGACTTGTTTCTGGAAAGGTGGATTTTTAGAAGTAGAAGCTCGAATTGTTTGGGCACAGACCTGGATAGTATGACAGAACTCTGCAGGCTATCTCTGCAGTAGATTGTCACTCCGCCCCCTTTGGCAGTTCTATCTTGGCGGAAAATGTTATAGTTAGGGATGGAAATTTGAGTGTTCTTCCTAAGCCGGGATTCAGACACGGTTAGGACATCCGTGTTGGCAGAGTGTGCTAAAGCAGTGAATAAAACAAACTTGGGGAGGAGGCTTGTAATGTTAACATGCATGAAACCAAGGCTTAGTTAAGGCATATTGAGCAGGGCTAGAGGCTCTACAGTGAAATATGACAATAATCACTAACCAGACAGCAATGGACAAGGCATATTGACATTAGGGAGAGGCATGCTTAGCCGAGTGATCATAGGGGTCCAGTGAGTAGTTAAGCTGGCTGGAGCCTCGGCGATTCAGACAGCTAGTGGGCTGGGGCTAGCAAGCTAGCAGAAGGGACTTAGAGGGACGTCGCGACGGAAGAAGTCTGTTGTAGCCTCCTCGTGCGGAGCCTCCTCATGCGGTTCCATCAGCAGACCAGCCGTGATGGATTAGTAGGGTTCCGTGTAGTAATGTGGCCCAGTCCTATTGGCAAAATATGTATAGTGGCCCAAGAAATTGGCCGATGGACCTATTCAGCTAACAGTCCGATATGCTCTAGACAGCTAGCGGGCCGCGGCAAGCAGATAGACATTCAGGGGACATCGCAACGCAGGGGCCTGTTGGAAAAAGAACCCACGGGCAGATTACGCCGGTAGTCCAGTCGCGATGGATTAGCAGTGCTTCGTGTAGTAAATCCGGGGAAATAAGAAAATAAGTCCGGTATGCTCTAGTTTGAATCGCGTTGTGCAAACTGGTGAGAGATTTCTGAGCTAGAGGTTAGCTGACTATTAGCTAGTAGCTAGTTAGCTGGCTAGCTCTGTTAGGGTATTCCGGTTCGAAAGTAAGTAAAGAAAAATACTTTAGAAAATAGCAGATCCATACCACATTGGGTGAGGCGGGTTGCAGGAGAATATATTGAAGTTGAGGTTTAGGAAAAATATAAAAAGATGTGCGAAGAAAAAAAGGTCGAAAATATATATACACGGGACATGACAAGACGAGGACAAAGACGTCTGACTGCTACGCCATCTTGGAACTGCATCGTTTATAAGAATGTGTTCTTATAAACCCAGTCATTGTGCAATCACATGTAAAAACAGAGTTTTGACTGGTCACTATTTAAAAGAGGATCCCAGCTTTCTCCTGCTGCTATTCCATGACATAGACTGACCAGGTGAATCCAGATGAAATCTATGATCCCTTATTGATGTCACTTGTTAAATCCACTTCAATCATCGTAGATGAAGGGGAGAAGACAGGTTGAAGAATAATTTTAAGCCTTGAGACGATTGAGACGGATTGTGTATGTGAGCCATTCAGAGGGTGAATGGGCAAGACAAAATATTTAAGTGCCTCTGAACGAGGTATGGTAGTAGGTGCCAGGCTCTCCAGTTTGACTGTGCCAAGAACTGCAAAGCTGATGGGTTTTTCACGCTCAACAGTTTTCCGTGTGTATCAAGAATGGTCCACCACCCAAAAGACTTACAGCCAGCTTGACTCAACTGTGGGAAGCATTGGAGTCAACATGGGCCAGCATCCCTGTCGAATGCTTTCGATACCTTGTATGGTCCATGCCCTGACAAATTGAGGCTGTTCTGAGGGCAAAGGGGGTGCAACTCAATATTAGGAAGGTGTACCTTATGTTTTATACACTCAATGTATATTAGTAGGCTATATGTAAATACCAGGCTAAATTGAGAATAGTCTGATTGGTGAGAATATTATCAAGTGCGTGTCAAATTGTCAATGAGAGACTGATGAAGTGTGTGCAGCCTACACAGGAAACAGAGCAGAGGTCATGCCTTTCATGCGACTTTTTTCAAATCACCATTAGTCGCATCATGCAGCCTTAGAATTTATTACAAATCAAAACATATAACCTAAGGTGTGTATCACAACTAAAGGTGCATCAATAACTATAAGTTAAGCATTAAAATTATCACTTTGTTAACCGCTCAACACAGAATGTGCGCACTCCCTCGGAAATCATTTGGGATATGTTCAATTGTATTCTTCTCACTATAAAATACTATTTAAAAAATGCCATGGAATTATAATCAAGTCGAATTTTACACAGTTTTCACCAGGAGGAAACTGGGCAGGGTCAGGCTTTTTCAATTTCAGCCAGGGGGAGGGTTTAGTCTTTTTTTATTTAGTCCAGTGGAGGGTCATGTAATTTGTTATCGATTAAATGTCACAATGCTCAGTGTTTGAGAAAGAATTACTTATTATATCTCGATGTGTTTCCGATGCTGCCCCTCAGCCCTGATTCTCTGCTGGGTGAGCAATATCAGTGCACCTAGTGTGGTCTCAGTCAAATACTATACTATAGGCTATAGGCTATACGAAGAGCATGCTCGGAGATGCACCGGGCAAAGTTATATTTCTGAGAAAATGAACTTCCATCCTGACTTTTTGTGCTACTGGGATGGTGTATTTAAAACTAGGCTACACTACATTTTTATATTTAACGAGGCAAGTCAGTTAAGAACAAATTCTTATTTACAATGACTGCCAGTGTGTTAACTGCCTTGTTCATGGGCAGAACTACAGATTTTTACCTTGTCAGCTCAAGGATTCATCCAGCAACCTTTCAGTTACTGGCCCAAAGCTCTAACCACTAGGCTACCTGCCGCCCCGTGTGCATTACATACTGCAATGGATAGGCTATCCCAATCATAAGCCCTGCCTACCCAATGGCTGTGCTCTGTACCGGTGGCACTTCAGGAGACAAGTCTAAGGCTTCTCCTGAACAACAAAAATATATTAGTAAAATAAAAATATATATCTGTGCGGTGGACTAGGCCTACTGATGTCCTGTTCAGTTTGAGAGGGAGAGTGTGAAGATGAGATGGAAGACCGGAGCTAAGCTTGCTACTGCTATAATGGATTTTAATAAAAATGTTTCATTGTCCGTAATGAAGCTATTTATTAGAGTTATTGACCTCACAATAAGTCATATTCAAGTAATTTACAAAATGTACATTACTATGAACCGGCAGCTGCGGAGATGGACAGCGCATGGGTGCTGAAAGTAGGCTATTTCGAGAATGTCTAATTCATTTAAACAGTCTTAATTTCAATTTGCCTTTGGGCGACAAACAACAGGATGGTCTTTGAGTTGGAGCCTATTTCTTCCTATTCAAGAAATAAGAGGTAGGCCTACCTGTTTGACAGATTAAATGATAGTCTACTAGCCATAGATGTTGTCAGCCAATTCCTTCAGTCACCATGCACTCCTTAAATATCTCAGTGTCAGTGAATGGCTTGGTGTGTTAAATTAAAACCAGGGTTCGAATTGAGGGGGTATGTGAGGGTACTGTGGCATTTGTTAAAGAAAATGGCAAAAAAACATAGTTTAAGATTTTGGGGAAAAATGGGGTGGACCTGATTATTAAAAGCGATCTATAACGACCACTTTAGTCTGCAATGTTTTACACTAGTGACAAGCTGTAAAATGCTGGGGAAAGACGTGACTCCGATGCATATGGGATTTATTTGGTTTGTCTCTATGACATTCAGAGGCTGCTCTACAACCTTCTATAGCCGAGGAGACAAACAATGTACTTTGCTTGGGAAGTAATATGTGATTCTGTCACTATCAATTGACGTTCAACATTTCAACAGGCTGTTAAACAACATACTAACTTTAAATCAGTCAGGAGCAAGCCAGGTAGCCTAAGAAGGAACATAAATGAATTATTTTGGCTATATTGTTATTATTTCAAGGCTATAGCCTGCCATTTAAGAAATCAATTGTGAAGCATTTGTGACACTACAGGCTGGTAGGAACGCTCAGCACTGCAACAACACATTGACAACAGAACTTCAACAACATTGCCATGTAATGCTTACAAAACGAAGAACAGTTTCTAAAACTGACTGAACATTCTACTCAATGCATCGTTAATGAGCCCTGACGAAGATTTCATCAGAAGTGCATTACAGTGGGTTGGAAATACAATGACATTCAAAAGAAGGCAAATAAGTAGTCAGAAAACCTTTTGTCATCATTTTAATATCACCAGATTGACTTTAGATGCAGTGTAACGTTAGCTAGCTAGGTAAGATTGGGTGGAGGCCACTGGATTTTAGCTAACTAACGTTAGCATTGCTAGCTATTTTTGACAAACTTTGCTAGCTAATGACAACATTGCCATCTGTCTAAAGTTAATTTAACAACATGATAATGCTGGCAAAGTTATTTCCTACTAAATATTTGACTACTTTAGCAATGCCATTGTATTTCTAGCCACTATAGTGTAATTTAGACTAAACAGTAGTTAGCCTCCGTCCAGAATGACTGGGTTTATCACCACTTTAGTGCACCACTATGGCGTGCTGGTAGAGAGCAGCTTGAGAAAGTTCATAACAATGGCATGACGTGACCGAGTGACAGAGGTGCAACCTATTCATTCAATTATTCTGAAATAAACTACATTTTCTTCATATCATGTTTCTTTAATCCGGCCTAAAATAAAGAGCGGATTTATTGTGATGGTGTACAATTTATTAGACTAAAATGTAGATGTACCAAAGGTCAGCACACTGGCTTGTAGGCTATGCGTGGAAGCCTGGAGATTCTGAACGTGTTTATGTTCATTAACGGTCAATTACCGTGGGACCGGCAGTTGTTTCCATGACAGTTACCGGCTGACAAATTTTCAGGACCGCAACAGCTCTATTAGTGAGTACAACAAGGTAAACTAAGCTAGCTTTGCTATGGTGAGAACAAAGTTAAGGACTTCTCCCCTCCTGACTGACTCGCCATTTTAAGATGGTCAGCTAATTCAGTTGCACGTGTAGGCTAAAGCCTGCGCTGACCATGTGTTTAGCCAAGCTGACAACAGCTAGCTAGCATAGCTTGGAGATAGGCTAGCCAGCTACAGCTATCTATCTGATATTTCTCTGTCATATCAGTTATGGCAAGATTTCAAGAGTCTGGAATGTGTTTAATAACACACTTGTTCTACAACACCTTGCTACGAAAGTAGCTTGCAACTTAGTTTAAAATGTTCATCATATTTGCTGACAAAGCTCCCGAATGCTAGCTAGCTACCTAACTTGCCAATCCAGGTTAGTTATCAATATCCGAGTTGAAATGAGTTGAAATGAGTTGGCTAGCAAGCTAGTATCCAATGCAAATGGCCTACAGTTAGCTTTTGTTAACAAGGTAGATAGCTAACATGAGCTATGCACATCTTCCTCTGACATGGTACAAAACATTGCACATTAGTTTGATGTATTTAGCTAGCTACAGTATCACTCCCCTGTGATATCATAGCTAGCCTGGCTCAATAGTGTGCCTACCCTCGCCACCTGGGGACAGCCCATCTGGAAGTCCAGGATCCAGTTGCAGAGGGAGTTGTTTAATCCCAGGGTCCTTAGCTTGTTGTAATGCATTGGAAGTTTGCACCAACTTCATAGAAGCCTATTTTCACTTCTATTTGCCAAGCGAAATGTGGGTGTTGCACCCATACAGTATGCAGACTTGACAACATTGTCCACAAACTCCACATGGCAGCTGGGGGCGGACCACAGCGTGTTGTCTCTGGGCATCATTGGCAAAAGTGGGCATGTAAGTATTACATACCCAACTCTCAAGTAAGTTGTGATGAACTCGCTTACAAAACTCAGTTTTGAATGAAACTGACTTCATGATCAAAATTATCCTATTTACACTTTACTCAATTTTGACACTATAATATGATTCTGACTCATATCGATGCCACACAGGCCAATTTCTACGAGAGAAGTCATTTATTGCCTTCAGTAAAGATCTTTATTGCCTTTAAAGATCTTCAACAACCAGCAGCTCTCTAAGCCACAGAGAGAGGAGTGGGTTTGGACGACTGAGCTCTAGAATTCTAGCAATGTTCCAGAACCCACCTGGAGATTATTTTGTGTGTGTGGCTGGATGGAATGGGAGGAAGGATGATGACTGGAGTTGGATGCTAGGATGTCTACTGGTGTCTATGGCTCGTTGCCGTCGTCTGGGGTTAAGCCTTTCTATACCAGTGGTGATTAGAGAGGTACCATTCCTGGAAGATAAAACAGCTTCACCAGCTGGTAAAGGTATGCTGCACTGAATCCACTCAGGTTCACCCCCCAGGCCATCCTCTCAGCCCTTATAAGGTAAAATCACAGGTCTGCCAAGAGCAAGAGTGAATCTATTTTGCAGCATTGAGAAGAACTGAGGTATTCATGGCTGGGAAAAGCTTGAAGTATGTAGAAGACGGTGTTTGTTTTCTCTGATTCCCTGTACACATCCTGGAATTCTGGACTGGCTGCTGGCATTATGCAAAAATACAGAATTTGAGCTATTTTTTATCCATTTCAGAGTCGTTGGTAAACGCATCAGCGAAGCCTAACAAAATGTGTGTTTTCAGAGCTCGGTTATAAGCATAAACAACGTTCCATTTCTTTTGGCCCTCTTGCAGAAATCTGTGCCGATCCTTCCAAAGTTTTGCTGTGTCTGTGGGTGTTCTGGGCTTCTTTTTTGTTCTAATATCTATTTTTGTCCAGTAGGGTTGTGGTCAGTTCCATCTCAACTCCCATCAGTATAAGAATCCTCATTTGAAATAAGTGAGACTTTTCAATTCTGTATTGACTGAATTGAAATGGAATTAAAACGAGGTCTGTTGTCCAGTGCTCTCTGCGTTTGTTCTCTTCTGCACCATTTGTGTGCTCCCATCTCTGTGTGTTGTGTACAGTACTATGTGTTCTGGAACTTTTGGACCTTGCCTGTCTTTTTGTGTTCTGACTTTGTCTGAAAGTGGGGGTTTCTTCACAGGAGGAATCCATATTTATGAACAGATTCACAACTATTTTTCTTAGATTCTGCCACAATAAATTATATAGAACTTTTAGAACACAAGGCCTGAAAAAAAGTGAATTTATATAGGTATTTATCTATGCAACAATGCCTCATTTATCATAGCCATATCAGATAATAAATCCTAATTGCTAAATTGCTCCATATATATTCAGTCAATTAAACAAATTGTGTTATTTAAGGTTGATTTAAATTGGAATATCAACTGGTTATATTATATCGTGGCAGTGGCACTTCTTTGTAGAAGCCTGTAGCTGTGCAATGGCATACATAGCCTTGTTTTGTTAATTTAGCAGACAAGACACTCTTATTTCCTGAGCCCTTATCACAGTCAAGACACACCTGTTTCATATCAGTTTGCAAACAATGTAAAATATATATAATTGAGTTAATAAAGCCGCATACAAACATGGTCTCTTTTTTGTATTCTTGAGTAAGGCAGCTCCAAATACAAGTGTTTCAGCCTAGCTCAGTGCTTTCTGTGGTGGTGGGGCGGGCCAGCAGAAAATAGGAGCATTGCGCCGTGACTGGCTCAGTTTTCTGTCACTCATGGGGACCTTGCGCACTCGCCAAGCGCTCAGTCCTTATAAAGGGTAGATATCCAAAATTTCAGCCCCTTGGGTCCTACCATAGAGTTATATTGCAAGTGCCCTTCCAAGAAGGCTCAAGGCCATTGGCCACAGAAATTACGTTGAATCACTTTATGTACAGTTGCTTTGATTTGACTAATCATGTCAACATCTTACTTTCACAATCTTAGCTAGCAGTCATCATCATGAATCAAGTCTACTGGCAAATCCTTTTTAATCCTTGTCATATGAAGATAAATAATGAAGAGAAAATATAGTAAAACGTATCGGTGCTCATCGGCCATTGGACATAAACATTACACAACAAGTTGGAAATCGCAAATTCAACAATGACTGGTTTGGAAGGAATCAGTGGCTAACTGTGAGTTCAAGACAACTGGGAACTCGGGAAAAACAAGCCACGTCTGGGAAAATACGTTTTGAACAGTCATTCAACTTGGATTTTGTAAATCGGCATCTTTCTCTTTGATGACAAAATTTGCCCGCCGCGCAACTTTCCTGTCCAAGCACATCACAACAACCTGAGTCCAGAAATGTCTTGTCCTGCTTAATAAATTATGTAGGATGCCATAGAGATATGTATTCTGTAGCTAAGAAAATAATACTAAGTGTATGTTGTGTAGTAAGCTGTTAGTAGCCCCTGTGCCTCACCCTAATAATTTGGTCTATTTTCACCAACGCAGTATTGTAAACACATTGTTCGTGGCCGGTGTGTGCTTGTTTGCCTATAACCTGTTTTAGAGAAATGTAACCATTGAATATTGTAAGAGGTTTCATTGTCTGGTTATATACCCCCTTTATTTATTTACGGTTCTGTAAGAACGGCCCATTTTCTGAATTCTGTCACTGTACATTTCAAAAGTGCTGAACAAATAGTTTTATTGACTACGTCCGTTGTCGCTCGCTCATTCATGTCTTATTCGAAATTACGGATTGCCGCTTATCCGCTTGTCATCCCCATATGCCATAGTTTGTACATCTCAATTGTCAGTAGAAACCACATTTATTTAAGCAAGTCAGCCATATCAGCTCACTAAAAAAAAAAAAAGGCAGTTAATGAGGCTGAATGAACTGTTTCGCTGCCAGACAAGGCTCCGCTGAAAGCCAGATGTAGCAGTGGTAAGGTGTTGGGACTGCTGTTGGGACAGCTTTATGTTGGCCCTAACAGTTTGTGGGCACCGTTTGTCACCGTTATAGTGCAATTAATGTAGTGTTGTGTTGTGTTGTTTTGTGTAGGGGCTTGGCTGGCATGCATCCCACAGTTAATTTTTTTGCCCCACCAAGATTTACATGCTAAAATGGCCACTGCATACAGATACAGCTTGGCCACATTGTAACCGCGAAGCGGCCATGGTGCTCAGCCAGGACAGTTACTTTTGTAACTGAATGAAAACATTTGAACAACGTGATTTAACCGATTGATGTTCGGAAAATAAATGGCAAAAATGCAGAATGATGTTAAATGCCTGTAAACAGCTTGTGGAGAAAATGTATTATTAATATGTAATATTAGGCCTACTGTCATATGCCTGTGCTCATCATTGTTCTTACAGGCTAAGTTAAATGACAAAAATGTGCTTGTGGTTCACGCAGCTCAAATGATATGTAACATACCTGAGTGCATCAGCATAACAAATAGATTTTTTTTTTAAATGCAGGTACCTTTTCATTTTAAACACCAGTGGTACAACTAGTGCTTTCTAACTGTACTGAACCAACACAGTAGCGCATGGGAGGGAAGCAAAACTTTCCTGTGGGCAAAACCATTCATCTTCAGGTGATGACGGGTTGCAAAATGCAATCTGTTAATGATTACATAATATATGCAATTGTCATATCTATTTAAATACAGACTAGCTCAAAACATGAATCATTGAAAATGACAAATTACCCAATAGATCATGATACTTTTCTGGTAAATGTGGTAAGTACTTTTCTGTTTGGAATGTGGGGATGCAGCTGCTCCATTGCTCATGCGTCTATGTGTGGCAGTTTGTGTGTGTGGCAGTGCATACCTCAGTTCCCTGTTGTGTAGTTAATCATGTCCAGGGATGGCCATTCAACCATTCAATCAACCCCTGGAGGAGACACCCCCCCTCCATCTGTACCTCCCTCTCTCTGTCTCTCTCCCCTGGAGGAGACCTCTCGCTCTCTCTCACTCCAATAAGAAGAATGTAAGCTCTGTCTCTGAGATACGTGCACACACATACACACTGAGTGGTAAATTGGCCGAGCCTAAAGAATGCAATTGTTCCATATTCCAGGAACAATCTATAATGCAGATGCCATATAATTGCTTTCTGCAGAACTGCAGGCATTGTGACAAGGGTGTCATCCAATCCTCAGGGACTCATCCAATCCTCCTTTCCTCTCTCTCCTTCCACAATTCAAGTCATTCTCAGATGTCAATTAAGCCTCTGTGTTCTAGCTTTAACTCAATTAACCTTTCTAGGACACACGTTCCGCTAGCGGAACCCCCCCCACAACATTCCGCTGAAAAGGCAGCGCGGGAAATTCAAAAATATTTTTTAGAAATATGTAGCTTTCACACATTAACAAGTCCAATACAGCAAATGAAAGATAAACTTCTTGTTAATCTACCCATCGTGTCTGATTTAAAAAATGCTTTACAGCAAAAACACAACATATGATTATGTTAGATCACCGCCAAGTTAAAAAAACACAGCCATTTTCCCAGCCAAAGATAGGAGTCACAAAAACAAAAATAGAGATAAAATTAATCACTAACCTTTGATGATCTTCATCAGATGACACTCATAGGACATCATGTTACACAATACATGTATTTTTTGTTCGATAATGTGCATATTTATATCCAAAAATGTTAGTTTACATTGGCGCCATGTTCAGAAATGCCTCCAAAATATCCGGAGAAATTGCAGAGCCACGTCAAATAACAGAAATACTCATCATACACTTTGATGAAAGATACAGGTTTTACATATAGTTAAAGATACACTTGTTCTTAATGCAACTGCTGTGTCAGATTTAAAAAAAAACGTTACTGAAAAACGTTACATGCAATAATCTGAGACGGTGCTCAAATATAAATAACATTTCTCTGCCATGTTGGAGTAAACAGAAATACGAAATTACATCATACATATTCCCTTACCTTTGAATATCTTCATCAGAATGCATTCCCAGGAATCCTAGTTCGACAATAAATTGTTGTTTTGTTCGATAATGTCAATTATTTATGTCCAAATAGCTGCTTTTGCTAGCGCGTTTAGTACACATATCCAAACGCCCGTGCAAGTGACACATAACGTCGGACGAAAACTTCAAAAAGTTATATCACAGGTCAAATAAACTTGTCAAACTAAGGAAATAATCAATCTTCAGGATGTTGTTATCATATATATCCAATAACGTTCCAACCGGAGCATTCCTTCGTGTCTGTAAAAGTTATGGAACGCAAGGCGATATCATGAGGAATGCGCATGACCAGGAACTGGCAATCTGCCAGACCACTGACTGAAACACCTCCCATCCGGTCCCACATCACAGTATACACTTCATTCAACGTTCTACCGACTGTTGCCATCTAGTGGAAGGCATAGGAAGTGCAAACAAATCCATATCTTCCTGGGATTTGAATAGGCGATGAGTAGAATAAACACCAGCCTCAGAATTTCCACTTCCTGTTTGGAAGTTTGCCTGCCATATGAGTTCTGTTATACTCACAGACATAATTCAAACAGTTTTAGAAACTTCAGAGTGTTTTCTATCCAATAGTAATAAGCATATATTATTATAATATATGCATATAGTAATAATATATGCGTATAATATTATGCATATATTAGCATCTGGGACAGAGTAGGAGGCAGTTCACTATGGGCACGCAATTTATCCAAAGTGAAAATGCTGCCCCCTATCCTTAAAAAGTTAAGTTTTATATCTCACTCGAAATTACTTAGCAGACTGACTTAGCATTGGCAAACATTAGTGTTGGGACTACTAGGCTAGTGTGCCTCCACAGTGTGGACTGTTAGTTGTGTCTCTGCACTCTGGTCTGACCCGTACCGTCACTATTAGCCCCAGGCTAAAGCCACAGCAACTCCCTGACAGCTACAGAAGCGCAACACTGCGACTGTGTGTGTGCTTTTGCGTGTGTGTGTGTATTAGTGGCATGCACAGGGATGCAAGCAGATGCGCTCAAACACAACACAACACAGGTATGCACAATCGCCCATGCACACACACACACTCTTGTATGCAAAAATACACTGAGTATACTAAACATTAACACATTTCTATAACATAGACTGATCAATAAGGGATCACAGCTCTCACCTGGATTCACCTGATGTCACCTGTTAAAACCACTTCAATCAGTGTAGATGAAGGGGAGGGGACAGGTTGAATAATTATTATTAAGCCTTGAGACAATTGAGACATATATTTGTATTGTATATATATATATATTGTATATACAAGCACATGCACAAGCACATATGCATGCATAATATAAGAACTTTTCCATGTTGAATCATAGGCCATATTTTCCTGTTGGCTTCTCTTATCCAATTAAGTCACACCTTTCAGAATTCTGAGAATCCCAGAAATGGGTTAGTTTATGAGCTTCTGAACATCTCTGTGTGTTATCAGATTGAGAACGGGCTTATGGAGAGGGGTGGGAGGGACTTTGAAATCTGATCCACTTTCATACTAGTGAAATGAAGGGAAAGAGCGACACTCCTTCTCCCTATAGGTTTTGCACTAAGAAGTCAGCTGGAGTCCCAACCCAAGGTGGGTGTTTACTCTGAGAACACACTCAGCACATACCAAGGTTCACCTACTTTAAGGTGACACGAATCTTTCCACAATGTAAACGATCGGATTAAAATGGGATAAATGATACAGATTTCACACTTTCAGAGAATTCGCACAATTACACTACTGTTTGTTTTGTTCTAGTTCAAGTTTGAATGTAGATTGGTCATTGTCTGATGGCCTCTTGCTGTATTTAAACCCAACAGCAGTTCATTGTGTACAAAGTAAAAAACAAACAGGCCCACTAGGGTGTGTAACAGTAACAGTTGGTCCTGAGAAGACACTTTTATGGTCAGTACTTATTTAAAAAAGATTTAATTTGTTCTCCCTCTTCCCTTCACCTAAATCAAAGCAGCAAATGTCTGTAGGAGTGGAAACTATCACTCACTTAAAGCTACTATCTGGGATTTGCGTTTCAAACCCAACGGCAGCCCCACCATTTAAACTGAGGGATGGGCTGGAGAAACTCGCTGTAAATATCACAGAGTGGGCATTTAAGTGTTTGGTTAACACAGGGTCACACGGGAAGCTAGAGCAGGAGAGGATCAGGACATAGTAGTGAGTGGTGGAGGGCAGTGTCAGTGTCATACTGACAACCCTATGTACTGTCAGAGCCAGAGTTCCTGAGAGCTCCAGTTCCCGGAACGAGAACCTTTTAAATAACAACATATGGATGATTATTTCTAGGTCAGAATGCTGTGGAATGTCTGCCTGCAGTTAACAGAGGAAATATGGAATTACATGCAAGCCTTACATCACATAGCAAATTAGCAGACCCCTACTTTAATTCCCCCCCCGTGCCAGTAAAGCACACATAATTAGAGCATGACACAGTCAGTCGCCCTCCTCGCTGCTCTGTTGTTTTTTCCCCTCCTATTCTTTCATCTCTTTTTCTCCCTCTCTTTTTTTTCATCTGTTCAAAATCCTCAGTATGACTCGAGGCTCTATTGTCTGTAATGTACTGTATGCTAATCGTTATAAAATCTGCCAAGTTATTTCCTGAAAGAGGAGATGGGCCATTATACGGAGGAGGGCTGGCGAAAGGGGGGAACAGCGAGGCAGAGGAGGGGGACTGTTTTTTTGGATGGAGCTTAGGGTAGGGATGCTTGCTATTCCCTTAAGTGTCTGGAAAGTGTACGTTTCCATTACAGCTTGTCTCGTTTCGCTGCAGTGCATTGCATTGGGTGTTTTTGCACTGAGGCCAGGAGGGAGGATGGCAGAGGCAGGCCTGAGACCCTCTGTGGACAGGGCATGCAGCCCCAGGTAGGGTGAGGAGTGTCCCCCCAGGTGGTGGGCACACATGGGCTACATGTGGAGCTTCAAACGCATATCTGTTGGACCGGTTGGCTCTTCTGGCTGCTATCGCAAAGAGAGACAGGATAAATCAGAAGCAGAGGCTGTGTGGGATTGGTTTGAGGCTGGCTGGCTGTAGAGATGGCTGACTGTAGAGGTGTCTGTTGTGTTATTGTTTGTTTTTTTGTTAGTCTGTGGCTGGGATGGTTTGTTTTGAGCAGGCTGTGGAGTTGTAAGTGACTTCAAGTGTTTACATTATGGTTATATAAGGTCTTTCCGATGTACTTTTTCAACATTCATTTTCTGAGGATTCATTGCTAGTTGCCTAGTTGCTTCAACAGTTGTGATACACCAAAAGTCCTGTAACCCCAGGAGAGGAACTAAACACATTGTTCCATTTCTCTCCAGCATGTCTTTTTCGGTAACCACAAATCTACCCTGACATTAGCCCTGGGCCAGAAGATCATGATTTTTGTGACCCTGGCTGTTTCAATGAGTCATGCATGCAAAACACCCACCCAATCAAGATAAAGAATCTGGCCATAGGTTGGTGAGAGGCCACACACACACGTACGCACGTACATATTGGCATATTTAATAGGAAACGACCTCCTCCAGTCCATTTTACAGCAGTATTCACATTACATTCTTAATCTATAAATAGATGGCTCACCGCACACTCCAGCTTTTTAATACATATCATTAATCTAGTGTCTATAGACATAAATGTCACAACAAAATGGAACAGGTTTTACCTCATTTCAACCAAAAGATTAAGACTAAATGGAAAAGGCTTGAATCCTTATTGGTATTGCCAGAGTTTTCTGAGGACAAATGGTGTCCTTGAACTGAGAGACTATTGATTTCGAGGAAGAATGGAGTGAGAATAGTGTCTATACACTGTAAAGAGATTTAGTAACTAGCTGATCCTAGTAAAGCCTAAAAACCTATAGTTAATGTCCAGTTCCTCCCAGTGTTTTTCCCTCCTCTCTACCTCCTCTTTTAGGTAGACCCTTACTGGTTTACATCAGCATCTGTCTGATCCCTTGTTTCATATTACAGGAAAAAAAGAAACTCCTTCTGGGAAAGCCCTTCATTAACATTTATGGGAAACATAGTCCTCTCGCTTTTTTCTATTCTCCCCTCCCTTTAAAATAATAAAAGAGCACTTACTTTCTTTTAAAGGGTTCAAGCAGCAAATCTGGTGAAACCCTAATGTATTTGTTGACGTTCATTATTAATTAAGCGTCCAAGCCACAAAGGGGCTGGAACCCTATTATAATTGTTAGGATTATTAGGATCCAAGCCCCGAAGGGCATGGGTCCTTAGATCCTCAAAAGGTTCTACAGCTGCACCATCGAGAGCATCCTGACTAGTTGCATCACTGCCTGGTATGGCAACGGCTCGGCCTCCGACCGCAAGGCACTACAGAAGGTAGTGCGAATGGCCAAGCACATCACTGGGGCCGAGCTTCCAACGATAGCAGAGCGCTAAATCTAGGATCAAGAGGCTTCTAAACAGCGTCTACCCCCAATCCATAAGACTCCTGAGCATCTAGTCAAATGGCTACCCAGACTATTTGCATTGCCCCTCCCCTCTCCACACCACTGCCACTCTCTGTTGTCATCTATGCATAGTCACTTTCATTTTTAACTCTACCTACATGTACATACTACCTCAACAAACTGGTGCCCCTGCACATTGACTCTGTACCGGCACCCCCTGTATATATATATTTTTTTTACAGCTGCTTTTTAATTACTTGTTACTTTTATCTCTTATTCTTATCTGTATTTTTTGAAACTGCACTGTTGGTTAGGGTCTCGTAAGTAAGCATTTCACTGTAAGGTAAGATGTTGAATTCGGCGCGTGACAATTTGTGTGACAATTTTTTTAATTTTTTTATTTGAACTCTATTATAATTCCTAGGATTATTATTATTTTTCCGATCTTTGGAGAGCTATAACTCTTAAATGGTAAGACCTATAGAGACCCAACTTGATAGGCAAATACATTTGATTACACGTGGTGCAACTAGGCCAAATGGTGGCCCTATAAACCACATTTTACATCAAAAGGTCAGCCCCGCCTCCTCGTTTGACCTAGAGTCTCGGAATTTGGTACGGAGTTTCCGCTCAACACATGGAACAAATTTTCCTCTAGAACCAATGACGTCACTATGATGGATCATCCGACATTTTGAAAATAGTGTATATTTTCCACCATTTTAAACAAGTTCTCCTCAGACACCGCTTAATTAATTTCTCCATCTATAGACCAAGCATCTGTAAATTGAGTGAGGTTGGGCGTGACAATTCAAGTCTTTCAGACACTCTTGGTGGGAATGGAGCCCCCTGCTGGCTATGTATCTCAATACTCTCCAGAGTTTCCTGAAGTGTGCACAACCACATGGATTAAAAAGTGTAAAATTGGTGGATCTAAAGTGTAAAATTGGTAACATTTCTGGAGTACCAGAAAGGAAGTCAAGAATGTAACCCTTTAGATCCACACCACAACTTTCTGAGAACCAGGCCAAAGACCAGTGTATCAACACCAGAGCAACTTAGAGGAGAAATTAGGGTTAAGTGCCTTGCTCAGGGGCACATCGACATATTTTTCTTTACCTTGTCAGCTCGGGATTCAAACCAGCAACCTTTTGTTTACTGTCCTAGCGCTCTAACCGCTAGGCTACCTGCCGCCAGTCTAGCTAATTTCAGGCCAGGGTGACAGCTAAAGCACATATATTGCATTTGTAGTCCAATAAAAACTGAATGATTCTGAACACTCCCAAGTCCCAACTTCAGCAGACAACTTTCAAATTCGCAGAGAAATTTCTAGCCACAAGCATAAACTAGCTAGGTAGGGAGGACTCATGAGGACGACTGACTGAATTGACTGAACCGAATCTGTTTTGGCACCAGGCATGTCCGTAAAGCCTCTCCCTTGCCTTAAGGACCCATAAGGTCCGCCATAATGGATTTTCCGTCATTTAGAATTTTGAGAAAAACACATAAAATGCTACTCCTCTAGAACCGAAAGAAATATCTACACGAAACTTGATACACTACATATACAAATGTATGTGGACACCCCTTTAACTTAGTGGATTCGGCTATTTCATCCACACTCGTTGCTGACAGGTGTATAAAATCGAGTACACTGCCATGTAATCTCCATAGACAAACATTGTCAGTAAAATGGCCCTACTGAAGAGTTAATTGACTTTCAACATGGCACCGTCATAGGATGCCACGTTTCCAACAAATCATTTCATCAAATTTCTGCTCTGCTAGCACTGCCCCGGTCAACTTTAAGTGCTGTTATTGTGAAGTGGAAACGTCTAGGAGCAACAACGGCTAAGCCACAAAGTGGTAAGCCACACAAGCTCACAGAATGGGACTGCCAAGTGCTGAAGCTCCTAAAAATGGTCTGTCCTTGGTTGCAACGCTCAATACCAAGTTCCAAACTGCCTCTGGTAGCAACGTCAGCACAAGAACTGTTCGTCGGGAGCTTCATGAAATGGATGTCCACAGCCGAGCAGCCACACACAAGCCTAAGATCACCATGCGCAATGCCAAGCATCGGCTGGAGTGGTGTAAAGCTCGCCGCCATTGGTCTCTGGAGCAGTGGAAACGCATTCTCTGGAGTGAATCACGCTTCACCATCTGGCAGCCTGACAGGAGAATGCTACCTGCCCCAATGCATAGTGCCAACTGTAAAGTTTGGTAGAGGAGGAATAATGATCTGGGGCTGTTTTTCATGGTTTGGGCTAGGCCCATTAGTTCCAGTGAAAGGAAATCTTGACTGGCATGCACAGAGCCCTGACCTCAACCCTATCGAACCCCTTTGGGATGAATTGGAACGCCGACTGAGAGAGAGGCCTAATCGCCCAACATCAGTGCCCAACCTCACTAATGCTCTTGTGGCGGAATAGAAGGTAGTCCCTGAAGCAATGTTCCAACATTTAGTGGAATTCCTTCCCAGAAGAGTATAGGCTGCTATAGAAGTAAAGGGGCGACCAACTCCATATTAATGCCCATGATTTTGGAATGAGATGTCCACATACTTTTGGTCATGTAATTTATATGGCATCTGTGGACCAAGGTTTCTCAACCCAATGTGTTCCAGGCTAGTATGTTAAACAATATGGCCGCTACTGACCAATGAACTTTCATGTGGGTGTGGTCTGATAAATAAATGCATATAAATCAAACGTATATTCGTATTGTAACAATTTTGGGACACGTTTCAAACACTGTGAAGACTCAACATATGAAAGCACATTCAGATCGACCACACGGTTGCTCTATAAGGTGCACATGTTTATACCTTGTGATCTGTTTGACTCAGAGTGATGAAATTTGGCACACATGCTCAGTGATATGAGTCTAGCTGACCTGTGGTTCAGTTTAGCCGCATGGTAGGGTTGTTGGACAGGAAACAACATTCATGCATTAATGAGTCTTGGAAAATATTGCGTTTAACGACATGGGTACAAGATGCTATATACCCAATTTGGTGTCCAGCAGTTCTGGAGAAGACGTTTAAAGTAGTCAACATAATTGAAAATGGTCCAAAATAGTGTACATCAGAAGCATATTGCATAATCTGTTTGATTTTGAGTTCTGATATTTGGCAAACATGGTAAGGAGTACAGAAGTAGCTCATCCTAGGGTGATGTGTCCAATTCGTCCTGGTGGGGGCAAAGTGGGCCCACAACTTGAACCCCGGCATTGCTGCTTGCAGCTATATGTTATTTTTCCATCCATATGAGCCACTCCCATACGTCTGCGTTTACATGGCTGCTCTATTGCTGTTTTGGGAAATCCCTCCAAAATGGGCAGTTAGTTTATACCCTGGCTGGTTGGCAGAAAACTCCCCTTTTTGCCTTTGGGAACGTGTCCATCACATTCTTTGGAAAGTCTGGGTGTTGCTGTGTGGTATGGTGTTCTCTTACTGCACACAGCTCTCTCTCTCTCGCTCTCTCTCGCTCTCTGTCCATCTGTCCAAAACCATTTCATTGTTCTGGAGCAGAGAACAAATCGCTGGGAACACCTCAAAAAACTAAATTAGATGGAAAAATAATGATTAAAGAGTCTAGGAATGAGAAGAGTAACTACAATGTATGGATTATGGCCCCCATGTTATTTGATGTTGAATTTAGGGTGTTCAGTACTTATGAACAGGATGATGATGGCCCTGCGTTGTCTGGGTTTGGCCGGGGTAGGCTGTCATTGTAAATAAAAATGTGTTCTTAACCAACTTGCCCAGTTAAAAAAATACTTGGCCTTGTGTTTTAGGTTATTGTCCTGCCAAAAGGTGAATTTGTCTCCCAGTGTCTGTTAAAAAACAGACTGAACCAGGTTTTCCTCTAGGATTTTGCCTGTCTATTCTGTTTCTTTTTATCCCCAAAAAACTCCCTAATCCTTGCCGATGAAAAGGATACGCATAAGAAGATGCAGCAACCACCATGCTTGAAACTATGAAGAGTGGTACTCAGTGATGTGTTGTGTTGGATTTGCCCCAAACATAACACTTTGTATTCAGGACATGAAGTTAATTTCTTTGCCAAAGTTTTGCAGATTTATTTTAGTGCGTTATTGTAAACAGGTGTAATGACCTGGGTGTCGGGGGGGTGCGAAGTCAAACGCAGGAGACAGCAGAGCTTCAATAAGTTGAGTCCTTTTAATCCCCAACAGTCCAACACAAATGTCCAACACGGACGAACTGGGTGAACATACAATACGGTGCAAAGACACGAGCAACAATCCCAGTCCACAAATATAATCTCCACTCCCGAAATCCAAAAGGTATACAAAGTAACAATCCCGCACAAAGACGCCTACGGGCTGGCTGACAAATAAAGCCATACTAATTACCCACTTAACTGAACACAGGTGTAACAAATAAACACATAAGGAGGGGGGAGGAAAAAGAGTCAGTGGCAGCTAGTAGGCTGGTGACGACGACCGCCGAACGCCACCCGAACGGGAAGGAGAGCCTGCCTCGGTTGAAGTCGTGACAGTACCCCCCCTCTGACGCGCGGCTCCCGCAGCGCGCCGACCCCAGCCTCGAGGTCGACCCGGAGGACGAGGCGCGGGGCGATCCGGATGGAGGCGATGGAAATCCCTTAACATAGATGGATCCAAAATGTCCTCCACCGGTACCCAGCACCTCTCCTCCGGACCGTACCCCTCCCAGTCCACGAGGTACTGCAGGCCCCTCACCCGGCGTCTCGAGTCCAGAATAGCCCGTATCGTGTACGCCGGGGACCCCTCGATGTCCAGAGGGGGAGGAGGGACCTCCGGTACCTCACCGTCCTGCAGGGGACCAGCTACCACCGGCCTGAGGAGAGACACATGAAACGATAATAGGAAGGGAGTTTTAATCGATAACACACCTCGTTTATTCTCCTCAGAACTTTGAAGGGCCCTACACACTGCGGCCTCAGCTTCCGGCAGGGCAAGCGGAGGGGTAGGTTTCGGGTCGAGAGCCAGACCCTCTCCCCCGGTACAAACACGGGAGCCTCACTGCGGTGGCGGTCAGCGCTCCTCTTCTGCCTCCTAGTAGCTTGTTGAAGGGACTCCTGGACAGACCTCCAGGTCTCTTTGGAGCGCTGCACCCACTCCTCCACCGCAAGAGCCTCGGTCTGGCTCGGATGCCATGGTGCCAGGACCGGCTGGTACCCCAACACACACTGAAAGGGGGACATATTAGTAGAGGAGTGGCGTAGTGAGTTCTGGGCCATCTCGGCCCAGGGAATGTATCTCGCCCACTCCCCTGGCCGGTCCTGGCAATAGGACCGCAGAAACCTACCCACCTCCTGGTTCACTCTCTCCACCTGCCCATTACTCTCGGGGTGAAAACCGGAAGTCAAACTGACCGTGACCCCCAGACGCTCCATGAACGCCCTCCATACTCGGGACGTGAACTGGGGGCCCCCGATCAGAAACGATGTCCTCCGGCACCCCGTAGTGCCGGAAGACGTGAGTGAATAAGGCCTCCGCAGTCTGTAGGGCAGTAGGGATACCAGGCAACGGGAGGAGACGACAGGACTTAGAAAACCGATCCACAATTACCAGAACCGTGGTGTTTCCCTGAGAAGGGGGGAGATCGGTCAGGAAGTCCACGGACAGATGAGACCATGGCCGTTGTGGAACGGGGAGGGGTTGCAACTTCCCTCTAGGAAGGTGCCTAGGAGCCTTACTCTGAGCGCATACTGAACAGGAGGAGACATAAACCCTAACGTCCCGAGCTAAGGTAGGCCACCAATACCTTCCCCGAAGGCTCCCCACTGTCCTCGTCACCCCAGGGTGACCCGAGGAGGGCAGGACATGAGCCCACCGAATCAATCGGTCCCGAACACCAAGCGGTACGTACTTACGGCCCGCCGGGCACTGAGGAGGCGCGGGTTCCGCCCGTAACGCCCACTCGATGTCCGAGTCCACCTCCCATACCACCGGCGCTATCAGCCTCGAGGCGGGGATGATGGGAGTGGGCTCGGTGGTCCTATCCTCCGTGTCGTAAAGGCGAGACAGTGCGTCAGCCTTTACGTTTTGGGACCCGGGTCTGTAGGACAACGTGAACCTAAACCGGGTGAAAAACATGGCCCACCTTGCCTGACGCGGGTTCAGTCTCCGAGCTGCCCGAATATACTCCAGATTCTGGTGGTCGGTCCAGATGAGAAAGGGGTGTTTAGCCCCCTCAAGCCAGTGTCTCCACACCTTCAGAGCCCTGACCACCGCTAACAACTCCCGATCCCCCACATCATAGTTACGCTCCGCTGCACTGAGCTTACTAGAGAAGAAAGCGCAGGGGCGGAGTTTTGGTGGCGTACCCGAGCGCTGTGATAGCACGGCACCCACCCCAGCCTCGGACGCGTCCACCTCCACTATGAATGCCAAAGAGGGATCCGGATGCGCCAACACGGGAGCATCCGTGAACAGAGCCTTCAACCTGTTGAAAGCTCCGTCCGCCGCCGCTGACCACCGCAACCGCACCGGGCCCCCCTTTAGCAGTGAGGTAATGGGAGCCGCCACCTGACCAAAACCCCGGATAAATCTCCGGTAGTAATTGGCAAAACCCAAAAACCGCTGCACCTATTTCACCGTGGTTGGAGTCGGCCAATTACGCACGGCCTTTATGCGGTCACTCTCCACCACCACCCCCGAGGTGGAAATGCGATAACCCAGGAAGGAGACGGCTTGTTTGGAGAACACACACTTCTCAGCCTTGACGTATAGGTCATGCTCCAGCAGTCTGCCAAGCACTTTGCGCACCAGAGATACATGCGCGGCTTGAGTAGTTGAGTAGATCAGAATATCATCGATATACACAACTACCCCCTGCACGTGCAGGTCCCTGAGAATGTCGTCTACAAAGGATTGGAAAACAGCTGGAGCATTCTTTAACCCATACGGCATGACGCAGTACTCATAATGGCCCGATGTGGTACTAAATGCGGTTTTCCACTCGTCCCCCTCCCGAATACGCACCAGACTGTACGCGCTCCTGAGGTCCAGTTTTGTAAAGAACTGCGCTCCGTGAAATGATTCCACCGCCGAAGCGATGAGAGGTAGTGGGTAACTAAACCCCACTGTGATGGCATTTAGACCTCTATAATCAATACACGGACGCAAACCTCCCTCCTTCTTCTTCACAAAAAAGAAACTCGAGGAGACGGGTGAGATGGAGGGCCGAATGTACCCCTGTCCCAGAGATTCCGCGACATATGTCTCCATAGCCAACGTCTCCTCTTGGGACAAAGGGTACACGTGACTCTTGGGAAGCGCAGCGTTAACCTGGAGATCTATCGCACAATCCCTACCCGGTCGATGTGGTGGTAATTTCGTCGCTTTCCTTTTACAGAAAGCGATTGCCAAATCGGCATACTCGGGGGGAATGCGCACCGTGGAACCCTGGTCTGGACTCTCCACCGACGTGGCACTAATGGAAACTCCCAGACACCTTCCAGAACACTCCTCTGACCACCCCTGGAGAACCCCCTGTCTCCACGAAATATTGGGATTGTGCCGGGCCAACCAGGGAGTACCCAGCACCACTGGAAACGCAGGCGAATCAATAATAAAGAGACTGATACGTTCCCTATGATTCCCCTGCGTCACCATGTCCAGGGGAACTGTGGCCTCCCTGACCACCCCTGACCCTAATGGCCGGCTATCTAGGGAGTGCACGGGAAAGGGAGAATCTATCGGCACAAGCGGAACGCCCAACTCTCGGGCGAGTCCGCGATCCATAAAGTTCCCAGCTGCACCTGAATCTACTAGTGCCCTATGCTGGGAAGAGGGGAAAAATAAAGGGAAAAAAATTGAGACAAACATGTGACCAACAGGGGGTTCTGAGTGAGTTTGGTGCTGACTCACCTGGGGTGATCGAGAAGCGTTCCGCCTGACATCTCGACTCCCAGACAGACCCCCCCAGCACCGATCGGCCGTGTGTCCTCTCCGACCACAGCTGGTGCAGGGGAGGCCTCCTCCTCCGGTACCCCTAGGCGCGGCCCCTCCCAACTCCATTGGGATGGGAGCCGGGGCGCTGGGTGGTGGAACGCACAGGACCCTCTCCGAACGCCCGCGGGCAGCCAGCAGATTGTCCAGTCGGATGGACATGTCGATGAGCTCATCCAAAGAAAGAGCGATGTCCCGACACGCTAGCTCCCTGCGGACGTCCTCCCGGAGACTACACCGGTAGTGGTCAATAAGGGCCCTGTCGTTCCACCCTGATCCCGCGGCCAAGGTCCGGAACTCCAGCGCGAAATCCTGTGCGCTCCTCTTCTCCTGCCTAAGATGAAACAGTCTCTCACCCGCCGCTCGGCCCTCTGGGGGGTGGTCGAACACGGCACGAAAGCGACGGGTAAACTCTGGGTAGTGCTCCTTCGCTGAGTCCGGGCCATTCCAGACTGCGTTGGCCCACTCCAGAGCACGACCCGTTAGGCAGGAGACGAGGACACTCACCCTCTCCGCTCCCGAGGGAGTAGGGCGAACAGCGGCCAGGTATAGCTCCAGCTGGAGTAAAAACCCCTGGCACCCTGCCGCCGCTCCATCATAATCCCTCGGGAGCGTAAGACGGAGCGCGCTGGAGCCGGGGGATGAAGAGTCCTGAGGAAGGGGAGCTGAAGGTGGAGAGAGGAGCCCACTCCTCTCCCATCGCTCCATTCTCTCCATCATCTGGTCCATGGCGGATCCGATTCGATGGAGGACGGTGGTGTGGTGGAGAACCCGTTCCTCCATCGATGGGAGAGGGGGGGCTGCTGCTCCTGCTGACTCCATGAGTGGTGCGGGATTCTGTAATGACCTGGGTGTCGGGGGGGTGCGAAGTCAAACGCAGGAGACAGCAGAGCTTCAATAAGTTGAGTCCTTTTAATCCCCAACAGTCCAACACAAATGTCCAACACGGACGAACTGGGTGAACATACAATACGGTCCAACGACACGAGCAACAATCCCAGTCCACAAATATAATCTCCACTCCCGAAATCCAAAAGGTATACAAAGTAACAATCCCGCACAAAGACGCCTACGGGCTGGCTGACAAATAAAGCCATACTAATTACCCACTTAACTGAACACAGGTGTAACAAATAAACACATAAGGAGGGGGGAGGAAAAAGAGTCAGTGGCAGCTAGTAGGCTGGTGACGACGACCGCCGAACGCCACCCGAACGGGAAGGAGAGCCTGCCTCGGTTGAAGTCGTGACAACAGGATGCATGCTTTGGAATATTTATTTCTCCACAGGATTCCTTCTTTTCACTCTGTCATTGCATTTAGTATTGTGGAGTAGCAACAATCTTGTTGATCCATCCTCAGTTTTCTCCTACCACAGCCATTAAACTCTGTAACTGTTTTAATGTCACCATTGGCCTCATGGTGAAATCCCTGAGCGGCATCCTCCCTCTCCGGGAACTGATTTATGAAGGACGCCTATATCTTTGTAGTGACTGGGTGTATTGATTCACTATCCAAAATGCAATTTATAACTACACCATGCTCAAAGGGATATTCATTGTCTGCTTTTTAAATGTTGTACCCATCAACCAATAGGTGCCTCTCTTTGTGAGGCATTGGAAAATCTCCATGGTATTTGTGGTTGAATCTGTGTTTGAAATTCACTGCTCGACTGAGGGACCTTACAGATAATTGTATGTGTGGGGTACAGAGATGAAGTAGTCATTCAAAAATCATGTTAAACACTATTATTTTGCGTTGTTCGTAACTTGTTTTGTACAAAATGTTGCTGCTACCATCTCTTATGACCGAAAAGAGCTTCTGGACATCAGAACTGGGATTACTCACCTCAAATTGGACAAGGAGTTCTTCCTCAATGAGTCGGACGTGAGGGACATACTGCAGACACCCGAACCCCGTGATTCGCTGGAGGAGGAAACTGAGTCGACGAGTGGCTAATCTGCCCTTGCCTTCCATTCTGCTAGCTGACGTTCAATCTCTGGAAAATAAATGGGACGAACTGAAAGCACATATATCCTATGGGACATTAAAAACTGTAAAAGCTTATGTTTCACCGAGTCGTGGCTGAGCGACGACATTAAGAACATACAGCTGGCTGGTTAAACACTCTATCGGCAAGACAGTTAAGCAGACTCTGGTAAGACACAGGGCGGGAGCCTATGCATTCATGTAAACAATAGCTGGTGCATGATATCTAAGGAAGTCTCAAAGTTTTGCTCGCCTGAGTTTGAGTATCTCATGATAAGCTGTAGACCACCTTATCTACCTTTTCATTTTATTTTATTTTATTCATTTCACCTTTATTTAACCAGGTAGGCCAGTTAAGAACAAGTCCTCATTTACAACTGCGACCTGGCCAAGATAAAGCAAAGCAGTGCTATAAAAATAACAACACAGTTACACATAAACAAACATACAGTCAATAATACAATAGAAAAATCTGTGTACAGTGTGTGCAAATGTAGCAGAGTAGGGAGGTAAGGCAATAAATAGGCCATAGAGGCGAAATATTTACAATTTAGCGTTAACACTGGAGTGATAGATGTGCAGATGATGATGTGCAAGTAGAAATACTGGGGTGCAAAAGAGCAAGATGATAAGTAACAATATGGGGATGAGGTAGTTGGGTGTGCTATTTATAGATTGGCTGTGTACAGGTACAGTGATCGGTAAGCTGCTCTGACAGCTGATGCTTAAAGTTATGGAGGGAGTCATTCCAGTCTGGGTAGCCATTCCATTCGTTCCAGTCATTGGCAGCAGAGAACTGGAAGGAAAGGTGGCCAAAGGAAGTGTTGGCTTTGGGGATGACCAGTGAAATATACCTGCTGGAGCACGTGCTACGGGTGGGTGTTGCTATGGTGACCAGTGAGCTGAGATAAGGCTGGGCTTTACCTAGCAAAAACTTTTAGATGACCTGGAGCCAGTGGGTTTGGTGACAAATACGTAGTGAGGGCCAGCCAACGAGAGCATACAGGTCGCGGTGGTGGGTAGTATATGGGGCTTTGGTGACAAAACAGATGGCACTGTGATAGACTACATCCAGTTTGCTGATTAGAGTGTTGGAGGAAATTTTGTAAATGACATTGCCGAAGTTAAGGATCGGTAGGATAGTCAGTTTTACGAGGGTATGTTTGGCAGCAGGAATGAAGGAGGCTTTGTTGCGAAATTCATTTTGGATTGGAGATGCTAAATGTGAGTCTGGAAGGAGAGTTTACAGGTTAACCAGACACCTAGGTATTTGTAGTTATCCACATATTCTAGGTCAGAACCGTCCAGAGTAGTGATGCTAGTGGGGCGGGAGGGTTCGGGCAGCCATCGGCTGAAGAGCATGCACTTAGTTTTACTAGCATTTAAAAGCAGTTGGAGGCCACGGAAGGAGTGTTGTATGGCATTGAAGCTTGTTTTGAGGTTTGGTAGCACAGTGTCCAAAGAAGGGCCAGATGTATACAGAATGGTGTCGTCTGTGTAGAGGTGGATCAGAGAATCACCAGCAGCAAGAGTGACATCATTGATATATACAGAGAAAAGAGTCGTCCCAAGAATTGAACCCTGTGGCACCCCCATAGAGACTGCCAGAGGTCCAGACAACAGGCCCTCTGATTTGACACACTGAACTCTATCTGAGAAGTAGTTGGTGAACCAGGCAAAGCAGTCATTTGAGAAGCCAAGGCTATTGAGTCTGCCTAGAGAGGTTTCATCTTTGTTTCGTAGCTGTCTACCTACCACCACAGAGCGAAGTTGGCACTAAAACTGCACTCAATGAGCTGTATTCCGCAATAAGCAGACAGGAATATGCTCACCCAGAGGCAGCGCTCCTGGTGGCTGGTGACTTTAATGCAGGGAAACTTATATCAGTTTTACTGAATTTCTATCAGCATTTAAATGTGCAACCAGAGGGGGGAAAAAATTAGAGACCACCTTTATTCCACATACAGAGACACAGACAACGCTCTCCCTCGCCCTCCATTTGGCAAATCTGACCACAACTCTATCCTCCTGATAGAACCAGTAAAGGCTTACAAGCAAATATTTAAGCAGGAAGCACTACTGACTCGGTCTATAAAAAATGGTCAGATGAAGCAGATGCTAAACTACAGTACTCTTTTGCTAGCACAGACTGGAATATGTTACGGGATTCTTCCGATGGCATTGAGGAGTACACCACATCAGTCACTGGCTTCATCAATAAGTGCATCGAGGACATCATCCACACAGTGACTGTCCCTACATACCCCAACCAGAAGCCATGGATTACAGGCAACATTCGCACAGAGCTAAAGGGCAGAGCTGCCGCTTTCAAGGAGCGGGCCTCTATCCCGGAAGCTTATAAGAAATCCCTCTATGCCCTCCGACAAACCATCAAACAGGCAAAGCGTCAATATAAGACTGAGATCGAATCGTACTACACCGACTCCGACGCTCGTCGGATGTGGCAGGGCTTGCAAACTATTACAAAGGGAAGCACAACTGAGTGCTGCTCAGTGACACGAGCCTACCAGATGAGCTAAATAACTTTTATTCTCGTTTCGAGGCAAATAACACTGAAACATCAGCAGGTCCCGATGACTGTGTGGTCACGCTCTCCGCAGCAGATGTGAGTAAGACATTTAAACAGGTCAACATTCACAAGGCCGCTGGGCCAGATGGAATACCAGGATGTGTACCTCGAGGATACGCTGGCCAACTGACAAGTGTCTTCACTGACATTTTCAACCTCTCCCTGTCTGTGTCTGTAATACCAACATGTTTCAAGCAGACCACCATAGCCCCTGTGCCCAAGAACACTAAGGTAACCTGCCTAAATGACTACCGAGCCGTAGTACTCACATCTGTAGCCATGAAGTGCTTTGAAAGGCTGGTCATCACTCACATCGACACCATTATCCCAGAAACCCTAGACGCACTCCAATATACATACCACCGAAAAAGATCCACAAATGATGCAATCTCTATTGCACTCCACACTACCCTTTCCCACTTGGGCAAAAGGAACACATGTGAGAATGATATTCATTGACTACAGCTCAGCGTTCAACACCATAGTGCTCTCAAAACTCATCACTAACTAAGGACCCTGAGACTAACCACCTCCCTCTGTAACTGGAAACTAGACTTCCTGACGGGCCGACCCTAGGTGGTAAGGATAGTTAACAACACATCCGCCAAGCTGATCCTCAACACGGGGGCCCCTCAGGGGTGCGTGCTCAGTCCCCTCCTGTACTCCCTGTTCACCCATGACTGCATGGCCAGGCACAACTCCAACACCATCATTACGTTTGCTGATGACACAACAGTGTCTGATCACCGACAATGATGAGACAGCCAATAGGGAGGAGGTCAGAGAGCTGACCGTGTGGTGCAAGGACAACAACCTCTCGCTCAACGTGATCAAGACAAAGGAGATGATTGTGGACTACAGGAAAAGGAAGACTGAGCACGCCCCCATTCTCATCAACGGGGCTGTAGTGGAGCAGGTTGAGAGCTTCAAGTTCCTTGGCGTCCACATCACCAACAAACGAACATGGTCCAAGCACATCAAGACAGTCGTGAAGAGGGCACGACAAAACATATTCCCCCTCAGGAGACTGAAAAGATTTGGCATGGGTCCTCAGATCCTCAAAAGGTTTTACAGCTGCACCATCAAGAGCATCCTGACGGGTTGCATCACTGCCTGGTATGGCAACTGCTCGGCCTCCGACCGCAAGGCACTACAGAGGGTAGTGCATACGGCCCAGTACATCACCGGGGCCAAGCTTCCTGCCATCTAGGACCTCTATATCAGGCGGTGTCAGAGGAAGGCCCTAAAATTTGTCAAAGACTCCAGCCACCCTAGTCATAGACTGTTCTCTTTCCTGCCCCCCCCCCCCCCCCCCCCCCCCATGCTGCTACTACTCTCTGCTATTATCTATGCATAGCCCCTTTAATAGCCCTTCCTGAATCAATTACATCGACACCAGTTCCCCCGCACAGTGGCAAATTGACTCTACTGCTGCTTCTTAATTATTTGTTTTTCTTATCGCTGACTTTTTTAAAGATATTTTCTTAAAACTGTATTGTTGGTTAAAGGCTTGTAAGTAAGAGTTTCACTGTATTCGGCGCATGTGACAAGTCTAATTTGATTTGATTTTTGATTTATTGCACACAGAATGAGTCCATGCAACTTATTATGTAATTTGTTAAGCATATTTTTACTCCTGAACTTATTTATGCTTGCGGTAACAAAGGGGTTGGATACCTATTGACTCAAGCGTTTCATTATTTATTCATTTGTAAAAATTTTGAAAAACATAATTCCACTTTAACATTATGGGGTGTTGTGTGTTGGCCAGTGACAAAATAATATGCTATTTAATCCACTATTAAATTCAGGCTGTAACACAACAAAATGTGGAAAAAGTCAAGGGATGTGAATACTTTCTGAAGGCAATGTACTGTACAGTCGTGGCCAAAGGTTTTGAGAATGACACAAATATCTGCTGCCTCAGTTTGTATGATGGCAATTTGTATATACTCCAGAATGTTATGAAGAGTGATCAGATGAATTGCAATTAATTGCAAAGTCCCTCCTTGCCATGCAAATTAACTGAATCCCCAAAAAACCTTTCCATTGCATTGCATTTCAGCCCTGCCACAAAAGGACCAGTGATATCACATCAGTGATTCTCTCGTTAACACAGGTGTGAGTGTTGACGAAGACAAGGCTGGAGATCACTCTGTCATGCTGATTGAGTTAGAATAACAGACTGGAAGTTTCAAATGGAGGGGGATGCTTGGAATCTCTGTTCTTCCTCTGTCAACCATGGTTACCTGCAAGGAAACACGTGCCGTCATCATTGCTTTGCAGAAAAAGGGCTTCACAGGCAAGGATATTGCTGCCAGTAAGATTGCACCTAAATCAACCATTTATCGGATCATCAAGAAATTCAAGGAGAGCGGTTCAATTGTTGTAAAGAAGGCTTTATGGCGCCCAATAATGTCCAGCAAGCGCCAGGACCGTCTCCTAAAGTTGATTCAGCTACGGGATCGGGGCACTACCAGTACAGAGCTTGCTAAGGAATGGCAGCAAGCAGGTGTGAGTGCATCTGCATGCACAGTGAGGCGAAGACTTTTGGAGGATGGCCTGGTGTCAAGAAGGGCATCAAAAGCCACTTCCCTCCAGGAAAAACATCAGGGACAGACTGATATTCTGCAAAAGGTACAGGGATTGGACTGCTGAGGACTGGGGTAAAGTCATTTTCTCTGATGTATCCCCTTTCCGATTGTTTGGGGCATCCGGAAAAAAGCTTGTCCGGAGAAGACAAGGTGAGCGCTACCATCAGTCCTGTGTCATGCCAACAGTAAAGCATCCTGAGACCATTCATGTGTGGGGTTGCTTCTCAGCCAAGGGAGTGGGCTCACTCACAATTTTGCCTAAGAACACAGCCATGAAAAAGGAATGGTACCAACACATCCTCCGAGAGCAACTTCTCCCAACCATCCAGGAACAGTTTGGTGACGAAAAATGCATTTTCCAGCATGATGGAGCACCTTGCCATAAGGCAAAAGTGATAACTAAGTGGCTCGGGGAACAAAACATCGATCTTTTGGGTCCATGGCCAGGATACTCCCCAGACCTTAATCCCACTGAGAACTTGTGGTCAATCCTCAAGAGGTGGGTGGACAAACAAAAACCCACAAATTCTGATAAACTCCAAGCATTGATTATGCAAGAATGGGATGCCATCAGTCAGGATGTGGCCCAGAAGTTAATTGACAGCATGCCATTGGAGAGGTCTTGAAAAAGAAGGGTCAACACTGCAAATATTGACTCTTTGCATCAACTTCATGTAATTGTCAATAAAAGCCTTTGACACTTATGAAACGCTTGTAATTATACTTCAGTATTCCATAGTAACATCTGACAAAAATATCTAAAGACACTAAAGCTGCAAACTTTGTGAAAATTAATATTTGTGTCATTCTCAAAACCTTTGGCCATGACTGTACACTGTACAGACATTTCTTCTGAATTACTCATTATCAGTATCCTCTGGAGACCAGTTGTTCTTCTGACCTCCATGGACAGGGTTCCTCTCTCAGAGGCCCAGAGCAGGCTAACCCTGCATGGGCTGACCTCACCCTGTCCAGACTCCCTCTTCCAGGCATTGGAGGATTAGAGAGGAGATGGGGATTCCTTTAGTGATAGCATTAGTATCACCACCCATGACTCGTCTCTCTATCTCATTTCTCTATCTCTCTGCCTATTTTACCGCAGTCTAAACTACCAATCTCGTTTCTTCTGTCTCATCTCTGATTCTCTCAAAGCGTCAAACCAGATTTTTTCCATTACCCTCTCTGGAAGAGTCATCTGGGGTCACGCTCTGGGAGACATTCAGGAGAAGTATTTGTTTGGAGCTCTATGATTCAGTGTGTGTGTGCGTACATGTGTGTGGTGAGTGTTCATGAGCTTCACTGAACAATTTCCCTGTTTCCTCTAACTCTCGTCCAGACAAACTCTGCCTAACAGTGTCTTTTAGTTAGTCTAGAAGTCCCTTGCCAAACATTTTACAATCTTGATAGAAGCTTGTGGAGTTGTAGACACACACAATGTGCTATATGGGGGGGGGGGGGGAGGGGTTGGAGGGTGAGTGTTTGGGATGGTGGAGCCAGTCAGGTCAGTGTTTAGTAATTCACTGCTCCGCTAAATATGTGGGTGGTCCTGTATACCTGGCCAGGTAGGCCAAAGGTGGGCTGGGAATAGGTTTTTCCCTCTATATTAGCTAGAGAAAGGGAGAGTTAAGTCACTATTCAACAAGTGTGGGAGGTGAGTTAGTGGGGCCACCTCTCGTTAAGCGCCTACACATTCGGGCAACCTATCTTCGGCCAGGCTTTTTACTTTATAGATCAAAGGACCTTCAAAGGCAATCATGTTCGAATTTATGTTCCCCTTTTGAAGTTAACTTCTGGCCTACATTGTTGTCGTTAAACCCATCTGGTCACAGAATGTATCATTGTGTCAGTACGATTTAACAGAGCCCTTGAAAGTGAATGCCAGCCGTTTGTCTTCTCTCTAAGGGCCTGTTGTAGGATGGCGTGACTGACCGGCTGGGGGTACAGAGCTGTGTGTGCGTGTGTGCATGCTCACTCACTGATGAACGGAATGTTATTTCTGATCGGGCAGAGGCGGCCAAGCAAGGGTCCACTGTAATCCTCCTAGGGGGTGTGCTTATTGTTTCACCCCCTGTGTTGGGGTGTGTGTGTGGGGGGGGGGGGGGGGGGGGGGGGGGTGCAGAGATACAGTCCCTGGTCAGGGCAGTACGTGGGGGAGATACAGAAGGGCAACCCATACCCCCCACTCATACACACACCTTCAACAAACCCTGTTGCCCTGCAGTTCTACTTTCTATATTTGTGGAGCCATCGCAGTGTGAGGTTGGGTGTGAGAGACACACAGCTACTACAAAAACATACACGCGTATCTGCCTGGCTCTGCTGCTGATATAAGGAGGGAGATTGGCGGTTGGAAGGAGAAGCTTTATTTTCCCTGGGACTGGAATGCTGGCCCTGGGCCGGCAATGCTGATAACTTTGTTTGTTGTAGTAGAGCTCTGTGTGTGTGGTGGGGAGGGGTCTTGAAAGAATCGAGGTGTCTTGAAAGAATTCTCTCTCATTCCACTCATTCCCATTCTCCTCTTTATGTATTTTTCTTGTTTTTCCATGTCCTCTAATCTGTCTCCCTTTCTGAGAGCATGCCGCCTAGAGCTCTGAAGATCATCTAGGGTTCCCCTCTGGCTTGTAGCTAGGCTACATAACAGAGTAGTGTCGGGAGGGAGTTTGTGTGCTTATTACAGTGCTAGATCTATACAGCTCTAAAGTTCACATCCTATGAGGCTTCCCTTGTGAGTGTACTGTATACTGAAGCACACTAAGAATAAGATGCTGTTTTAAAAGATGCCATTCCACAGTTGCTGTGCCGAAGTTTTCTTGAAACTCATATTTCTAATGGATGGTGATACTGCGTTTTATTAGAAGTATTTCTTAGTTCGTTAGAAAGAGTCAATTCTGACTCGTTCCCAGTGTGGAAGGGTAGTTGACTCGTCCTGGAGAGGGAAGGGGGGTGTGAGTGAAGCACTTTGACAGAAAATAAACTGAAATTGAACATCCTTATTGTGATGCCTTTAACCTGTCTGGCTCTGGCGTTCCGCTAGCGGAACTCCTCCCACATTCCACTGAAAAGGCAGAGCGCGAAATTCAAAAGATATTTTTTAGAAATATTTAACTTTCACACATTAACAAGTCCAATACAGCAAATGAAAGATACACATCTTGTGAATCTAGTCAACATGTCCGATTTTTAAAATGTTTTACAGCGAAAACACCACATATATTTATGTTAGCTCACCACCAAATACAAAAAAGTACAGACATTTTTCACAGCACAGGTAGCATGCACAAAGCCAACCTAACTAACCAAGAACTTACCAAACTAACCAAGAAACAACTTAATCAGATGACAGTCTTATAACATGTTATACAATAAATCTGTTTTGTTCGAAAAATGTGCATATTTGAGGTATAAATCAGTTTTACATTGCAGCTACAATCACAGCTACCGTCAGAAATAGAACCGAAGCAGCCAGGGTAATTACATACACCAACGTCAAATACCTAAATACTCATCATAAAACATTTCTGAAAAATCGATGGTGTACAGCAAATTAAAGACAAACATCTTGTGAATCCAGCCAATATTTCAGATTTTTTAAGTGTTTTACAGCGAAAACACAATATAGCATTATATTAGCTTACTACAATAGCCTACCACACTAACGCATTCATTCATCAAGGCACGTTAGCAATAGCAATAGGCACATTAGCGATAGCGAATAAACCAGCAAGATATATAATTTTTGACTAACCTTGATAAGCTTCATCAGATGACAGTCCTATAACATCAGATTATACATACACTTATGTTTTGTTCGAAAATGTGCATATTTAGAGCTGAAATCAGTGGTTATACATTGTGCTAACGTAGCATCTTTTTCCCACAACGTCCGGACACTTTTTCTGACACACATATTCTGACCAAATAACTATTCATAAACATAACTAAAAATACATGTTGTATAGGAAATGATAGATACACTAGTTCTTAATGCAATCGCCGTGTTAGAATTCTAAAAATAACTTCATTACGACCTCCAGCTTAAGTATAGCGAGAGAGTACCCAAAATCTGGGCGCAAACGACTAGTACATTTACATTTAAGTCAAGTAGCAGACGCTCTTATCCAGAGCGACTTAAAAATTGGTGCATTCACCTTATGATATCCAGTGGAGCAACCACTTTACAATAGTGCATCTAAATATTTTAAGGGGGGGGGGGGGTTAGAAGGATTACTTTATCCTATCCTAGGTATTCCTTAAAGAGGTGGGGTTTCAGGTGTCTCCGGAAGGTGGTGATTGACTCCGCTGACCTGGCGTCGTGAGGGAGTAGTACAACATGTTCGACAGATATATGAAATAGCATCATAAAATGGGTCCTACTTTTGATGATCTTTCATCAGAATGTTGTACAAGGGGTCCTTTGTCGGGAACAATCGTTGTTTAGATTTAGAACGGCCTTTTTCCCTCTCGATTTAGCAAGCACACTTGCCAAGTGGTGCGAATCTTTCCATCATCAACAAACTCAGAGAACGGAGCACGGCAAAACTCCCGAAAAAAATTCAATAATCTGATTAAACTATATTGAAAAAACATACTTTACGATGATATTGTCACATGTATCAAATAAAATCAAAGCCGGAGATATTTCGTCCATAACGACAGCTTATCAGAAGGCAAATCCAGGAAACAGGAAACTGGTGACACGTCATGCCGAGAGCTATTATTCGACACCAGATCAAGTTACACACTCCATTTCTTCTCTCACTGCCTGTCGACATCTAGTGGAAGACGTATGAAGTGCATCTAAACTTTTAAATATCAATATTAATAGGCAGGCCCGAGAACAGTGCATCAATTTCAGATTTTCCACTTCCTGCCAGGAAGTTTGCTGCAAAAGGAGTTCTGTTTTACTCACAGATATACGGTTTCAAACGGTTTTAGAAACTAGAGAGTGTTTTCTATCCAATAGTAATAATAATATGCATATTGTACGAGCAAGAATTGAGTATGAGGCCGTTTAAATTGGGCACGATTTCCCCCCAAAGTGAAAACAGCGCCCTCTGTCCTCAACAGGTTATCAAAGCCAGTCTTCGACATGACACGTGTATCTAATGACAGTGGCAGAAAAACAGCTTTTGAATGCCTGAGGTAGATGCCTGAGCTGGTATGATTGGGGCCTTGATAAAGCTGAAAACAAACTCTCCGTTTGGTATAATAGGTATAGGTATAATGGTTTCCCCTCTTGCCTAACACCCCAGCGGGTTGGAGGGTTTGGGCCATGGTAACACCAAGGGACGGGACTGAAATGTACCCCCAGCAGGGTGAAGGGGGCTACCTGGGGGCTCTAGCTAGGGTAACAGGGTGGAGGAACATAGATAGAGAGAGCCCTACCTTGCCAAGTCCCCTAAAAGCTCTCTCTTCTCTCTCTCGCTCTCTTTTTGTAACTCTAACTCAAAGCGTTTTCTATGTGAGTTTCCTTTTGCACAACAATCCACACTCAGACCATAATGTACCCCCCACCATGGCACACCCTGCTCTGCCATCTCCGCTCCTTAGTGAAGCCATAAATATGTCAGCCTCACAGGCTGTTTGGGGCATTTTTCTGCTCCAGCTCCGAATATCCTGGGAGTCCAAATGAAGTCGTTCTGGCTGCGGTTGGATCTAGTCTTCCTCCTAAATGGCACCCTATTCACTATATAATGCATTACTTTTGACCAGAGCCTTGGACTCTGGTCAAATGTGCGCTATATAGGAAAATGGGGTGCTATTTGGAACAAAACCTCAGTCTGGCATTGGTTGGATATAGGTCTCTGGCTCTAGCTAGCTTCCTCTCCTTTCCTCTGCTGCTGAGACAGGTGGCCAGATTCCCCCATGGTTGTTGTTCTGCTCAGCTGTGAGGTTATGGATGATCTACTGTGACTGCTTTACTTTGAACTACTGATCAAACATTTATGTAATCCCTAAGCAGATAGTTGTGTGTTATGCAAAATAAAAAGAGAGAGAGAGAGGGAGAGATTGAATGCCATGGCTTGGTTACCTTAGCCGCAGGTATTTTTCCAATGCATTGCCCTGGGATTTGTTTGGATACCGCCTGCCTGGCCTGGACAAGGCATTGAGAGTTTATTTTCATTAGACTGTTGCATAAATAGCATACTTTTTGTCACATTCCTGCTGTGAACTGAGTTATAGCACTGCCACAACCTGTTAACAGAGGAATGGCGAAAAAAACAACTCAGTTTTGCAACAACAAAGATAATTGACACAGTACTATGTGTGCATGTGGCGTGCGTGTTTGCAAGCATGTGCGCATGCATTTAGGTTGTGTACGAGAAAGTGAGATAAAGAGCATCATCTCTCTCAAGGCAGCAGTCAGGGCCACAAGCCCATCTATATAGTTCACTCTCCCATATAGTATTTTATTAGGATCCCCATTAGCTGTTGCTGAAGCAGCAGCTACCCTTCTTGGGGTCCACACAAAACAAAACATGACATAATACAGAACATTAGACAAGAACAGCTCAAGGATTGAACTATACTAATTTAAAATAAGACTAATATAAAACCTGTGTGTGTGTGTGTGTGCGCGTGTATGCACACGCGTTATCGGCAGGTTATGAATCTTTCCCTATAGGTAGCTCGAGTTGGTCACTAGCTGGCACAGCCACAAAGTCATAAAATATGATTTTAAACCTAACCTTAACCACACTGCTTACCCTAACTGAAGAAAAGGACTAGGGCTAGGCTCAGGACTGTTTCTGCCACCATGGTGCATCGGTCAGAATGTGAATCACTACACAGCTGAACACAGTAACAAACAGAGCACATTGGGGGAGGGTGTGGATGGAGGTTAGGAGTCGGGGCTTATAAGGCCTGTAGGTAGGATGTGTTGAGGCTTGTAAAGCCTTGGAGATAGGATATGGGTAACAAGGATGTGCAAGGAGGAAGGCAAAGCTCAACATCCCTCTGGAGTTTCTAGACAGTTGGAAGGCTTGGTTTTGTTTTGCCAGCCGGAAGGCATGTGTTGGCATGCTGGCCACCAGGGGGCGTCTTGGAGGTTGCACAATTGCCACAGGAGAGGGACCCGTAGGCCGTGGCATGTTGGTTACTGGAGAGGAAAGGCCCGGAGGTGGCACGCTGACCACTGGAGAGGGAAGGCCCTGGGTCGGAGCTAGACTGGTGGTTCCCTGGATTGGAGCTGGAGGATGAGGCTTGGTAGGGTCTGGTGTGCTGGCCACAGGAGGGGGGCTTGGAGGGGCTGGCACACTAGCCACAAGAGGGGGGTTTGGAAGAACTATCGATTGAGGCTGGATTGGATAGGAGCTTGATGGGAGTGATGTCCACTGTACCCGCATTCTCTTGTAGGTTACTTTGGATGTCTCTTAGTATGCCTAGGAGGAGCTGGTACTGGAAGGGGGTGGAGATTTCTTTGTGCTTCTGGGTTGTGTGTGCGTTTTGAAGGCTTTTGAGGATGACTCCTGCACCTCCTTCTGGTAGGTTGTCTGGTTCCAAGGCAGCAGTCTTATCCGGCTCGAAGGACCATGAAGAAAAGGACTAGGGCGGAACAGTATGCTAGGTTCCAGACTGTTTCTGCCACACCGGTGCATCGGTCATAACGTGAATCAGGAGATGGAGCAGGAATCCAGATTTAGAGGTATTTATTATACAGTTTAACACAGGAACAAACAGAGTACATGGGGAAAGGGTTTGGATGGACATTAGGATGAGGTTAGGAGTTGGGGCTTGTAAGGCCTGTAGGTAGAATTTGGATGACAAGGATGTGCTTTAGGATGTGGTGGTCTGGAAGAGAGATACAAAAATTGAAACATTAGGAAAACAAAAAAATTAACATAAAGGTGCAGACATGTCAAGGTAGTGCCAAGTGACTATGGGTATAAATAGGCTTAACATATAACATCTATAAACTAAGGAGACTGCCAACACATAACTAGAACAAAGGACCCATAGCATTTAGCATCATTAGCAAACTGAGGGCATGGCTATACAAATAAATAATAGGGCAAGTACTATATATTATTTAGGACTTACATTCTCCGAACAGTATAATAACAAAGGGCACTTACTTCATCATATCATGCAGGAGGATTGCTAGGGCTACCCAGTGGCATCACCAAAAAATGATCCTAGTGTGTAGGAAGGAGCATCAATAAGGAACTGAAAGGGGTGAAAAGGGCAGAGGAGAGATGATTTGGGAGTGTAAACAGGTGTGGAGGAAAGGGGCCTTGCCAAAGATAATTGGAGACAATTAGAAGACTGTAGGGGGTGGCATGACCCTTCACACCACTAGCCTTAAATTAAGACCAAAAAGCTCATTTTTGTTTTCATGAATTGTTACGATATAGACAATTTTGACTTTGCAGCTGGTCCATCTAAAGGAAATTGCTCAGTTCTGCCTACAGGGCAAGATTCATGACTATAAACGTCAACCTGCGTGCGAGTGTGTTACCCTCTAGGCCAAGTATGCAAATCCCAAGGTAACCACTCGGTGAGAATCACTGACCATAGCAAACCTCTCAGTCTTTAAAGGCTCCAAGTTACTCCTATCATCACTGAACAAAGACAGTCCAGTCGTCTCTCTAGTCCTTCCATGACGTCAAAGATGTACTAAATACCTGGAAAGATCTGATAACATTATTCTGCTGGATGTTTTGAATAACTAATGAAGTTCAGTGTGTTTATTGAAATTCTTTCTCTGGGGTACATAGCTTTGTCATTAGCCTTTTCCCATTCTGATTGGCATTCCCATTCCCATTCCATTCTTTAACTTTTCCTTCTCTGCATTAGTCTTATATGTTCATCCTCATCTATGCTATGGGATGTCCAGCCGAAGCTCCAACGACCATTGATGCAGCATGAAATTGACTTTTCCAACTCAATTGCCCAATGGCCATGGAATAAAAAAGGAAGCTATTTATTTCTGTATTCATGCTCCAACTATTAGTAGCCTGGTCCCAGATCGGTTTGTGCTGTCTTGCTTGACAGTGACCATAGGAGTTGGAAAGACAGCATAAACCGATCTGGGACCAGGGTACCTGGGGCATCAATCTAAAATACCAAGCTGTTAGCACTAGGTGAACACAATATCACAGAGAAGAGTAACAGTGACCTCATGCGTATTGTACGTACAATACATAGTTCAGTTGAAGACAGACCAAGAATGTCATAATAACTAGCCATTGTACCCTTCCCTTCTCCCCTCTCAGAGACACTCCTCAAGGCAGGCAATGACTTTGAGTGTTCTGTCATAATTTACCACCACCAACACTGTGGAGTAAACTTACCTGCTCTCCTGTCTTCTCTGTTCCATCTCCCCTGTCTGCTCTGCCCAGCAATGGGGGGAATGTGGGCAGGTGGGGCCCAGAACAGAACAGCCAAAACTCCCTTGTGAACTTCTTATTCATAGGAGGGCCTAGCTCTCAGCGTGTAGCCCTGGGCAGGGCAGGCGGTTTAGCAGCGGAGTGGGTATCAGTTGGAGAGTGGAGCTAGCACCCTTTTTACATAACAGCCAGGGTGGCCACTCACACAGTCTGTACGACTAGGCTAGATGTAGGCTTGGGCGGTATCCAGATTTTCACACTGTTTCTGTACCATACTGGTATATGCATTATTACTGGAAGTACACACGAGGGCCGCTATTTCTCAAAAGAAGTATTATAATAATTGATGCACTAAACAGTTTTAGGTAACAGGGATCTTGAGGGATCCAAGAGGGAAATTAATTTATCTGCTGTAGCCAAGAAGCTTGATCTTGGCATCTAGCCACTTTGCAAGTTAGCAAACCAAATGCATAGCTGGAGCCCTGAGCTAGATATAATTTATTTGACACATCTTAGATTTTACAAGCAGTGGCGTAGCACTGGGGACAATTTGCATATATTCACATTTATTCCTTTAAGTACACATGTGGAAGTACATGAAAATCCTTTTTTATTTTTGTTTCAAACCATTTAGAAATGTTGATCCTAATGTCACACATTGGCCCCATTATCGATAGAAAGACCCATATACTAGCCCAGAGTTTCCCAAACTCGGTCCTGGGGCCCCCCTGGGTGCACGTTTTGGTTTTTGCCCTAGCACGACACAGCCGATTCATAGCTTAATAATGCGTTGGTTATTTGACATCAGCTGTGTCGTGCTAGGGCTAATACCAGAACGTGCACCCATGAAGGGCCCCAATACCGAGTTTGGGAAACCTTGTACTAGCCTATATTTTCCCCTCCACCGCATGTATCTGCACACCCTCTGTATCTGTCATGCACTGAACACCCCCAATTGTATTTTCCAGTCTGGGCTAATTTACTCATCCATGCAATGTAAACATCTAATCCGGAACCGTTTTGGGGGTCCGGGTGGAAAGAACGAGACGTACGGGCCCCAGAACTGTTCCCACCGGTGCATCATCCAACACGTCGATCATCAAAACCTGGTCATTTTCTTCTTCCTGAATGATGATTTCTGGAACGGGCAGCCTACTCAGAGCATCAGCATTCCCATGGTATCTACCTGGTTTGTAAATGATTCTGTACTCGTAGGCCCTGAGCCACACATTCCAACGTTGAACTCTTGGAGAGACCATTTGTGGTACTGGCTTTTGTTCATGGAACAGAGAGATCAGAGGCTTATGATCCGTCACAATAGTGAATGTTCTCCCGTACAAGTACTTGTGGAATCTCTGTATTCCGAATATGACAGCCAGTCCTTCCTTGTCCAGCTGAGAGTACTTTTTCTCCGCTGGCGACAACGTTCTTGACATGAACCCGATAGGTTTCTCTGCACCATTCTCCATCCGGTGGGATAGCACCGCCCCCACACCATACGCTGAGGCATCACACGATAAGATAAGATCTCTGTCTGATGAGTAATGCACTAGCACTTCAGCTGATTGCAGTAACACCTTTGACTTTGCAAAAGCTTCTTCCTGACTTTCTGACCATTTCCAGGCCACATCCTTCCTTAACAGTTGATGTAGAGGAGCTAAGAGGGTAGAGAGGTTCGGGAGGAAGCGATTGTAATAGTTCAGTAAGCCTAGATAGGCTTTCAGCTCTGTAACGTTTGTCGGAGCTGGAGCTTCCACAACAGCCCTCACTTTAGCTTTGACAGTGTGTAACCCCTTGGCATCCACCTTGTGACCCAGGTACTGCACTTCATCAGCTAACAGTGTACATTTGCTCCTCTTCAACCGGAGACCGGCGTCCTCCATCCTCCTCAAAACTTCACCTAAGTTTCTGAGATGTTCCTGCTTCGTGACTCCCGTGACAAGAATGTCGTCGAGGTAAACTGCTACCTTGGGTATCCCCTGCAGAATTCCCTCCATAGTTCTTTGGAAGATAGCTGGTGCAGAAGACACCCCGAAAGGCAAGCGTTTATAGGTAAACATCCCTCGGTGGGTGTTTATGGTCAAGTACTTCTGTGAAGCTTTATCCATTAGCACTTGCTGATATGCGTGACTCATGTCCAGTTTTGTAAACTGTTGCCCTCCGGTTAACGTTGAAAGCAAATCCTCCACTTTGGGTATGGGGTACTGCTCCAGAGAAGAAACTCTATTTACAGTCAGCTTGTAGTCACCGCATAATCTGATTGAACCATCTGGTTTTAGTATGGGAACAACTGGTGCTGCCCACTCAGAAAACTTGACAGGTACAATTATATTCTCTGCTAAGAGTCTCAATTTCCACATCCACTTTAGGCTTCATGGCATATGGAACTGATCTTGGCCTATAGAATCTGGGAGTAGCATCAGCAGCAACATGAATGGTAGCTTGGAACCCTTTTAATGTCCCTAGCTCTTCTTTGAAAACACCCTCATGCTTTGAAAGCACCTGCTGTAGTGTCAATGTCTCTGTGGTGACATGTTTGATTTCATCCCAGTTCAATTTTATTTCCTCCAACCACCCTCTTCCTAGTAAGCTGGGGCCAGTACCTTCCACTACTAAGAGAGGCAGATTTCTCTTTTGTCCATGATATTCCACTTGAACATCCGCCACTCCAATCACAGTGATCTTCTCCCCTGTGTACGTTTTGAGTTTAATGGGGGTGTCTCTCAGTTTAGGCACTTCAACGGTTTTCCACTTGCTATAGAATTGGGACCTGTTCATCAGTGACACTACATCCTGTGTCTAGTTCAAACGGTACCTTCAATCCATTTATTCCCATTTCCACAATGAAAGGCTCCACCTTTTTCATATTCGCCCCCTGTACACTGTACATTGAGAATGCTTGCTCTGCGTCTGCGCACTCACTTTCACTTTCTCTCACTTGATTAGAGCGGTGGCTAGAACGTCTGGAGGTATTCGGTTTTCTATCCGTCCTCTTTTCTGCATCCCGTGGCTTTTTTTTATTGCGGCACGCCCTCGCAATGTGGCCTATTATCCCACATGCATAACACTTTTCGTTTTTGAATTTACAGTCAAACGCTGCGTGTTTGCCTTTGCAACGATAACAGTCTCTATTGGCTGCTGCACCACGGCTTTCTGTTCTTTGAAATTCTACGCGCTCAGCGCTGCTCTCTTTTATTGAATGGCACGCAGTTGCGCCCCTTGCCTGCAAATCCAGTGCATTTCTATTTGCGGACTCCATGGCCTGGGCCAGTTTGAGTGCATTCTCAAATGTGAGATTAGGCTCTGATAACAATCGTATTTGTATCCTGTCATCATTAATCCCACACACCAGCCGATCGCGTAGCATTTGCGATAGTGTATTCCCATAGTTACAGTCCAATGCTAGTTCTCAACTCAGCCACATATTCCCCCACTGATTCGATAGGTTTTCTCATGCGTGAATCAAACTTGAATCTTTGTACTATTTCACTGGGTTTGGGGTTGAAGTGATTTTTTAATAACTCGACTAAATCTATGAATGACTTTTCTCCTGGTTTATCTGGGCTCAACAGGTTTCTCATTAAGCTGTACGTCTGTGCACCGACAACGCTTATGAGTATGGATTTCTGTTTAGCGGCATCAGTTATTTCATAAGCAGCAAAGAAATGTTCCATTATTTCACAGTACTCCTCCCATTCGTGATTTTTAGGATCAAATGGTGGTAGCGAGCCTATTGTTGCCAAAGCCATCTTTTCCGATTCGTTCTCCCCTCACACAGTCAATAATTTGTCCTACCGGTATCCAGGGAATCAATCCTTCAGAATCTTCCACCGTTCACTTGAGTCTCACCTCCCGCGTCGCACGCCAAACACTCCGTTAACTTCGTGGCAAAAAAAATCCAACGCAGTTTTCCATAGTTATCCTCATCGCCAAATATGTAGTATCCTTAAAGCTTCTTAGAATTACGACTCATGAGACTTACATACGGTTAGTATTTAATTGTAACTGAGATTTACATCATTTTATGCACCTGGCTTAAACCTTTTCCTGAAGCTTTCTTAATCATGGTAATATAGGCAGACATAGGAAATAGCTACGGATAGCGGAATGCAAACCCCCGTCTTGAGTCAATACTGCCATCTATTGGTAAACATAATATACCAGGTTACTACACTATGCATCTTAATTGGAGTGCTGAAGGTGTTGCCCTGATAACCTTCTGAAGGAAAACATGTCTGTTCTAATTTCAATAGCTATTTGGTCCAATTAAAACGGCTATTTTCCATGCTGTTTATTAGATAGACATTCAGTAGTGACTTTATGTTATCTACTTATGACCACTAATGAACTAGAGTACAGTGTACTTATAGGTGAAAGGGAGACTATGTTCTTGGGCGCTGAAGAGGGAGGAGAGCGAGAAGAAAGGGGAAAATGTGGATAAGGTGGTGGAGGAGATGCCTTTAGTGCTCTGTGAGATGCTGCGAAGTGGTTGAGTGTGTGTTGAATGAGGTCGAGCCGTAGCAGATGAGGAACCGGCCGGTACAGCCTGGTCTGTGTGATGATCGTTTACGCAGGTGCTGTTGTGTCTGAGAGCCAGGGCCACAAGATCGTCCAAAATCACATCAGAGTCCCTCTACAAAACAAACCCACGCAGCCTTCCAAAAAAAACTCATAGAACTTAAAGGGTAATTGGGTCAGTATCTCATGTTCTACTATGTTTCATTGAGGATCCAAGGGAGGTCTCGGATTTGTGTGTGGATGTGTGTAATGCATAGCGTGTGTCTGTATGCATGTGTGGGAGAGGGAGAAACTGTAAGTGTTTGTGTTATCTGTGTTGTGCTGTGCCGTGGCCTTGCATGGCAGTCTCTACCTGGATGACTTCATGGCTTGGCCCGGGTGTCTGGTGTGAGGAGAAGCAGAAGCCTTCGATTAGCGAACAGCTAGGCTGAGGTCATGGTGAGATAGGGGCCTGTGGAAACACTGATGTTACACTAACATCACATTGGCCCCAGGCCCCGCGGCAGTCACAGCTCCCTGGGGACCCCCAAAACCCGGAACAGTCAAAACCAGAATAGGCGGACCTCAGACCAGGCTATACTGACCAAATCCAGTCCACCATCAAACAGCTGGTGGTCCTCTTCTATGGAGACACACACACACAGGGGCAGTTGACCCAGAGAACAGGCCAGGAACTTTGACTTGGATGGATCGTTTTTTAATCCGCCAACCTTTTTTAGGTTAGTGTTGGTCTCTTCCTACCCCATTTCCACCGCCGTGGCCATATAAAAAGTTTTACATACTTCCTCTGTTATGACATAACCGTGTGGCTCGCAGAGATGATGTCATGATGATCTCTTGGACAGACTGGTTTGGTTTACGTGATTCCTACTCTACTCAGGAACCTGGCTGATGTTGGATCATGTGCCTTTTCGCTCGTGTTATGTAGCAATATGATGACTTGATCATAATACCTTTCTCTGGGCGCTGTTTATTAGGCTGTCCCAGGTATTCATTTCCATATATCATTGAGAGCTCTCCTATTGGTGTGTCACGTGTGTGTACTATATCTCATTACAATAAACGTCTTCCAATGAATGCTTTGTGAGTGCATCGGTCCGTGACCGCACGTGCCGAGATATGCCCTTGTGTATGTGCCTTAACCCTGTCTGTCTATGTGTGTTTTCCAGACGGAGGCCATGCGGCGAGCTCTGAAGGAGCTGGACCTAAACATTGTCGAGATGTCAGATGAGAACGCCACTTTGGACGGAGGAGACGTCCTCTTTACAGGTACACAACGCTCCACTAATCGCACACCATTAAAACCATGGGCATCACCATCCTCTTAGTTATCACTATGGAAACAGATGAAGTATACAGGTATTCAGCAAAGCAAAACATGTATGACCACTTGATCAGGCAAAGGATATGACCCATCACCACAGGTGGTGAACAAACATTGTTCCCGAATAACTCATTCGTAATAGTCAAGTAGTTGAGGTGACCTCAACTAAAATGGCGTACAAATGACAACTGACTGACTGTCATCTTTCTATGTGACCTCAAGACCGTTTTTCCTTACAGCAGTCTGCATGAATGAAAATGATTAGCTCAGATGGCAATATTATACCCCCATCTCACACACACACACACACACACACACACCCTATTTCATCACAATAGGAGCCTTGTTCCACAACAGGCATCTCACAATCAACTAGCTGAGAACGTACTGTAGGTAGAGAGCTAGTGAGGTGAGGTCTTTATTGTAGTCTACTCTGTACATTCTGTAACAGTTGTGCAGCTTTGCCTGTGAACGTTATGTGGGCCGTGCTCTTCACCGTGCAGGACTTGGAAAAAGCACTAGAACACTTAATTGAGTTTCTAGACGCTGGCTCTCTGTGGTGCGTTCCTCCCATCTCCCATCCAGCTGAAATGGGTTTCACTTGGCAGGCAGGGCTAGGAACATTTCCTCTTGGCAACGTCGTGGCTAACGGCTCATTTATAAAAGCTCAACGGCTACGCCCATTCTCTCTGCAATGCTCTCGAGTGGTGACCCAAACGTTCAGGCCGTACTTTTCTCTTTCTGTTCTATCTTTCTCTCCATCTGTCTTTCTCTCCATCCATACTGACCACAGGTTGTTGTCTGTTTCTCCTCAGGTAGAGAGTTTTTTGTGGGGCTTTCCAAACGCACCAATCAGAAAGGAGCAGAGATCCTGGCCGATGTGTTCAAGGTGAGTGAGAACAGACTAGAGCAGTGCACCCTGGGAATATTCAGACTGACTTCCTGTGTCATCAAGCCACCATTACTGCCCCCCTGAGGTAATTATGGTCTCATTCAGGGGCCTCAAGGGCCTCAAGGCATTTAAATCCGCTATTGATTCGGGAATTGATTAAATGGCAAACATGGTGTCTCAGGAATGTATGGTCAGCTAATGAGATGAATTGATCATACTGTATACATATCGAGGAGAGAAACCAGAAAAAAACTGCAGAACGATTGCCATTGTCACCATATGGTCATCACTTAGGAGGATCAGGAGAAGAGTGTGGTTCCAGTGGTTTCGGGAAAGAAGGCCTTTTGCTGATTCATGGGGTCATTTCCTGGAGAGTTCAACCCCCAACAGGAATTTGACCTTTCCTCGCTGCCCTGTTTCCGCTCCTGTCTGTGTCCAATTTAAATTCCACCATGCTATCTCTCTCAGCCTCTCACTGTTATTCATTATCCTTGATAAGTCAGGTATTGATGATGCGGCTCTTGGAAAACATACAAGGATTTTCCCCCTCTACAGCTCTCATTGTTTTTCCTCCTTCCTTTATTAAATTCAGGATAATTTTACAGCCTGTTCTGTTCAGGCCAGGATTATCCACAGATGTGATTGGGGGGTTAAATATGTTATCCTCATTTTATGATCCCTGTTGAGTGTAGGACATGCGAGAGGAAGATCAAACTGCCGGGGAGACATCTCTACCAGGCTATTGTCTTCCATTCAAGATCATAACACTTTATACTGTATCTTCAGGCCAAAAGTATGTTGACACCTGCTCTTTGAACATCTCATTCCAAAATCATGGGCAGTAATATGGAGTTAGTCCCCCATTTGCTGCTATAGCACCCTCCACTGATATTCGAAGGCTTTCCATTAGATATTGTAACATTGCTGCAGGGACTTTCTTCTATTCAGCCACAAGAGCATTAGTGAGGTCTGGCATTGATATTGGGTGATTAGGCCTGGCTCTCAGTCGGCGTTCCAATTCATCCCAAAGGTGTTTGATGGGGTTGAGGTCAGGGCTCTGTGCAGCTAGTCAAGTTCTTCCACACTGATCTCGACAAACCATTTCTTTATGGACCTCGCTTTGTGCACTAGGGCATTATCATGCTGAAACAGGAAAGGGCCTTCGCCAAACTGTTGTCACAAAGTTGGAAGCGCAGAATCCTCTAGAATATGTGGTAGCGCTAACATTTCCCTTCACGGGAACTAAGGGGCCTAGCCCGAACAATGAAAAACATGGTTTTCCTCCTCCACCAAACTTTACAGTTGGCACTATGCATTGGGGCAGGTAGTGTTCTCCTGGCATCAGCCAAACCATGATTCAGCCGTCGGAATGCCAGATAGTGAACCGTGATTCATCACTCCAGAGAACGCGTTTACACCACTCCAGCCGACGCTTGGCATTGTGCATGGGGATCTTAGGCTTGTGTGCAGCTGCTCGGCCATGGAAACCCATTTCATGAAACGCCCGATGAACAGTTCCTGTGCTGACGTTGCTTCCAAAGGCAATTTGGAACTCTGTATTGAGCGTTGCAACCAAGGACAGACAATTTTTACACGTTTCAGCACTTGGCTGTCCCGTTCTGTGAGCTTGTGTGGCCTACCACTTTGCGACTGAGCCGTTGTTGCTCCTAGACGTTTCCACTATAACAGCAGTTACAGTTGACCGGGGCAGCGCTAGCAGAGCAGAAATTTGACAAACTGACTTGTTTAAAAGGTGGAATCCTATGACGGTGCCACGTTGAAAGTCAATGCCACGTTGAAAATCAATTAACTCTTCAGTAAGGCCATTCTACTGCAAATGTTTATCTATGGAGTTTGCATTAATGTGTGCTCGATTTTATGCACCTGTCGGCAACGGGTGTGGCTGAAATCGCCGAAATCCACTAATTTGAAGGGGTATTTGCCATCTCCCTGTAAATTAATGAACATATATTACAAGTAGGGCAGTTAACATTGTAAAGAATCTTCACTCAAAACTTCTCTCTCTGCTGAACACAACTCTAGGATTGTCCATGGGATATGACGGGTTATCATGTGTCTCACGATAAGCTCAGGGGAGGACATTTGCCTGCTGCTATCTTTTCTGAGTCACTGTTTGGGCTAAACTGCCGCTTCATAAAGGAATGAGGACTGTATTTAACTGTGCTTATAATGTCAAAATACCCTCAAATGGGAAATAGCCATTGCCAACTGGACAGAGGCGCTTTCCATTTCAGCACCACAGAGCTCCGCTATACCTGTCTCAATGAGTGGAGATGCGGGAGAAGCGCTGTCCATTCAGCGGTGCTGAATATGGGGGCGTCCTCATCGCCCTATTAAAACGTATGTGTTGAGTCTCCCTTTGTACTTCCGGGTTTCATTATTTGTTTGGTCAAGTTTCCTTTTTTTCAATGTGTTTTTGACTGTAGAACCATGGCTGAACTAAACTTGACAAAGTAATTAATGGTTCCTCTGATACTCCTGTGTGGAAGTTGTAGCTCTATTTGAACTTCTCCCTCAAATGGTCACCTCCTGCGTCCTCTCTCACCTCCTTTTGAAAAAGGTCAAGTTAATCGAGGAGAGTGAACATGGGGATGGGCGTTTGTCAAACGTGTGCACGTTTTTCTCCTCTGACAAAACAAAAGCTGATTCAAAGGAGGTGTGGCAGATTTAAAAACTTTTCTGCGCTAGGATGTACATGAGTATCCTTGATGAAAAGGTGGCTATCGAGGAGGGGAGAACACTCTTCCTTTTGCATACTAACGAATTGACGCACTCCTCTACCACTTATTGGTCTCCGGGCCATGGAGGAGAGAGGACGGTCTTTTGCCCAAACTAGAAAACCCCATGAGCTAGATCCCCCTCTACCTCTGCTAGCCCCTGGTCATGTTACGCTAGCCCTTTCTTAACCTCAGATAGCCCCTGGTCAAGCAGTGCTAGCTCCACCTCAACCACTATCCCCAGGTTAAGCTGTGCTAGCGCCACCTCAACCACTAGCCCCAGGTCAAGCTGTGCTAGCTCCACCTCAGCTAGCCCCAGGTCAAGCTACACTAGCTCCACCTCAACCGCTAGCCACAGGGCAAGCTACACTAGCTCCACCTCAACCGCTAGCCCCAGGTCAAGCTACACTAGCTCCACCTCAACCGCTAGCCCCAGGTCAAGCTGTGCTAGCTCCACCTCAACCGCTAGCCCCAGGTCAAGCTGTGCTAGCTCCAGCACAATATTCTGATGGTGCCCATCCTTGGTATATATTCTCAAACCCCATGCCTGGAGCATACCATGTACCCCCTGTCAGTATACCACCAGCTGCCATTGTGGTAAACCTGTTTATAGTTAGCATCAGCCCATGGGATACCAAATCCATCATTGCCAACGATCAGAAGTGGAAGGGAAAGTGATTTTGCACATTCTGCCTCTCAGAATCTACCTTTATTTACCTATAAACAATCAAGAAATCTATCAGTCATGTTGGTCAGATCAGAAGGAGCCCTCAGACTTCTAGCCCTCAGAATCCTAGGACCTATGAGATAAAAGGCATGTATAACTTGCAGTACTAAAGTTACTAAAGTTATTTATATGTACTCTTGCAATAAGATCTACACTGTGTACAAAACATAAGGAACACCTTCCTAATATTGAGTTGCACCCCTTTTTGCCCTCAGAACAGCCTCAATTTGTCACAGCATGAACTCTGCAAGTTGTCGAAAGAGTTCCATAGGGACGCTGACCCATGTTGACTCCAATGCTTCCTACGGTTGTGTCAAGTTGGCTGGATGTCCTTTGGGTGGTGGACCATTCAGATGAGTTGGTTAAATGTCGAAGACACATTTCAGTTTTATGCATTCAGTTGTGCAACTGACTAGGTATCCCCATTCCTGTTCCCTTTCTCATTCTTAATACACACGGGAAACTGTTGAGTGTGAAAAACCCATCAGTGTTGCAGTTCTTGACACACTCAAACCGGTGCGCCTGGCACCTACTACCATATCCCATTCAAAGGCACTTAAATATTTTGTCTTGCCCATTCACCCTTTGAATGGCACACATACACCATCCATGTCTCAATGCTTAAAAGTCCTTCTTTAACCTGTCTCCTCCCCTTCATCTACACTGATTGAAGTGGATTTGACAAGTGACATCAATATTGGATCATAGCTTTCACCTGGAATCACCTTGTCAGTCTATGTCATGGAAAGAGCAGGTGTTCCTAATGTGTTGTACACTCATTGAATATTGAAAAAACATTCCGCGCCACTTAAAGTATGCCTTGGAGAACATAAATCCGCTATCAGACATCAAAATATCACCTCGCAAGTTGCGAAACATTTTATAGTACAAAGTCACTATTAATGAATTACTTTGTGTCGGGGTCGAAAAAAGGCTATCCACCACGCAAAGAATATACACATTTTAATTCCGGGTCACCACACGGTTTAAACAAAGAACTAGATTTCACCTCATTCCTGTAGGGCATATTTAGACTCATACAAAAACACTCTCCATATCATATTTTGCAAATAATTTATGAGTTATCCCCACATATTTATGAACAACCGGATATCCTTTACGGTAAGCTATCTCATAAACCAGACACCTAAGGCAATTGATTCATGCCTGATACCCCCAGTAGGCCTTTGTGTCTGCTCCCATACCTTAAAATTCTGTATTTCTTCATGATTGTAACTTGTATATAGGTAGACCAGAGAATCAAGGTTATAATAGTAAACTAATGCAAAAACGAATCATGAAAAAAAACAATGAATTAACAAACCTTGAAAATCTAAAACTATACTGAAACTATTATCTTAGAGAAACTAACTAAAATAAAAAACCCATCATGAATTATGTTCACTTTTAGTTTTTTTTCCTAAACTTTGGGCAGAAATCTAATGGGGTTATCAATAGGATCTAATGGGGTTATCAATAGGATCTAATGGGGTTATCAATATGATCTAATGGGGTTATCAATAGGATCTAATGGGGTTATCAATAGGATCTAATGTGGTAATCAATAGGATCTAATGGGGTTATCAATAGGGTTATCAATAGGGTTTTTTTGGGAGGGGGGGAGGGGTTCAAGCTACTGAATCAAAATGACAAAAACAGTAGGCCATTTCAGTCAACTAAATGCCCTTTCTTTTCAGCCATATTTTAGCCACATCACATTTGTATTGCTTCAATAACCTATAGTAAACATCACTGACTTTCATGTGCACAAAAATACAGGACACATCAACAAAGTGTCTTAATAGGGCATTGGGCCAACACGAGCCAGAACAGCTTCAATGTACCTTGGCATAGATCCAACATAGTGTCTAGAACTCACTTCGAAGGATGTGACACCATTCTTTCACAAGAAATTCCATAATTTGGTGTTTTCTTGATGGAAAACTGGAGCGGCACCTGTCTTAGCAGTTACCTGTACATGGCCTTGTACTACCAACATATTTTTCTGCATAACATCCTATCGCATGATTCTCTTCCCAGCAACCAAACTGGCAGAAGAACACATTACAATGCAGCATTTATTTTTATAGCACACCCCTTGAAAGGGCTCCAGATTAGTGTGAGCAACTTTTTCAGTTGGTGGCACCAGCCCATAATTTGGTCACACTATTTTGTTTTCCGGCGAGACGCAATATATTTTTTATCATTCACCTTATAAAGTAATTTGCAGTGCTTTTGCAGCATGGGAGGACCAGGCCTCATCGTGATTGGCTCCAGCGAGCCGTCTCAGAAAGCCCTGAACGTATCAGTCACCATTGAGTACATGGGTCATGCAAGATAGGTCTATGTTCAGATATTTTTCTATCATTCACCTTATAAAGTAATTTGCAGTGCTTTAGACTGTATACTAGACAACTGAGATGGTAGGAAACTCAAAAAATAAGTTGTTCATCGAACATGTCCAAGCAGGAATGCATGGTTCAAAATATTTTTGTGCAACCTAATCCAGTGATTGTCATGAATTGTGAGTTGTCAATAGGGTGTTGTTCTATTTTACTGTTCATAAGAACCTAAACAGTACTGATTTATTGGCGCGTTGAAACATGTTGCACATGGTAGTTTAAAAACTCAGTGGATAGTGGTAAAACAAACATTCCGACTGTCAGCAAATGCTGTTCCTTCAGAGAGGATCGATTTGCTGTGATCTAGGCCTACTGTTAAAGTGGCACTGCAGTCTCCCTTTCACCGAATTTAACACCTCAATAGGTGGTCCAGGTAAGTCATGACACACTTAATATGGACCAGGCCAGAGAAACAGGGGCAGATGTCGGTCAGATGACAAAGCGGAGTGAATTGACGCTTCATATAACATGTCCATTCCTACCGCAGTGAACCTGGGATTCCAACCCATGCCACAACACAACATACTCCAGAAGCTAATTACCAGCCCACCAGAACCTCTGTTACCATGGGGTAGATATGGTATGACAGACCAAAGTAGGATGACACCACATGATTAGTCGCTCTCTGAGCAATAGCAGTAGTCTGGTTCTCCAGAAACTAACCATGGAACAGGGAGCTCTAAACTAGAACTATAACCATGGGGTAGATGAGACAGAACAGAGCAGGATGACACTCAACATCATCAATCTCTGTCTGAGCAGCAGCCAGGCGGCCGTATAAGAGTGTCTGGCATGCGAGGCCAGAGAAAAGCGCAGCTCCCAGTAAAAACTAGCCTCTGCCAAGTCCCCAAAAAGTCCTCCTCCTCCACATTTACTGGATTGGTTGAACAGTGCAGGAGAGAACCTCCCGACAGTTTCTTCTCGTCGAGACCAGTATATAGAGGATCTAATGTCAAGAGTTTAATTTACGCCTGCTAGGTTAGGTTTCTACAGACTGAGGGGAGGGGCCAGTGGCCTGGGGCTCTGGTGACCTCAGACTCTCAACCAACCAGTGGCCTGTGGCAGTCGGAATCTCTAAGACTCTCAACCAATGTCGGTTAGGTTACCTTTCCCACTGGGACCTGTCTAGTTAGGGCTTGCATGTTTGCAGGACTATGCTGTGTAATCCAGTAGGTTTGTTGTGTGTTTGCAAGACTATGTCCACGGTCCCTGTAATGCCGTAGGGTTGTTGTGTTTGCAGGACTATGCTGTATCCACTGTCCCTGTCACTGATGGTCTACACCTGAAGAGCTTTTGCAGCATGGGAGGACCAGGCCTCATCGTGATTGGCTCCAGCGAACCGGCTCAGAAAGCCCTGAAGGTATCAGTCACCATTGAGTACATGGGTCATGCAAGATAGGTCTATGTTCGGAGGACAGAGTTGGACTTACTATCTTTCTTACTTTCCTTTGCAGCATCTTGTAAATTACGTTTAGATGAATACATGTGTTAATAGCGTTTGCAGAAAACATAACTGAAATAAAACTGCTATCCCGTCCCAATAGATTTTCTTCAAGTTCAATTTGTGGTTGTCATTCCCATACAAGCACAAAATGATTAAAACAGTACCGTGCTTAATAGCTTTCTCTTTTCAAGAGCTATTGCAAGTTACCCATAATCATAACTACATTTTTAAAAGTCCAGGTAGCAGATAATGGACCCTATCAGATGTTTATGTAGTTGGTGCTGTATATTAACTAATGGGTTCTAACTTTAAACATTTTTGTCAGTTTACAATTTTACAATGTATGCTTGTCGCATTTAAAAAACACAAAGACTTCTGGAAATCCCAGAAGGCAAGATCAGTGGAGGAACATATTCCCTGTTGCCTACTGTACATGGTAAACTGTAAGTGGCACTTCACTTTTTAATATGGAAAATGGCTGAAATAATTTTTCTACAATATTCACAAGACACAATTACAGTCTTTATGGAATAAAAATGTAATTTCTTTCAATTATATGTGGAAATCATCAACGTACAGTGACTTCAGAAAGTATTCACACCCCTTGACTTTTTCCACATTTTGTTGTTACAGCCTGAATTAAAAATTTTATGAATTTACATTTATAAAATTTGATAAATTTACATTTTAAATCACTGGCCCCCATAATGTCAAAGTGGAATTGTGTTTTTTGAAGAAAAAAAATCGAATTAAAAATGAAAAGCTGAAAACCCTTGAGTCAATAAGTATTCAACCCCTTAGAGAGAATAAAGTAGATGTCACACGTCAAAATTTTGATTTATGACCCTATGTCCTGCTGACGTGTGCACGCCCATATTTAATGGTCAGGGCTAGATTGGATAATGGTCAGGGCTAGATTTGGGATGCGGGGACTTGTTTGAACATTAATGATATTATTGTAATATTAAACAGGAGTTATATGTGTTTTAAACCGATGACAACAATTATTCTTTTATTTACGTCAAATGCACATATTCATGTAATTTAAAAATGTATATCGTATAACATGTTAATATTATGCAACATTAAAACTTCTCACGAGTCACCATCCCGGATCCGGGAGCACCCTCATCAGTAAAAAAGCTGACTAGCATAGCCTAGCATAGCGCCACAAGTAAATATTAGCATCTAAATATCATGAAATCACAAGTCCAAGACACCAGATGAAAGATACACATCTTGTGAATCCAGACATCATTTCCGATTTTTAAAATGTTTTACAGCGAAAACACTATGTATTTCTATTAGCACCTAATCTAATCAAATAACTAATCATAAACTTTACTAAAAAATACATGTTGGACAGCAAATGAAAGATACACTAGTTCTTAATGCAACCGCTGTGTTATATTTAAAAAAAAATAACTTTAATACGACATACAGCTTACGTTATAGTGAGACAGCGCCCAAAATCAGGGCGGAAAATACGACTATACATTTGACAGAAATACGAAATAACATCATAAATGGTTCCTACTTTTGATGAGCTTCCATCAGAATGTTGTACAAGTTGTCCTTTGTCCAGAATAATCGTTGTTTGGTTGTAGAATGTCCTCTTCACCTGTCGAATTAGCAACCAAAGCTAGCCATGTGGCGCAGGAGTGTCCAACTTCACCATAACGCAAAGAAAAGAACGCAATTTCAGAACGCAATCCAGGGGTCCTTCCCGCGCCTTGCTGAACAAAGGAAACTTGGGGTCATGTCATTCCAAGAGCTCTCATTTGACCTCAGATCAAGCTATACACCCCATTCCACCTCTCACTGCCTATTGACATCTAGTGGAAGGCTGTTTTAAGCCAACTGCATCCGGGGGATAAATTATATGGAACCACCTTCATTAGAATGGAATTCCGAAGAGCAACGGATGGACACAGAATTTTACGAGATATCTATATGTTAACTGTATGTATTTTTTATGATAAAATGTACACCAGACATCGAAAATAATACAACCCTGGAGGACATGATCGAAACGGAAGGGGTACCCCCGGAACATGAAGAGTAAAACATTGAATTCGGACCATTTCCCCGCTTCAAATGACATTTCGGAGGTCTCTGATTTGCGGTTGTTTGTGATGGGCAGAAAACATGTTAAGGACAACTCCGAGGCTGAAACAACATTCAGTCAAGATATTCTAAAACAGGAAGACAACGATTTTTACAGATATTCAGAAACGGATGGACAATAATTATTATTATATTTTGTTGTTTAAATGTATTTTTTAGGCAATATGTCAAATGGACGTATTCTTATAAGTTAAAATGTATCTATTTCGTATAAATACAGGTTAACATTATCTAACGTCTGTATGATACCCAGAGGCTACAGGGCATAATGGATTGGGAACCGACAGAGTTAGACGGGGATTCTCAGAAGCAAACTGCGCCCGGTCCTTTACGTACCCCTTCACCAATACACTATTTTTGGCGTAAGTCCCCCCCCCAGTCCCCCCCCGATATATATTATCTAAGAATGATTGGTATTAATTCTAGACATTTACATGTATGTTTTTAAAAATGAAGGCTATTTATACAATGAAACATTGTTTTTATTCATACTGTTTGTAAACAATAGCTTCTGCCCCCTTAGGGTCTACTTGAACCGCTTATTAAATCAGACCTCTCAGACCAGAAAGTATGATTAGAAACCATGGCCAACTATATTCAATCTGTGATTAGAAACGATAATTAGAAGCTATGACAAAACTATGATCAAACTATGATAATAAACTATGAACAACTATGAAGACAGGGCTGTATGTGTGTGAATGATGAGCTATTATTTAAGTGTGAAATATTACTCTCTCTCAAAGTATACCCTTCCACTCAATGTATACCAAAGTAGCAAATATTTAACAACGTTTCAACATCAGGTAATGCAACATTTATGAAAGACAATGACATACAATTTTAGGCAATTATCGATATAATGTGTTACATACATTTACATTTACATTTAAGTCATTTAGCAGACGCTCTTATCCAGAGCGACTTACAAATTGGTGCATTCATAGTGTGCAGCTGCGACAACTTTAGGTAATAGCGTCACAAGTAAATACTAGCATCTAAATATCATGAAATCACAAGTCCAAGACACCAGATGAAAGATACACATCTTGTGAATCCAGCCATCATTTCCGATTTTTTAAATGTTTTACAGCGAAAACACAATATGTATTTCTATTAGCTAACCACGATAGCAAAAGACTCAACCGCATATTTTCACAATTTTTTTACCGCATAGGTAGCTATCACATAGGTAGCATACCGCATAGGTAGCATACTTCAGATGACAGTCCTATAACATCATATTACACAATACATATAGAGTTTGTTCGAAAATGTGCATATTTAGCGGCACAAATTGTGGTTATACAATGAGAAAAGTAGCCAAGCTGCCAACAATATGTCGGGAGAAATCTTGGGAGAGGCACCTAATCTAATCAGTAACTAATCCTAAACTTGACTAAAAAATACAGGTTGGAGAGCAAATGAAAGATACATTAGTTCTTAATGCAATCGCTGTGTTAGATTTTTTAAATTAACGTTACTACGACATACAGCGTGCGTTAAAGCGAGACCGCACCGAAATTAATGGCGGAATATGAGTTTAACATTTTTCAACAGAACAACGAATTAACATCATAAATAGTTCTTACTTTTTGATGAGCTCCCATCAGAATCTTGGGCAAGTTGTCCCTTTTCCAAAAGAATCGTTGCTCGGTTGTAGATTGTCGTCTTCAACTTTGGAATTAGCAGTAAACATTAGCCATGTGGCAAAGACGTGTCCAACTCACTATAACGCAGCACTAATAAATATCCAAAAATTGCAATATACTGATATAAACTGATATAACTCGGTTTAAAATAACAACATTATGATGTCTTTAATACCTATATCGAATAAAAACAGAGCCAGATATATCTAAGGGCTATAACGGGAGCTTTCTAGAACGACATCCAGAGGTCCTTTTTGCGTCATGGCGAAGAGAAGAAAGGAAGGACCCCACGTTGCCAGCCCATTTATAAGCTCTCAGATCTACCTAGCAACACCATTTCAATTCTCACTATTCGCTGACATCCAGGGGAAGGCGTATGCAGTGCATCTCAACCAATAGAAGACAGGCAAATTAATAAAGGGACCTCAGAACAGCCTGCAGATTTCAGCATTCTCACATCCTCATAGGAAAATTGCTCCAACTCCAGTTCTGTTTTACTCACAGATATAATTCAAACGGTTTTAGAAACTAGAGAGTGTTTTCTATCCAATAGTAATAATAATATGTATATTGTACGAGCAAGAATTGAGTACGAGGCAGTTTAATTTGGGAACGAAATTATTACAAAGTGCAAACAGCACCCCCTATTGAGAAAATTAATGTTCAAACAAGTCCCGCCATCCCAAATCTAATATATACGTTTTCACGAACTCACCTTCAGAAAGCGGAAGGATTTACAGATGATCTTGTCCGTTAACTACTCGGGGCGGCTGTCCTGTAGGTTTGCAGCTGAGCTAAAGCGGTGCTAACATAGTGGGAAAGTGTATGTTTCACTAGACTCGCTCCGCGTTCGTGTCCCTAACTAGAGAAAGTACGTAATTAGTTTACGGGGCATATGGTGACGTTTTTTCGGGCTATATCCTGTATATTTGATTACTAAGGTATTGGGTTCAAATAACAGGATTGGGGTGTCGAGACAGTATTACCCTTTTGATATTCTACAACCTCCGGGATATAGCACCTCGATGCTGTGTCCGATGTCCGTTTCAACCCCTGGGGGTCGGTCTAGACATCGCTATTATTTCTGGTCCGTTTGACTTTTTAGACTCCCCATCCTCTGGGGGGTGAGTTAAATTAGGTTTTGAAAGGCCTATGGGTTAATGATGCGTAAGACACCGTAAGACACCGACACATTTTTTGTATGGGGGTAGGCATCTGTTTTGCAGGATATTGTAAAGAGAGAGAGCCTTGAGCGCAGACACATGGGCATTTTTGAACACACACCCCGCCCCTTTTTCTTTGTTTTGAAACACACACACATACACTACAGCACACGCACGCACACACACGCGCGCACATGGCTTTTTCCGCAATTCTTTTTCTCCGGGACAGACTGTGTTAAGAGTGAAAAAATCATGATGTGGTGAGATACTGCTTTTAAAACATCTTTATTTCATTCAAAAACAAATCAAGTACATACAGTTTATAACCGTTCATAATTAATGTCTTTTACTATGCCTTTCTTACAGATATAGGTCCTGGTTAGCAATTCACGATCGCTAAGACGCTTGCACACTCCATCAAAGCTCCGTAAATTTTCCCTCCATGGGTAGATAATCCGTCCGGCATGTAAATCCTGGGTATGCCCACAGTATTAATGAATAAGATGGGTAGAAAATGAATCTGTTTAAGTCATAAGTAAAGGCCTTTCGAAAAAGTGCCTGTCATGATTGACTGTGACACATATTTAACACGTATTGCTTGTTACAGAAGACTACTGTTGTACATTGAATATCCATTCATCCCTGTTACACCTTTATGTGTTGGCTCTCTATGTCTGTACATAGTGTGAAATGCGGTTTCACTAAAGTTATTACACCCTAAACCTGAATCTGAAATGACCTTTAGGATCTTTCTTTGGGGTTCTAATCTCCCCGGTGTACATGCATCGAACATCCATAGGCTGGAGCCACCTGGAAGCTCTGTGCATGTACATATAAAGACAACTAAATAGGAAACTCAACAGTGTGTTAGGCCTAGAAACATTGTTTTATTGTTGTTGAAAGCTTGGAATGTACACAATGCGAAGTGACCTTGTTTCTAACACACACACACACACACACACACACACGCCCCCTCCCAGACATTCCTGTTTCATAGACAACAAACCTAAGGGCAATAAAATGGGGTGGTTGTGGGGTCATCCTCTTTGAAATGTTCATCCCCCCCCACCCAGTTCAACCAGGTCCCTAGACATCAAGCAACTTCAAAGACAATTTATACATATTTTCACACTCTAAGGCATGAGAACAGGAACAGGATGTCCTGACCAGATGCCCAAATATGGGCACTCCCTAGAGCACGTCATCCTGACATAGGGTCATAAATCATACGTTTGACACTCCCTCTAAGGCGTGAGAACAGGAACAGGATGTCCTGACCGGAAGCCCAAATATGGGCATGCACACGTCAGCAGGACATAGGTGTCACAATCGTCTTTCTGTGGAAGAGAGGACCAAGGCGCAGCGTGATACATCTTCTTTTATTATAACAAAGACGAAACAAACACTTTTACAAATATACAAAAACAACAGTGACGCTACAAACCTACGTGCACACATGCAACATAGACAATTACGCACAACCTGCCTAATGCCTATGGCTGCCTAAATATGACTCCCAATCAGAGACAACAATATACAGCTGTCTCTAATTGAGAACCAAACTAGGCAACCATAGACTTACCTAAACACCTACACTGAACACAACCCCATACACTCTACAAAACCCCCTATTCAATACAAACACCCTAGACTAGACAAAAACACATACATTCCCCATGTCACACCCTGACCTAACTAAAATAATAAAGAAAACAAAGATAACTAAGGCCAGGGTGTGACAATAGGGTCATAAATCAAAATTTTGACTTGTGACATCTACTTTATTCTCTCTCCCCTTTGTTATGGCACACCTAAATAAGTTCAGGAGTAAACGTTTGCTTAACAAGTCCCATTATACGTTGCTTGGACTCAGTCTGTATGCAATAATAGTGTTTAACATGATTTTTTTATGACTACCTCATCTCTGTACCCCACACATACAATTATCTGTAAGGTTCTTTAATCGAGTAGAGAGTTTTAAATACAGATTCAACCACAAAAATCTGGGAGGTTTTCCAATGCCTCGCACAGAAGGGCACCTAAAATCAGATATTGAATATCCATTTGAGCATGGTGAATTTATTAATTACACTTTGGATGGTTTATCAACACACCCAGTCGCTACCAAGATACAAAGATATAGGCGTCCATCCTAACTCAGTTGCCGGAGAGGAAGGAAACCGTTGAGGCCAATGGTGACTTTAAAACAGTTACAGAGTTTAATGGCTGTGATAAGTGACAACTGAAAATGGATCAACAACATTGTAGTTACTCCACAATACTAACCTAATTGACAGAGTGAAAATAATGAACATATTCCAAAACATGTATCCTGTTTGCAACAAGGCAGTATTCAAGTAATACTGCAAAAAATGTGGAAAAGAAATTCATTTTTTGTCCTGAATACAAAGTGTTATGTCTGGGGCAAGTCCAATACAACACATTACTGAGAAATGCTCTCCATATTTTCAAGCATAGTGGTGTTTGCATCATGTTATGGGTATGCATGTAATCGTTAAAAATTATTTTAAAAATGAACAAGCAAAATCCTAGAAGAAAACCTGGTTCAGTCGGCTTTCCACCAGACACTGGGAGATGAATTCACCTTTCAGCAGGACAATAACCTAAAACACAAGGCAAAATCTACACTGGAGTTTCTTACCAAGAAGACAGTGAATGTTCCTGAGTGGCCGAGCTTTTACAAAGGATTGACTCAGGGGTGTGAATACTTATGTAGATATTTCTGTAATTCATTTTCAATAAATTTGCAAACATTTCTAAAAACATGTTTTCACTTTGTCATTATGGGATATTGTGTGTAGATTTTTAATTCAGCCTGTATCAACAAAATGTGGAATAAGTTAAGGTGTATGAATACTTTCTGAAGGCACTGTACTGTATATAAACCCTGGATAGCCTATGCTATGTCTAGGCCAATAAGAGCCTTTGAAGCCACCGAGCTGCCATTATCCTACTCCTCCTTTGATTCATGGAAGTGACTCAGGGAAAACGATATCCCACATTAAAATAGCCAAATAGTCAACAATGCCACGATGTGCGCCAGCCAGCACCAATTCAAGGGATGTGGGAACACATTTCATATGCAAGTCTCTAAAATGTAGTTTTTGGTCTATTTTGAGAGACAGACTGCTGCTGACAACTTCTGGTAATGTGTAACCATAGCAACACAAGCATGCAAATATCTGTGTATGCTAGCTAGCGACCTCTTAAAATTAGTGGAGTCGGCTATTTTAGCATCACCCGGTTCTGACAGGAGTATGAAATCGTGCAGACAGCCATGCAATCTCCATAGACAAACATTGGCAGTAGAATGGCCTTAATGAAGAGCTCTGTGATTTTCAACGTGGCACCGTTATAGGATGCAACCTTTCCAACAAGTCACTTTGTCAAATTTCTGCCCTGCTAGAGATGCCCCGGTCAACTGTTAGTGCTTTTATTGTGAAGTGGAAACATCCAGGAGCAACAACGGCTCAGCCGCAAAGTGATAGGCCACACAAGCTCACAGAACGGGACCACCGAGTGCTGAAAAAAATTATCTGTCCTCGGTTGCAACACTCACTACTGAGTTCCAAACTACCTCTGGAAGCAAAGTCCACACGAACTGTTCGTCGGGAGCTTCATGAAATGGGTTTCCATGGCCGAGTAGCCGGACACAAGACTAAGATCTCCATACGCAATGCCAAGCGTTGGCTGGAGTGGTGTAATGCTCACCGCCATTGGACTCTGGAGCAGTGTAAACGCATTCTCTGGAGTGATGAATCACTCTTCACCATCTAGCAGTCCGACGGACAAATCTGTTTTCGGCGGATGCCAGGAGATTGCTACCTGCCTGAATTCATAGTGCCAACTGTAAAGTTTGGTGGAGGAGGAATAATGGTCTGGGGCTGTTTTTCATTGTTCAGGCTCAGCCCCTTAGTTCCGGTGAAGGGAAATCTTAGCGCTACAGCATACAATGAGATTCTAGATGATTCTGTGCTTCCAACTTTGTGGCAACAGTTTGGGGAAGGCCCTATCCTGTCTCATCATGACAATGCCCCAGTGCACAAAGCAAGGTCCATACAGAAATGGTTTGTCGAGATCGGTGTGGAAGGACTCGGCTGGCATGCAAAGAGCCCTGACCTCAACCCCATCGAACACATATTATAAAAACAGCACATTTTTCTCTCTGCACCATGGCAAAATGTGTTGAAATGCAGTAAGTTAGTTGAATTTCGAGATTTTTTTAATGTCCGGGGCCCCAAATGCGGTCGTCCCGCCAAGCAGGTGTGTGTGCTCCATTGTCTGACGTGTCACATTCTGTTTTGTGTCTCTCCCTCGTACTGTGTATTGACACAGAGTTGCGTGCCAGGCGTGTGTACACTACACTACAGTCTGTGATTTGGAGTGGTGTGTGCATGCCAGTGTCCTGCTTTGATAAACAGGGCCATCTGGCATCATTGAAGCATAAGGTAAGAATTCTTCTGGGGCCTCAATATGCACAAGGACTTAATTAACTTAATGCTAAACACTTTAGACAAAATTATTAGGCATTACACTCACTGGACAGTTTATTAGGTACACTCATCTAGTACCGAGTTGGAGCCCCCTTTGCCTCCGGAGTAGCCTGAATTCGTCGGGGCATGGAAATGTTGCTCATTTGGTATCAAGGGACCTAACGTGAGCCAGGCAAACATTTCCCATACCATTCCACCACCAGCCTGTACCGTTGACACCAGGCAGGATTGGGCGTTTGGACTCATGCGGCTTACGCCAAATCCTGACTCTGCCATTAGCATGACGCAACAGGAACCAGCAAAGTTTTCCACTCCTTAATTGTCCAGTGTTGGTGATCGCGTGCCCACTGAAGCCGCTTCTTCTTGTGTTTAGCTGATAGGAGTGGAACCCGGTGTGGTCGTCTGCTGCAATATCCCATCCGTGACAAGGACTGATGAGTTGTACATTCCAAGATGCCGTTCTGCACACCACTGTTGTACTGCGCCACTATCGGCCTGCTTGGGGCCCCAGATAGCATATGATAGCAAAATGTGCAGAATTGCAGGAAATTTGCTTTAAAACGGCAACATTTTCTCTCAGCCTCATGGCGAAATGTGTAGCATAGCAGAAAATGTGCTCTAAAACTGCTAAATGTTCTCAGCCTTGTGGCATAATGTGAGCAAAAGCATGATATGAGCTATAAAAAAATAGCATTTTTTTTTTTCTTGGCAAAAAGCATAGAATTGCAGGAAATTTGCTTTAAAACGACATAATTTACTCTTACCTAGCCTCATGACAAAATGTGTAGAATAGCATTATAATACAGAAAATTATTCTCTTGGCACCATGGCAAAATGTGTTGAAATACAGTAAGTTAGCTGAATCATTTTTGAAATGCCTCTGGGCCCCAAATGCGGTATTCCCGCCAAGAAGGTGTGTGTTCTCCCTTCTCTCTTAGATTTCAAAACGTGTCACATTCTGTTTCGTGTCTGTACCGTGTACTGTGTATTGACACAGAGTTGCATGCCAGGTGTGTTTACACTACACTTACCCCAAATCCTGACTCTGCCATCAGCATGACGCGACAAGAAGCGGCAAGGTTTTTCCACTCAAATCAGATTGTATTGGTCACATACACATGGTTAGCAGATGTTAATGCGAGTGTAGCGAAATGCTTGTGTTTCTAGTTCCAACAGTGCAGTAATATCTAACAAGTAATCAAACAAATTCACAACGACTACCTTATACACACACACAATGTAAGGGGATGGAATAAGAATTAGTACATATAAATAGTCCAGTGTTGGTGATCGCGTGCCCACTGGAGCCGCTTCTTGTTTTTAGCTGATAGGAGTGGAACCGGTTGTGGTCGTCTGCTGCAATAGCCCATCCGTGACGAGGACTGGTGAGTTGTACGTTCCAAGCCTTTCTGCACACCGCTGTTGTACCGCGTCGTTATTTGCATTGTTAGCTTGAACGGTTCTTGCCATTCTCCTTCGACGTCTCATCAACGAGCTGTTTCCGCCCACAGGATGGCCGCTGACTTGATTTTTTTTTTTTGTCGCCCCATTCTCGGTGAACCAAAGAAACTGTTGTGTGTGAAAAGCCCAGAAGGCCGGCTGTTTCTGAGATACTGGAACCGGTGCGCCTGGCACCGACGGTCATAGCACGCTCAAAGTCGCGTAGGTCACTCGTTTTTCCCATTCTAACGTTCAATTGAACAGTAACCGAATGCCTCGATGCCCGTCTGCCTGCTTTATATAGCAAGCCACGGCCACATGACTCTCTGTCTGTAGGAGTGAACCATTTTCTGTGAACAGGGTGGTGTACCTTATAAACTGGCCACTGAGTATATATGAACATTCTTCATAGGTGACAGGGATGAACAGATTTGAGCGACTCTCAAACATTGAGAAACAAACAATTCTTTCTCACTCAAAATGTGGATGCCGAGGTTGTCTTCTCGTGGTGGGGCTCAACAAAACCAAAACTTGAAGCATTTTGGCCCTTGATGGAACCGTCTCTTACAACAAAGAACACCGGCGTGTTGTGGAGGGAGGGAGAGGAGTCTGCAGAGAGAGAGGAGAGGGGGAGGGATGAATTTAGAGAAAGCTATAGGCAGGAGTAGAGAGAGGGGGGAGAGAGTTGGGATGGAGAGAGAAAGTTAGGTAGAGGCACTGTGTAGCATGGGGATGGAGAGGGAGAAGAGAGAATAGGGGATGGGGGGTGGGGGAGAGCAGGCTGGAGGGGAAGGGACGGCGGTGGAGAGAGGGAGAGGCAGGAGGAGAGATGGAAGGGGATGGAGGTGGAGAGAAATACTTGAATATAATACATACTTGTACATATGTCAAATAGGACCAATGTAAGCACCCACCTAATTATTTGCATTATTATAATATTGTTTCTTCTTTTGTCTTCGATATTAATGGATTTGTCAGATGTTTTACTTAAATTTTCCCGTTGTTTTTAATAGTTCCGCCTGGTAATAAATCACCACAATAAGAATAATGGAACTCCTAAACAATGTGTAAACAGTTCTTAATGAGTTTGCAAATGCAAACGTTTTATTGACTTGCTCCAAGTTTGGAAAATGTGGTCTTTGTATTGAATAGTATTTCAGGTGAAATAACTGCAGGCCATCTTGCCCACACCCTTGTACTGAGAATCAAACTGGAGATCCTATTGCTCTAACTCAACTCACCCCTGAGTCATGTAGAACAAACAGGGGAGCACACCTCATTGAGAGGAAGGCTTCTTCAGTGTGATGCAGAAACAGTACGATACAGACAGGGCAATGCATGCTTCACTACTTGGTCATTTTCTATCTCGGAGGAGCTCCCATATACCCCCAAGCATTACATTGGAAGGAGCAGAGTTGGACCTATGCGGGGAATGTTTGGATCTTTGAGGCTTGTCATGGCCTTTTCCCAGGTATTCCCAACTTTAACTCTGATTGGGATTGTAGTCATGAAAACCGATCAAATTTAAAGAGTGTTTATTTTACATCGACACTATTTCTTTTTTTCTATTTTCATTTTTGACTCTGTCTCAATATACTGTAACTGTACAGCCCTGTGCTCCCTCCTCCTCCTCCTCCCTCCCTCCCGCTCTCCTTCCCCCTCTGTCAGGTGATCACTACGCTGTGTAACACGGCAAGACAGGTCATCACACGTGTTGACTCAATCCCCCCCCACCTCACACACGACAACAGACCCCCCCCTCTCTGCGGTTTGATGCCTGCCTCTGACTACAACTTCTACAAGCCTGCAGAAACCACATGTGAATGTGATCTCCCTCTGATAAATGTATGTTCGTAGTTAATCTATGGTATAATCCATGTTATACACAGCTGAACCTCAATTATACAACTATTATTGAAATGTTTAAAACGCTCACCACCTCATTACCAAAGACAGGGGTTCTGAATCAATGGGGCTTATCTAATGCGAGACCTTGAATAACCACTATAGGGATGCACACACACCCTGTAGGGAATACAGATCCTCTTCATAAAAGATGTGGAGCAAACACAAACACACTGACAGTGACAGTGACATATTGCTACCTGTCATGGAGACTGTTGCAATAAATCTCTGCCTGTTCTTTTCTGAGGAACAGACACAAGGAATTTCCCGGCATCAAAGCAGGAGACTGGCATGCACACACCACTCCAAATCACAGACTGTAGGGTGGGGAGGGGGGGGTTGAGTCACGCGCCTGGCACGCAACTCTGTGTAAATACACAGTACAGACACGAAAACAGAATGTGACACATTTTGAAACCTCAGAGACAAGTGAGCACACACACCTGCTCGGTCGGCACTACAGCACTTGGGCCCCGGAGCATCAAACTTACTACATTTCAACACATTTTGCCATGGTGCAGAGAGAAAAATTTGCTGTTTTATAATGCTATTCTACACGTTTTGTCATGAGGTTAAGTAAGAGAAAATGGTGCAGTTTAAAAGGACATTTCCTGCTATTATACACTTTTTTGTCATGGAAGAAGAAAAGAAAATGCTGTTTTATAGCTCATATCATGCTTTTGTTCACATTTTGCCATAAGGCTAAGAGAACATTTTGCAGTTTTAAAGCTAATTTCCTGCAATTCTACACATTGCTATCATATGCTATCTGGAGGTCAGGTGCCCCGGGGCATGTGCCCTGCGAGCCTGTTCAGTATTCTGGTCCTGCACACCTGGGACAGACACACCTGAAAGTTGACAGCCAGGCTTTCTCAGTGGTAGGGTTCTTCCTCATCTGCCTTCTCAGTGAGACGTCACCCCCTACTGGCCCAGGGATGCAAAGTGTTGAAACACTAAATAAGTTGAGAGGAACTATCTACAGATTCTACATACTTCAACCACAGACAGACCGACAGACAGACAGAATTCCTTTTCCGTCTAAGTACATATTTGTTCATGTGGATCCCCATTAGCTGTTACAATTGCATCAGTGACTCTTCCTGTTGTATACAATTATTATTATCAATGAGATGTGTAAAGACTGTACATATGTTTATTCTCCAATGTTATCCTTAGCTCATTCAACATACTGAGGCAAACATATCCAAGTATTAGTTATTTATACTAGTAATTAATTATTATATACGGTGCAGGATCTTAATTTGATCACTCTTTTGTTGCTGAGAATTTTTCCTGCAAATGCAAACTTGTAGTGTATTTGAGTTTTTAAAAGGCTTCTAAAGTTTGTAATTTCCAATTTGATTTGCCCTAATAACAAAAAAAATGTATGAATAAAAAATAAATTAAAATCAAAAAATATCGACCCCTACAAAAATGTACATGAATTATAATTCACATTTTCTGTTGCTGCAGGATTATCTTCCTGCTGTATAAAACTGGCTCAAATTAAGATCCTACTTCTGTAATAGCGATAGCTAACTAATACAGCACACTTTTAGTTGACACACACTGGAGCCCCATTAAGATTCCATTAGCCATTGAAGAGAGAGAAGGGCCATTAGCATGAGTTAATGACAGAATTTCTCACAGCATTGTAATTCCTGATTACCCCACCCCCTTCCTCCAACAAGCAATTAGCTGTACTTATAAAGGACTTTAATGAACGTCTGAGATCATAAGGTACACCTGATCCAACTTGTCAACTAATCACCAAGCCCTCAATGAGTTGAATCAGAGAGGAAGAGGCGAAGTGAGAGGTTTTACTCAGTCCAAAATCTTTCCACGAAAATTAGCCCACGACGTGAGGAATTCGAGGTCAATATGTGTTGAATTTGCTGAGTGAGGCTTATTTGACCGATTAGAAGTTTTGTTATGGTTCTGTTGTGATGAATGCACTGATATAAGTGGACACACGTGACATTTTGCCAACTGTGAATAAACAACTTTATATCGGAGTTGTGCCTGTTGTCATAGAGCTAAACAGAGGACTCATCATGGATATAACTCGTTTTAGCATGGCCATTGAGGGCTTATACCATCTTACACCATTGGGCTACCGAGTGGCACAGCGGTATAATGCACTGCGTCTCAGTGCTAGAGGCATCACTACAGACCAGGGGGGGCAACTCCAGTCCTCGAGGACCTGATTGGTGTCACACTTTTCCTCCATCCCTAGCAAACACAGCTGATTAATCAAATTGCATTCTAAACTGAAGATCATGATTAGGTGATTATTGGAGTCAGGTGTGTTAGTTGGGGGCTGGGGCAAAACTGTGACACAAATCAGGCCCTATCGAGGACTGGAATTTCCCACCCCTGCTACAGACCCAGGTTTGATCCCGGGCTGTATCACAACCGGCCGTGATCGGGAGTCCCATAGGGCGGCGCACAATTGGCCCAGCGTCGTCCAGGTTAGGTTAGAGGAGGATTTGGCCAGGGAAAGGCCATCATTGTAAAATTTGAATTTGTTCTTAACTGACTTGCCTAGTTAAATAAAATATAAACATTTTTTTAAGTAGTCAACTGGGTGGGGATTGCTATGAGTTGGGAGCAATCAGCCAATGAAGAGGAAAAAAACAGACTACTTTAAAATGGAGATTGCCTCAATGGTGCTGCCCATGCTGTCACAGACGCTATAATGGCACCAATACAAAGATGAGTCCTCTATCTCTATGGCCTGTTCACGCGTATCTGCTAGAATGGTCCCACCTGATCTCGCCTCCTCCTGCCTGCCTTTCATCTTTGAGGACATGTATATCCATTGTTGAAGCGGTCACTTGACTGTCTTGTCAGTATAATAGACAATCTTTGGTGGAATCAGGTGAGTTTGTCTTGGGCTACAACAAAAATGTGTGCTGTTAGGGGTACTTAAGGACTGGGGTTGGGAATCGCTGCTCTAATGAACCCAAAAGGGGTTGTTGTGAATGCTATTGTAACGAATGTAAATGGGTTGCTGTTGTTGTGAATGTAGCTGTAATGAATGTAAAGGGGTTGCTTTTGTGAACACACAACTAATTTTGGGTAGTGAAGTTGTGGTATAAGGTTGGCATGTTATTCACAGACCAAACTATGACTTTGTTACTAAAGCAGGCTATGACTGTATTGCCATGTTACCATGTCTGGTCTGATACTGAGTCATGGTTCTGATACAGTATAGTTGACAGCACACCAAATGTGGCAGCCAGTTTGTGTGTGTGCATCTGTGTGTCCTTGCATGCATGTGTGCCTTGCATAGTCTGCAGTCATACTATGTTTAGCCCTCCCAAGTTGAGGACGTGTACCGGATGAATTCCATCATCTGATCGTACTCATAACAATCGTGGCTATCACTGCCAAGCCTCAGCCGTGAAGTCATCTCCCCAAAATACTCCCCCTTACTTATACTGAAGTGCTAATTCTCTCTCACGCACACTCTCCCTTTCCAACAAACCAGGGTTCCAGGTTGACTCATGCTTAAAGGACTCACTGATTGGCCCATAACTGACCCACAGGTCCAGCTTTCTGCCCCAGCCCTATCCCCAGGCCCATACCCCCAACCCTATACCTCAGACCCAGCCCTATACCCAGACACCAGTCTTGTATCCCTCACCCCAGCCTCAACCCCAGTCCTATACCCCAGACTCAGCCCTTTACACTACAAAATGCTGGGTTGTTTGGATGACCCAACTTCTGGGTTGCAGGCATTGGTTCAATTAGTTGGGTTATTTTCTTTAAAAAGAGCACTGTTGGGTTGTTGATTCTGGGTTATAGATGCTGGGTTATTGAGGCATGATCAGAAGACTTGGGGCATGGCTTTCAAATAGTTATTTTTGGACACCTGTGAGAGTAAATGTATTTCCTGTTAGTCTGTTATGTTGTATTGTTGTGTTGTACGCGTATGTTAAGGCTGAACACTGATAGTTTTGAAGCTTTTATGAGGCTTACAGAAATGTGTGTTCCTTAAGACCCTATACAAATCCCAAAGTTGGGATACTTAACACTTCATTATAATATGCAATTAATAATGTTAATATTATTCACCTTTTATAATAATGAAATATGCCAAATTAAGGCACATTCAAAATTGCAGTGTACAATCTTAACATTTGATACAATACAACAGATGAACAGGAATGACATTTACCCTTATGGGTAGCCAAAAATATCTATCTGAAAGCCACACCCCTATTAAGCCATGCCTCCTGGAAATAACCTAACGATTACATTAACAAGAGGGTTAACAAGGGTTAACTGGGTTAACAAGGGTTAACCCAGCATGAAAGTGAATAAAATCCAATTGATGGTTAAATTACCCATGTTTGTGTAATCCCAACCACACAAAATGTTGGGTTATTCACGCAACCCAACTGGCTGGATCAAGATAACCCAGCGTGTGTTCTGTCCAATATTTACCCAGCACTGAGTTACCAAATAACTTGGGTTGTTTTTAACCCATAATGTTTTGGTGTACCCAGCCTCAGAAGAAGGAGCAGCCGAGGTCAGGAGGAGCAGCCGATCCCCCCCCCCCCCCCCCCCTATTCACACAGACACCACCACTTGTGCCCCCGCATTCACCTTCCTGAATAGACGCTGGCCTAAAGGGGCAGGAATAAACATGGACCATAAGCCAATAACAGTCGGTTCTCTGGGAAGAAATGTGTGTCAAGGACCAATCCCAAATAATGACATCAATAGGTAGCCATTACAGTCTAATAACCATTCCCCTGGTCCATTGGATAGCAACTGGTTTGTGAGTGTGTTTTTGAAAAGAGCCATTGTAACAACTTAGTTTAATGGCTACACGGGTCAGGGAAAATTGTGTGAACTGTGAAAATTCCACATATTGTAAGTGTGCTGCAGGAATACTCTGTGTACTGGTGCCTTTAGAGGAATGGCATCCCATATCCCTTCATTAAAGTGACAGTAGTTTTTGTTATGTGTCTGTTTGTTGCTCGTAGGGTATTCCGTTACCTCCCAGTGAATATTTTGTTCAGCAAGATTGACTCTGCACATTCCGTCACACATTCAGCAGTTTTTCATATTAAACAGTACTTCGGGGGAATGTACACAGTCATTGTGAGAGGCCCTGCTTACTGTAGAGATCGTTCATTGGTTCTAATCCAGTTCTGTCGTGCCCCATTTGTCTTACGTTAGATAGCAAAACGTTCATCTGCAGGGGGTTTGTAAGCTCGACTGAGGTAGTAACAATACCTACAGTATGTGGGGAAGAGTTCAGTGAAGGGCAAATTGTGCCCAGGAGGACTGAGATGGGGAGTACTAGTTTAACATCAGTCAGTTGAGATTAGAAAGTAATTGAACAGCTCATCAGACAGTCCTCGTCCTGTTAGTGTTGCATTTCCTATAGACTGCCTTTCAGTATGTCTCCTCTCCTCTAGCTGTGGTCTGCCATTATGTTCTATCAGCACCCAGAACCAGATCTCGCGTGTTTGCTAGCCCGTCTGTCACGAGATTAGCCGTTATGTCACAGCTCCTCAGGCATTGGCTGCTGCTCTGTGCCCTCTGACCCCCACGATGGAGTGATGTAATGATGTCATTATGTGATAAAGAAACTGAGGGTTTATCTGAAGTCCAAAATGATCCCTCATCAATGTCCGACTCGGATTTGAGAGGAGAGAAATTTATAACTATTATAAAACTGAGTAAAATACTGATCTGTATGGCGTGAGTGTCGTACAGTCTCTCACCTCTCTGTCTGTCTCTCTCGCTAGACCGCTAATCCTCCTGTGTGTGAAGAGAGCGCTCGTGGTCACGCACATGGACCGTGTTTCATTTAGGACTGCTGCGATCACGCAACACGCCATACATAAGCCAAGGTGTTTATGGTCATTTTCTCACCCCGCCAGGCCGGGCGGAGCCGGCAACCGCCCTTCTGGAAGAGCAGATCTGGGAGATACAAACACATACCAGACACGTGCACATTTCTCACACACACGCACACCAGCCAACCCCAGGGTAGAGGGGAATGTGTGAACAGGCCAAACCACAAAGCCCATTGTTCACGTCATGATCCACAGAGACAAATGGAGCACCGTGAGGGGTTGAGAGATTTATCATCATGGATCAACAACACAATCACTCTTCTAACCCCAATTCTCCTCAAACACACACACACACACACACACACACACACACACACACACACACACACACACACACACACACACACACCAGCTCAGACTATCTCTCTGCATGATATAAAAAAGAGGTGCAGAGCAAAAGGGGCGAGAGGAAGGAGTCAGGGAAGAGGGGAAGGAGATGACAATACCTTTTCAATGTTTACTTTTGTTCTCCCTCATCCTTTTCCTCCTCTAAGGTATCCACCGGTGTTCAGATTGTAAACATTGGACACACACACACACACACACACACACACACACACACACACACACACACACACACATCTGCTCTTCTCTGCATTCAGGTCATAGTGCTCGAACTTCCCCTTATTGGAGGAAGTGCTGCTCCTTCTCCCCCAACCGACCCATCAGATTACATAAATAACATGACATCTGCCGTGAAAGAATGTCAGTCAGTCTGTCTACCCGTCTGTGTTCTCCATTAAGGCCCAGCCACCCAGATAGTGGTTTGGAGGTTAGGACTGGAGCAGGCAAAAACAGCAGGGTCTGGTTCCTTTTTGCCCAGCCACAATATGATCCTTGCCCCTCCTCCTTCGACCGTACCCTTCAATGTTTGCCTGGAAAGGTATAAGCAGTGTAGGGGTGGAGCTCCCACCATATTCTTTACATATCTAGAAACATCAGAGAGCTATGGCCAAGGGGTTTAGGAGAGAATTTAGACTGGGCTTCTCTCCATCTCACTCTTACCGTACATCTGTCTGTCTGTCTTCCTGTGTGTCTGTAGATCATGCAGCAGATGAGTGACCATCGCTACAACAAGCTGACAGTGCCTGATGACATTGCAGCCAACACCATCTACATGAACCTCCCCAGCAAAGGCCATGTACTGCTACACTGCACCCCAGAGGAGTTCCCAGAGAGTGCCAAAGTGAGCACACACACACACACACTGTGCACTAGCACACACACTCCAATCTCTGTGCTCCCCCAGTTATTAGCTACTGAATGTTGTATATTTGTCGTCTTGTATGCATATGTTTGTTGTAAATGTCCCTGCACTTTGTCGTGACTCTTGGATGTCAGCTCGTATGGGATCAGTGAATGACATGGTATTGTCTCTGTAGCTGTTAGAGATGGCTGAGGATGAGCCATGTCATTTAGATTCCTCATTGTCACTATGCATTCCTGTGTCACTATGACAACCAACACCCTGCAATCTGCACAGACAGCCATAAGACCTCAAATGTTCTCTGCGGTTAAAACCCAAACTTGAACATTTTATTTTTAGTACGTAGCATTTATTGAAATATGTCTCGTTGGATTTGGAACTGTTGTCCGATTTCCCAAGGCTTAATATAATATTTGCCTTGAGGATTGGCTAAAGGGGAATTGAACCGAAACACAAAATCAGAGTGACTGCTTCAGTGTCCTGTATCAGACCACTGTAGAGTGTATTCATATGGGTCCTGGATCGAAGCTTGGGACACTTTCTGCCTCTGCGCACCATCTGTGATGAAGAATCATTAAATGTAGAGGTGTTGGAACGACAATCATCGGGGGTGTCAGACCATAGGGATACATTTCTGCGTGTCAGACTGTCAGACACAGTTCCAGGTCATCTCTCGCAACCACCCCTCTGGAAGAGCAGATCTGGGAGATACAAAAACAAGCCATGCGCTCTCTCAGCCTGGTTGAACTTAACACATCTATATAACACTAATCTAGACAGACAGACCCCCCCCTTCAGATAGAGGGAGGAAGAGAATGAGAGAGAGATTCGTCAACCCAATCAGACCAAACCCACTCACTGCCTGCAAAGCTGCTCTGCTTTCTAACAGTATAAACATTAAACATTCTCACCCTAAAAGCTCTGTCTCCGGCTATTTTTAGTAACGTTACATAAAGGGAGAGGGGGGGGGGGCGGCTGAGAAGAGAGATCGAAGTCGACTAGACAAAAGGTCTCAGCCAGCCCCCACAGTGAAGTTCTCCTACCCCTTGTATAAATTTCAACCACAGTAATAACAACCCAGCTGGAAAGCACAGACTCACTGCCATAAAGACAGAAACACTTGAGCGAAAGAGAGCGAGAGAACAGATTTAGAAAAAAAGGACTTAGGCGGAGAGGAGCTTGGATAAAGTGCATCGCCCCCCCTGACCTCATGAACCCCCTCCAATGGTTGATGGGGTTTATCCCTGTTCTATGTATTGGTTGTAGGAAGGCCAGAGTAAGACCTGTTGCTTCATGGCTGGAGGATCTGATAGACCAGAGTAGGGTGGGTTGCTTGTTGCTCCTATGGTACTGCAAGCCCAGGCTTTTAGTATGACAGAGGGGGGAAATATTTTTTTACTTTTGTGTGTAATGTTTACTGTTAAAGGGCAATTCTGCCAGTCAACCTCATATTCATTGTCTCCAGCACCAAACCAGTGTCTACATATATGAAAACAGTATGTTTCTATGATCTGTGGTTAAAAAGATAAGAACGGTCCTAAGAAATGCTTCTGTGTGACATCACAGGGTAAAAAAAGTGATTTTTAAACACTGCAATGAGTTTCTAGCCAGAGGGAGGGTATTTTCTAGCTCCCATGTCACCGCGAATCTCATAGTGTTTGAAAAATCAGTTTTTAAAATGTTTTAACTTTTGATGAGGTCATTGTTTAGAACTTTTTTACTTTCAATTTTTTTCTACAAAATGTAGAAATGAAAATTGTTTAAAAATGGTGGTGACCTTTTAATTATTTCTAAGTTGTAGTTTTTTCTTGTTGCTTTGGCAATGTTAACATGTGTTTCCCATGGAGAGGGAGAGAGGGAGAGAGGGAGAGAGAGAGAGAGAAAAAAAAAATATATATATATATATATTCTGGCTTGGAAGTGTCTTAGGAAAACAGTGGTTTTCTTCTGGAGGGGCTCCACAGGGTGACACATTGCGTTGAGGGTTTCTGGAGATGTTGTAATATTTCTCACTTAGTTTTTCTATCTTCAGAAGACTGAGAACTCGCTATACCTAAAATGTTCATTCTTAGATTTGCATCCCTCGTAAGTGCTTCCGAATCATTGTAAAATGAACAATGCCTGTAAACAATGTTACGGAAGGTGAAGACAGACATATTCCCTCTTTCACTCTCTTCCCTAGGTGTTTGAGAAGCTGAAGGACCACATGTTGATCCCAGTGTCGAACATGGAGAAGGTCAAGGTGAACGGAGCCCTCACCTGTTGCTCCGTTCTCATCAACAAGAAGGCCAAAGTCTGATCTGAGCATGCTCCGTTAAGAGTCTCTCGGGCAGACCCGGGTTCAAATACTATACTTGAAATCTTTCACATACTTTGAAGTGCCAGGAGAGCGGGGTTTGCAATTTTGGGACTATACTATTGGGCCATTATTAAGCCAGGCAAGCTTAATCAAGCACAGACAATGTATTTAACATGATTCTGAATAGTATTTGAACCCAGGTATGCTCTCAGGGCAGGGTCGGCCCACTGCTGCACCCTTGCCCGAAACAAGTCTGTTTCTGCTGTGTTACCCCTCGATAACAGAATGTTATCCAGGCTACCAACCCCCCCCCCCCCCCCCCCCTCTTTCTCTGAAAGTGCTCATGTGTCAATCAATCCCTGTGCTTACTGGTCAATGTTTACAACCCTTCAAAACAACCACTTACAATAGAACACTGGAGAGAAAAGTTTTTCTTTTTTTTTAAACATCTGTGGAGGATCTATATAATGTTACAGTATAGTGCAGTATGCATAGTGCAAGAGCCGGTTTATGAAGAATAAACAAAACGCAAATCCGCCAAGATACATTTACAATCAACTGCTGATTTCGCTCTCTGTATTTAATTTTGGATTCAATTCATCATGATTCATAGGCATGCCATGTAACAAGTAGAAGTTCTTATTGAGGGGGGGAAAATGAATGAAATCCACTCAGTTATCTTAATAATCTGGAAATTGTCATAATGAGCTGTTCCTCTCTCTGCCATGGAGACCTGAGTGCTCTTACTACATTATTGTTGATTCAAAAAGAAATGTATATGATTATTGAACAGGAATGTTGATTGATCCCTAGCTGTGATGATGGTGCTAGTTATTCCATCCAGCTGAACATAGGGTAAATTCCTCTTATTAAACTGTGATTTCTGAAGTCTAAAGCCAAGGTAGGAAACTAATTACAAAATGCACATGCAATTGTCATCAAAAATGCCTTTTAAAAAACAGTCATAGGATGTTCATTTCCTACCCTGTCTTAATCTAAGCTGTGCCCATTTTATGAAGGACTGAGCACTACTTCCCTGCCGTGTATGACATGTTTGTAAGGACCAATACTTGTCATTTTTCATTATACTATACATACTTTTAACATGTCTCAATTTGCTGTGTGCCTACATCTTAAGTGGCTTAATAACTACTGCTGTATAGTCTAGTCAAGAAGCCATTATAGAGGTTTCTTCGATGTTTTAAAGCCCTCTATTGTCCCTGTATTGACTACTGTATTCTACGGGTAACTGACAAAATATAGAAACACTTAAATGAGGGAAACAAAGTATACTGAACACAAATATAAAAACGCAACACGTAAAGTGTTGGTCCCATGTTTCATGAGCTGAAATAAAAGATCCCATAAATCTTCCATACCCAAAGAAAGCTTATTTCTCTCAAATGTTGTGCACAAATTTGTTTATATCCCTGTTAGTGAGCATTTCTCCTTTGCCAAGATAATTCATCCACCTGACAGGTGTGGTATATCAAGAAGCAGATTAAAGAGCATGATCATTACACAGGTGCACCTTGTGTTGTGAAACTGTGGGTTGCTACCATGTTGTTGTCATGTTGTGTTACTACCATGCTGTGTTGTCATGTGTTGCTGCCATGCTATATTGCCGTCTTAGGTCTCTCTTTATGTAGTGTTGTGTTGTCTCTCTTGTTGTGATGTGTGTTTTGTCCTATATTTTTATTACATTTCATTTTTATTACATTTATCCCAACCCCCAGCCCCGCAGGAGGCCTTTAGGTAGGCCCTAATTGCTAATAAGAATTTGTTCTTAGCTAACTTGCCTAGTTAAATAAAGATACAAAATTAATAAAAGGTCACTCTAAAATGTGTAGTTTTGTCATACAACACAATGCCACATACGTCTCAAGTTTTGAGGTAGCGTGCAATTGACATGCTGACTGCAGGAATGTCCACCAGAGCTGTTGCCAGAAAATGTAATGTTCATTTCTCTACCATAAGCTGCCTCCAACGTTGTTTTAGAGAATTTAGCAGTACGTCCAACCGGCCTCACAACTGCAGACCATGTGTAACCATGCCAGCCAAGGACCTCCACATCCGTCTTCTTCACCTGTTGAAATGTCTGAGACCAGGCACCCGGACAGCTGATGAAACTGTGGGTTCGCGCAACTGAAGAATTTCTGCACATACTGTCAGAAATCATCTCAGGGAAGCTCATCTGCGTGCTCGTCATCCTCACCAGGGACTGACTGGTTTTCTGACCCACACCCCTACTTTAAAAAAAAAGGTATCTGTAACCAACAGATGCATATCTGTATTCCCAGTCATATGAAATCCATAGATTAGGGCCTAATTCGTTTATTTACTGATTTCCTTATATGAACTGTAACTCAGTAAAATCTTTGAAATTGTTGCGTTTATATTTTTGAAAGCAGGTGCTTCTACACAGGTGTGGTTCCTGAGTTAATTAAGCAGTTAACATCCCATCATGCTTAGGGCCATGGATAAAAATGCCCAGTTGCCCATTATTTTGGCTACCATGGGTAGAAGAACATCTCTGACTTTGAAAGATGGGTCTCAAAGGAGCAAAGGGGGTTTAAAGTGTATGTGTGTGTGTCAGTCACCAGCTCTCAACCCAATTGAACACTTATGGGAGATTCTGGAGCGGCGCCTGAGACAGCGTTTTCCACCACCATCAATAAAACACCAAATGATGGAATATCTCGTGGAAGAATGGTGTCACATCCCTCCAATAGAGTTCCAGACACTTGTAGAATCTTTGCCAAGGAGCATTGAAGCGGTTCTGGCAGCTCGTGGTGGCCCAACGCCCTATTAAGACACAAGGTTGGTGTTTCCTTTATTTTGGCAGTTACTTGTATATTCTCTACTACTGGTACTCTTTTTTTCTGCTCTGCTTTCGCTGTATAAGAGCATGCTGGGTAATGTGAGCTCTGAGAAATCCAATAGGACTTATCGCCAACTGTCCCTCCAGAAATGATAATACACACTTGGGAGTGAATGACACTCCAACATCCACATCTGATCTAGCTATCCCCGGCCTATTTACATTGCATTAGCCATCTATTTGTAAACCTCCTGTAGTGTCTTAGCTCTTATTACTTATTTATCTAATAAGAAAGACTCTGAATACAATAAATGGAACTGGAGCTTCACATTTTACTGGAATCAGTTAGCGCCAGAATAACATCGAACAACACTGCGCATGACCAAGGGTGCTCCATTCTTAAAGGGGACATCAGTAATTAACAGAACATAACATTCCTTCTTTTATACAATCAGAGTTACTTTTACCAACCCCCAACTGAAACACTTCCCAGAACTTGTTATAGTTATTTTGCATCTTTTAATTTGAACTTGAACAGTTAGTTTTTGTTTGTTTGTTTATAAGTCCAGTCTGTCTGGTGGACGGTGCCTTCGTTCTGGGTAGCGCCTAGGATTTTCTGGAGGCTCCTGAACATCCTCAGTGTGTGCTTGCTCCCTTATAGCTTCTGCTATAGCAGCACCTTCATCAACACGTTCCCTTCTTTCAGCCTGGGGTCTCTTTACTGCTCCACCGTCCTCTACAGTTCCCTGTGTGTCATTCTCAGGAACTCTCTGTGCCTGTTCTTTCTCGATTGTTGTGCTGTTTTCCGTGGAATGCATTTGGTTAATGTGACGCCGCCACATTATGTCTGGGCTCACTTGAACCTGGTAAGTTCTGGGTCCCGTTTGTGTATGTACGGTCCCTCTTGTCCATTTCCCTCCTCTTCTGTAGTCTCGCACCATCACTTCCTGTCCTGTTTGGAGATGGCGCTCCCGGCCACCGGAGAGCATCTTGGCTTGTTTGTTCAGCACTTCATTACGCCTGTTAGGCTTCATGAGGTCCAGCCGTGTGCGGAGAGGCCTCCCGAACATCAGTGCGGCTGGGCTTTCATTTGTCGTGGCATGTGGGGTGTTTCGGTAGGAGAGCAGGAACTTGGCCAGTTTTGTTTGCAAAGTCCCTTCATCTCGTTTTGCTGCCCGGAGTCCTTGCTTTAGGGTTTGCACAAAGCGTTCTGCCAGCCCATTGGTGGCAGGGTGGTACGGAGCTGAGGTTGAGTGTTTGATTCCATTTACTGACATGAATCTTGTAAACTCGTCACTTACAAAAGCTTGCGCGTTGTCACTTACTAGCTGCAGCGGCAATCCGAAGCGTGCAAACGTTGTTCTGAGACACTCTATCGTCTGAGCTGAGGTGGAGGAGTCAGTGCAAAACACCTCTGGCCATTTGGAATGGGCATCAACTATAACCAGAAACATGTGCTTTTCAAAGGGACCAGCGTAGTCCACATGAATTCTCTGCCATGGCTCTGTGGGCCATTCCCAAGGGTGGACTGGAACAGGAGCAGGCATGTGAAGGGTTTCCAAACATCCGCTACAGTTCTTTGCCATATTTTCTATCTGTTGATCCAGACCTGGCCACCAGAAGTGGCTCCTTGCGAGCAGCTTCATTTTGACAATTCCAACATGACCTTCATGTAGTTGCTGCAAAACCTGATGTTGGCATTTCTGGGGTATCATGACTCTCATTCCCCACATCAAACATCCTTGGTACGTTGTAATTTCGTTTCTCCGCTGGAAATACGGAGTCAGCTCCTTTCTGCCAGTAGCTGGCCATCCTGACATGGTGTAGGTGTACACTTTTGACAAGGTCACATCTTTCCTTGTCTCCTGTTTGATCACTGTGCTTGTGACCGGTAGTGCCTCGAGCTGAGCGGTATGGAAAATGTCCACTGCATTCACACTCCTTTGTCTTTCTCTTCTACACGGCAGTCTGGATAATCCATCTGCATTTGTGTGGAGGGACGACGGCTTAAACTCAATGTCATACATATGACTGGCGAGGAACAAGGCGTATCGCTGTAACCTGGCTGCTGTCATTGCCGGAATGCCTTTCTTTGGACTGAAAATGGAAAGCAACGGCTGGTGATCCGTAACCAGTGTGAAACGCTTGCCATATAGGTATGCATGGAATTTCTTGACGCCCCACACTAGCGCCAGTGCTTCTTTGTCGATTTGTGAGTAGTTTTTCTCTGCATCATTCAATGTTCGTGATGCAAATGCAATTGGCCTCTCTGACCCATCTTTCAGTGTGTGTGAAAGGACGGCCCCTAAGCCATAAGGGGACGCATCACAAGCCAACTTCACTGGCAGTTCAGGGTCGTAATGCATCAGGACCTGTTCAGATGTGATGAGCCGTTTTGCCTCCCGAAATGCATTTTCACACTGTTCTGTCCACCGCCATGTCCTATTCTTTTCCAGGAGCTGATTTAGAGGCTGGAGTACTGCTGAAAGGTTTGGGAGGAATCTTCTGTAGTAATTGATCAGTCCCGCAAAAGATCTCACTTCTGTGATATTTTGTGGTCGTGGTGCCTGTACCACTGCCTCGATTTTGTCCTGTGTTTTGTGCAATCCATTGCGGTCAATTTCATGTCCACAGAAGACAATCTTGTCTTTGAAGAACTCACACTTCTGTAAGTTTGCCTGTAGACCATATTCTTTCAGTCTTTTCAGGACCTCTTCCAGGTTAGCCAGGTGTTCTTTGTCGGTGCGTCCTGTTATGATCATGTCATCCAGGATACACTGGGTTCCTGGGATTCCTTGCAAAATCTGGTCAATAGTTCGTTGCCAAATGGCTGGGGCCGATGCAATGCCAAAAACCAGGCGGTTATACCTGTATAGACCTTTGTGTGTGTTTATTGTCAGGTACTGTTTGGAGCTCTCTTCAACCGGTAGCTGCAGGTAAGCCTGTTTCAGATCGATTTTACTGAAGTGTTTCCCACCAGCTAGTGCAGCAAAGATGTCCTCCAGACGTGGCAAGGGGTATTGGTCCACATGCAACATTGAATTCACAGTTACCTTGAAGTCCCCACACATTCTAACAGACCCGTCTTTCTTCACAATAGGAACTATGGGTGTGGCCCATTCGCTTCTGTCCACTTTCGTCAGGATCCCTGTATCCTGCAAGCGATCGATTTCCGCTTCCACCTTTGGTCTCAGGGAGTATGGAACAGATCTGGCTTTGCAGAATTTTGGGGTTGCGTCATCTCTCAGTACAAGTTTAGCTGTGAAGCCTTTTACTGTTCCCATCTGATCACTGAAAACTGTGCTGTATTTCTTCCGCAAGTGTTCCAGTGTTTGGTCTGTGTCCTTCTCTTTGGACTGGAACGTGTGGAGCATTTTCAAATCACACCAGTTCAGCTTTATTTTTGAAAGCCATTCCCTGCCAAATAATGGGGGGCCAGTTCCAGGCACCACATACAGCTGTAACTGCTGTGTTTGCTCCCCATACCTCACTCTGACCTGCAACACCCCCATTGGGCTCAATCTCTCTCCTGAGTAGGTCTTCAGCAACACATTTGTGTTCTTCAGCTTGATAGCCTTGAAGTGCTCATTGTAGACAGTAGTGGAAATTATAGACACTGCAGATCCTGTGTCCAGCTCCATTTTGAGGGGTTTGCCTTCGATATCTGGTGTCACCCATATTATGCTACTGCTGGGAGAAGTCACTGTGTTTAACTCCATTGTACCAATTACTCGTTCATCTGAATCACTGCCACTGTTCTCTGCTAGTGCATTCACAGACCCTTTCATTTTCTCAGTTTTCCTGTTGTGACTGAATTTTGCTCTGCATGCTCTTTGAATGTGCCCCCTTCTACTGCATTTGTGACAAATTTCGTCTTTAAAACGGCAGTCCTCTGCTCTGTGACCATCTCTGTCACACCTGTTGCATTTATCGGCCACACGGGGGCGCTGTCGGCTGCGCGAAAACTTGTGCAGGGAAGTTTGTGATAGGTCAGTATTTCTTTTACTTTGCAACTCAAATGCATCTTTCGTCGCGATTTCCATAGTCACAGCAATTTCAACAGCCTTTGCAAACGTGAGATCTGATTCTGTGAGCAAACGTTTTTGAATGTGTTCATGTTTCAATCCACAAACAAATCTATCCCTTAATGTGTCATTTAGGTTCTCTCCAAACTGGCAATGTTCAGACAGTTTCTTCAACTCTGCTACATATGTACTAACACCCTCCCCCTCATTCTGATCTCTCTTGTGGAAACGAAAACGTTCCGCGATGAGGAGTGGTTTAGGTGATAGGTGATTTTGCAATATCTCCACAATCTCTGTGAATGTTTTATTTGAGGGCTTCAGAGGGGCAGTCAGATCTCTTAGCAAACTGTACGTTTTTTGGCCAATTAAACTCAACAACGCTGGTACTCTCTTGTTATCAGCAATGTCGTTTGCAATGAAGTACTGTTCCAGTCGTTCAATGTAAGTTGCCCAGTTTTCTTGCGTGTCCTCAAACACATCTATTTTCCTGATGCTAGCCATTCTCTTTACCTCAGGCTCCATGGGTCTTTGATCTGCCGCCTCGTTCTCGTTAGCTCTCCCCTCGTCGTCACTGCTTGCTAGCTGTTGTGCTACAGGGTCAAAATCTTCCTCTCTTCCTACGAGCTCCATCTGCATTCATGATGCACACTGCAGGTAATCATCCTCGTCGCCATTGTAGTGTCTTAGCTCTTATTACTTATTTATCTAATAAGAAAGACTCTGAATACAATAAATGGAACTGGAGCTTCACATTTTACTGGAATCAGTTAGCGCCAGAATAACATCGAACAACACTGCGCATGACCAAGGGTGCTCCATTCTTAAAGGGGACATCAGTAATTAACAGAACATAACACCTCCCTCCACTGAAGATGTTTCTCAATCTCATATCTGAGAACAGAGATCAGGCCATTGGGGAAGAGCTCGTTAACAGGCCTCAAAGCACTCATTGGTTGCGTCTGAAATGGCACCCTATAATGTGCACTATTTTGGTCTAAAGTAATGCACTTTATTGGGAATAGGGTACCATTTCAGACGCAACCTGTTGCCTCCAATGAGAGCTTGGAGGCCCGTTAACAAGCTCTTCCCCAATGGCCTCTGTTGTCAGATAGGAGATTGGGAAACATTCATTGAAGGGAGGTTTACATACAGATGGCTACCAATGTCCACAGCCTATAGCAGCGAGGATCAGATGGTGCCTGTATGATAAAGGACGCTGAGCAAGGGCATTGACAAGTCAATACATTGCATTCAAGACAAAAAAAAGTTGATGATACAGCTGCAATGGGTAATTTGGTCAAAAACTAAGACAGGCAGGCAGTTTCATTAAAAAAGGTCCCAAAACAGTCCTTCTGATTGCCATGCAAAATAGCCTTTTGAGTGACTCATATTTTTGGGGGGGGATTGAAATGCTCAAAATGTGACAAAAAATACTTTCTCTCTCATGGCTAACTACCAGGCAGTTTGAAAAGACAGGCTGAGAGTTCGGTGATCTCATATTCATGAGCTCGCCTTGACTGACAGCTCTTTGAAACACTTATGGCAAGAAAAGTGGATGCAGTGTTGCAGTAAAATCATCAAGTAAAATTTGGTGATACACAAAGCAACTCAAACATCGAAATTGCATCAATGATGATGTCCATTTTTTTTATACATCTCCCGTTTGGCATCTCTTGTGATACGGTTCACAGTAGCACGGACTGATGTATTGACAACAGCGTCAGAGTTTTGAATGACCCCCCCCCCCCCCCTTTTGTTCCATGCTGGCTGAAGACCAAGCTAGTCAAACACAGATGAAAGGGAAGACATAAGTGTCTTTGCCATAGATGAAGTGTAAACGTTTAATTATATTTGCTGACACCCTACAGTCAAATGTTGGCACCAGTAGCTATTTAAACCACGGCCCTCTAAACACGCCTTCTCCGATATTGGTTACAAGGCGGGCCTTATTTAAATTAGGTAAGAGAGTATCACGTTACCATTGGTGTTTTCAAAAGTCACTCGCACATCTGCGCTATCTTTGTTGTAGGTGCATGGTAACAATTGAATAAGATGAGAGAGAAAAATAAAGAAAACCTCAGACTGCTCTTGCTAGTATCACTGCTCTTTATTAAGCTTTATGTTTCGGCCTCAAGGCCTTCGTCAGTGTATTACAATTAGAGGTTGGGTGACGTCACTCTATCCCCTTAATAATGCCTCCTCCTGACTCCCAAGTGTGTGACACGTGGGAGGGGGACCGGTAACTTCATGATCAAACTTCATCAATGTAGAAGCAACAGTCATTTTTCATTCTTTGTTCATTTGACTTTGATCTGGTTTCATCACATTTACCAAAAACATGACTGACTGTTCATGACCTTTAAGAATTGATCGTACTACAGAGGGTGGAAGATTGGGTTTTTGTTTGACTGCAGGGAAAGAATGACGCACCATGTTGAGGATGAATTAAGCCATTTCCTGTTGCCACAGTAAACAGAACCTCAACACAGGGCGTCCCTATAAAGTCAGGATGCGTTGTGTGGAAGATCCACGGATGTGGCATGGTTATGTGAGGGCTGCAGGTAACACTTTTCTATGGAAAAGTCGTTGTTCTCTATGTGACCAAGTTTTTACTGTGAAGAGTTCATTTCACATGGTCAGGTGTAGGCTTGCGTTCATCGGGAGCGTCTGTTGAACGATCCCATACCTGAATTTTGTTACCTGTTCACTTAGCACCTCCCCCTCTAGTCTAGATTTAAAACTTAGTTTAAGCATTTGCACACATGTTAAACACTGACATATTGGTAACATTCAAGTTGAACCTTTTCTGCAAACTGAAAGCCAAACTTTCCTAGTCAATCTTTCCAAAAAAGGTGTCAAAAATCCCAAGGTCGTGCTCCAGGGGCGAAAATCTGATATCAACCTTGGAGGGGACAATTACATTAAATTTTCTCAAGAGCAATTCCTGAGGGGGACACCAAAAGTAGTGCTGTAACACATAGCATACGTTGTAATATGTTAAATGTATATTGAGGAACCATAATTCCTACAACTGGATAATTGATAGGTACAGTAGTTAACTGAAGGGTTTTCCCAACTTGTTCAAATGTTTAAATCATTATAATTCTACTACTAATAATAGTTATAGCAGTGCTCCTTACCAGTCCAGTATGTATGCAGGTATTCGTACTTACAACCAGCAATATCAAGAAAGGTCAGTAGGTGACAATGGTACTGTACACTGTATGGGTGTAGTTTTCATAAATACAATGAACATGGTGTGATCACATCTAAAAGAATCTCCATTGAGACCCATCACAAAGTTGGTCTCCGTATTGAATTGACCTTTTAATTTGACTTTTTCTGATACATTTATATAGTCATTAAATATGTGCACCTGGCCTGAGTCTACTACAATATCTTTGCAAGAACAAAAAGCTTAAAATAAGTACAGTTCTAAAAGCAAGATAACTACTTCAATGAAAAACCCAAACAAATCAAACAAAATATCCTTCAGTCAGTGTCTCAACTCTTCAAACAGCAGCTATGGACAAGTATGTCGCACAAACTATGCAATTTTAAATAAAATAACATGAAATAAATAATTTGTAAGTGTACTGAAAACTACTAAACAAAAGAACAAATATCAATTACACCAAGGGTTCTCAAACAGGGGTCCATGGACTAATTGCAAGGGGTCCATGACATAAAAAAGTGTAATGAATGTAGTCAGTACCACAAGGTTTCCAGTAAGTTTACATATAATATAGAGGGGGTGGAGGTCCCTGAGGACCGTTCAAAACCTTGCCTGCCTTGCCTCAAAATATGCAGGGGTTCCAGTACCCCAAAAAGGTTGAGAACCACTGCTATACACACTACTGAACAAAAGAACCGAGCATATGTTTGCGGGTTTCCTCAACAACACATCAGTTGCCACTTTCGCAATGCCCTCGCCTGTTGTCTCCGACACCCTGTATAGCCCAATAAACTCCTCGTGAGGGACAAGGTCATGGTCAACATAACGCAGACAGACACTCTCCTGTTCAGCACCAGAGACATCTTGAGTACCATCAACAGTTAATGAAAATTGTACAATCGGAAGAGACCTAATCTCAGCTGCAATGCCTCAAATGACTATTGGCCATGATGTTCAGAATTTCATTCCGTGCTTTGGGGCCTGTGTACATTGTGGTACGCTCTGTTAACCACTTCAGTAAAATCCTCTTCTGCCCTAAGTTTCAAAATCTGGTATAAATTCCCACTGTCATCCGTGTGGCCTCTAAAGGCTTGTCCCTGTCTTACTACATGCCGCACCGAACTAACAATTTTCATCAAGCAATGCCTGGCGTCATCCTGCTGTTTACCCCACGCGCTGGATAACTGGACACTGATTGGATTTAGCTGGTGTGCTGTTACAATTACAAAGTGGCGGTGGGTTTGGCAGTTTTGATGTGCTGTGAATTTTTTTATGGCTTTTCTCCAGTTCCTAAATCCTGCACTAATGAAGGCAGCATCTGCTCTTTGGCCAAAAGATGGCTGGCTTGAAAACCCTTGGCTACAGTGAAAACACAACACTCCTTTTATTGATTGATAATAATGTAGCCAGGGGAAATCGCGAAACCATCTCTCTTGAAACGTCAACACTCTGTTGGCAAGAGTTTGCGGTTCTATAAATTGTGGGTGTGGCTGATATGGTTTTGTGCCATCACTGTGGTAACTGGACAATGCTGTGCCACTGTCCCCTATACTGGTGCTGCTGGCAACAAGGGTGACACTTGGTCCTGCCGTGGCTGTGACACTGTCCTCTGAAGTCTCTCTCCCTGGCTCTTTCCCTTTCACCACCCTAACTGACTCACAGTCTGTCTCCAAGAAAATAAATAAGGTGTTTGCCGTACTCCTAACTACCGGTACCCAAAACTACACAATTAATCACAACAGCAATACCATTGCCGTAAACAAATCTTAGTTTAGTCACCAGTTTAAGTTGAGAGTGGGGGTATCCATGGCATTTTCCAATTATGTCCCTATTTTACAAGTCAAAAAAATTGAGAACCTTTCATAATGTTGCCAAACAAAGACTCAACAAACTTACCTGAGACTCCCTGTCTCTGCCAATCTGTCCCTGCATATCTGTCCCCAGCTCTGCTGTCTGTGTCCCATCTGTTGCCTGCTCTGCCTAATGACATCATTGTGAAACATTTCCATTAGCATTTCACTTCTTTCTTATGAACATTTTATCAACTAGTCTTTGAGATATTAGGCTACTAGAGTTCTTACTATGCGTTTTGGTGTACTGACAAATACTCTGATGTCCGTCTTCTTACTTTTTTCTGCCATTTTTCTACCTGGCTGGCTGGCCTAGCTGCACACACACACATTTACACAACACATGCTGCAACCTTTTGTAATTTTAACATAGTTTGTTTCATATTGGCTGGCTTCCAACAATAGCTGAATTTGTAAAGCTAGCGAGCACCAATTCCGTTTCTGTGTGTTTGCTATAATCTTTGCTACCTGGTTAAATAAAGGTGAAATAAAATAAAATAAAAAAAGTTCACTAGCGACAATTTATCTTTTGCAACGAGACTATTATATATATTTAAGACAATGGTAGAAGAGAGTGTAGTTCTGTTCTGTTCAATTTGGACTTCAGTTTGTCGCTAACCTTATCACAGGGACGTCGAAGCACTACAGCTGCATGCTGATCTTGGAATAAACTGACGATAGCAAAGATTCCATCTTTGACGACGCCACATAAATGGAATAGGTACTAGCTAGCTTGATAGTTAATGTTTGCTTTAGTTTGCGCGCTAGCTCTGCAAATTCAGCTAGTGTGTAAACCCTGTCAACATAAAATAAATAAATAACATTGCTATGGACCTGCTATGGATTGACTGGATTACCTCACGTCAGTTACGTACATGTGCCTTTCGGACAGTAGATACGAACCCTCTATTACCTTGCCAGCTAAAGAACTGGCAGTGGATTAAACCATCGTGAGGCAAAGGGAGGGGCAAGTCGCAATCTTTTGAAACTTAAAAACGCGCTATTAAGTCTCTATAATCAGCACAAGTGCTTTCATTGCGTATTATTAATATTATTGAAATTACATAGTTATGGTTACAGTGATATATTGGAGGGGACAAATCATATTTTTCCCAAGATGGGGGGGTCGTGTGTCCCCCGCCCCCCCTGGGATTTCCGCCTATGTCGTGCTCAGTGCAACAAAGCTTAGTTCCTAACCATGATGAATCTAAACTTTTTATAAACCCCAAATTAACAGCCTGCCCATTACATTTTTGGATTTTACATCATGCCTGTACCTCTGTGATTCCACTCAGTACACAATAACCTAAAGGTGAAAAGACAAATCTTAAGAGAAACTGTTAATAACCGTTCTGCCAATGTCACTCAATAGCACATTAACTCTATGTCAGGCTTCAAGTGAGGCCTACCTTTCTGCAAAGTAGTGGTGGATAGAGCAAAATACTAAATTGTTCATTGGGGTTGTCTAGAGTTACTGGACAAGAAGTTAGGATTACAGCTAGGGTTGAGCTGAGAAGGTTAGAGTTAAGGCCTCAACCTTAGAAATATGTATTAGTTGTATGTACAAGGTAGACATTACTTGCAGGTTCCTTCTCGACAATGCAACTTCAAATCAAGTACAGTCTTAACGGAATGAACAACAAAAACAAAATGCAATATGAAACTTTATTAAACAGTTTGGGGTATGGCCTCATCTCCGAGGGAAGATCCTCTGAGCCAGATTAGGTGATGGCAGGTACCATCGAAACTCCCTCGCTGGGGTAAAGGAGCTCCAATGACGGGCCTTAAGGTTGTTATAGCTTGTTGGGAGGTGGATGGTTGTCAAACTGTTGCTGAAAAACTGCAAATGAGAGAACTAAGGTAAGTTGACATAAATACATCCCAAGATTTACGCCAATTGGTTGAGAGGGAGGAAGGTGATAATTGCAAAAGTGAGCCCATAGGTGAAATAGCAACCGTGCTATAAGGTACTGTAAATCGGTGACGGACATTCCAGTTAAGAAAAAAAAAAGCTATGCTTACTGGATGAAGTTAAACAAGCATTGAGACCAGATTTCCTGATTCAACTTTTATAAACTACATACCAATAAAAGATCAGAATAGAAAAAAAGTAAATGGCTCAGTAGAATAGAAGGTGTTGTGCTAGGAAGGAACAATGGTGTTGAATGCTGAACTGTAGTCAAGGAACAGCATATTCACATTGGTGTTCCTCTTGTCCAGATGTGTTAGGGCTGTGTGAATAGCGATGGAAATGACATCTTCCGTGTATCTTTTGGAGTGGTAGGAAAATTGGAGTCGTTCCAGTGTGCCTGGCATGCTGTCCTTGATGTGGGCCACGATCAGCCACTCAAAGCAGTTCATGATGATAGGGGTGAATGTGACGGAGCGATAGTCATTTGGGTATGTCACCTTGGTTTTCTTGGGCACTGGGATGACGCTGGTCTTCTTGAACCAAGTGGGGACTACAGACTGGGACAGGTTGAAGATGTCCGAGAAGGCACCCTCCAGTTGGTCAGCGCACACTCCGAGGACATAGCCAGGGATGCAATCTGTGTTAAGCTTGTCTGGGAGGGAGGCTTCAGTGGGCACCAGACAGCTGGATTTGCCTTTGTAGTCTGTGATAGCCTGTAGTCCTTGCCACATGCGTCACTATTAATTAAGTCGGCCCACCCCAACTACCTTGCAGAAAGGCAGATCTCACTTGAAGCTACCCATCCTTTCACACAACCCATCGTTACCTTACAGGGATGACCATGTATTGACACATATTTATGTGTTAATATTCTGTCTGTGGAGGAAGGAGAGAGGGGGAGTAGGAGAAGTGGAGAGAGAAAGTGAGAGAGCAGAGAGGGGAAAAGAAAGAGCAGTAAGGAAGAAATAGAAAGCAGAGGGAGAAAGAAGAGATAAGGAGAGAAAGGAGGATGGTGATAGAGGAGATAGAGGGAGGTAAAGAGAAGGAGAAGGAGAGACTGTGAGAGGGGGGAATAAAGAGACGTCTTGTCTGTCTAAGCCTCGTCTTTTAGTCTTCCCCCCCCCCCCCATTTACTGGACAGTATTGACATAAGCATCAACTCTGTGACGCTCATCTTTTCAAATTGAACACAATGTATTGACATACACGTCAACCCTCCGACACTGATCTTTTCCCATTGACTGCAGTGTATTGACATAAACAACAAGTGGTTGACGCTCATCTTTTCCCATTGGCACCGCAAAGTCTGCATGGAGCATGGCCAATTGACATAAATGTCAGGTGGTTGACGAATAACTTCAAGCAAAAGCGAGACAGGATAACGTTTTCCTATGATATGTTGATCCAGCTCAGAGCAGATTTCACTCAGTCAGTGGCTGTCTAGGCTTACGTCCCAAATGGCACCCTATTCCCTACATAGTGCACTACTTTTGACCAGAGCAGAGCATGCAGTAGAATACAAATGGGCTGCAGTTGTATCTCTACTGCTGAAAGTTATAATAATCACCTCATCCCACCAAGGCTTTTGCATGTGATAATCTGAATTTTTGCCCAATAGATTCGCCAAAAGACAAATCTATTCAAGGATTCCTATTTTTTTTTTCTTTCATGTATGTTAACATCAGAAGCCTCCTCCCTAAGTTTGTTTAATTCACTGCATTAGCACACTCCGCCAACCATGATGTTCTAGCCGTGTCTGAATCCTGGCTTAGGAAGGCCACCGAAATGTCTGAAATTTCCATCCCCGACTACAACATTTTCCGCAAAGATAGAACTGCCAAAGGGGGCGGAGTTGCAATCTACTGCAGAAATAGCCTGCAGAGTTCTGTCATACTATCCAGGTCTGTGCCCAAACAGTTCGAGCTTCTACTTTTTCTACTTCGAGCTTCTACCCCCCTTAGCCCCCAGCTGTGCCCTGGACACCATATGTGAATAAATTGCCCCCCATTTATCTTCAGAGTTCGTACTGTTAGGTGACCTAAACTGGGATATGCTTAACACCCCGGCCGTCCTACAAACAAAGCTATATGCCCTCACTCTCACACAAATTATCAACGAACCTACAAGGTACAACCCTAAATCCGTAAACACGGGCACCCTCATAGATATCTTCCTGACCAACCTGCCCTCTAAATACACCTCTGCTGTCTTCAACCAGGATCTCAGCAATCACTGCCTCATTGCCTACGTCCATAATGGGTCCACGGTCAAACAACCACCCCTCATCACTGTCAAACGCTCCCTAAAACACTTCAGCGAACAGGCCTTTCTAATCGACCTGGCCCGGGTATCCTGGAAGGATATTGACCTCATTCCGTCAGTAGAGCATGCCTGGTAATTCTTTAAAAGTGCTTTCCTCACCATCTTAAATAAGCACGCCCCATTCAAAAAAATTGAACTAAGAACAGATATAGCCCTTGGTTCACTCCAGACTTGACTGCCCTTGACCAGCACAAAAACATCCTGTGGCATACTGCATTAGCATCAAATAGCCCCCACGATATGCAACTTTTCAGGGAAGTTAGGAACCAATATACACAGGCAGTTAGGAAAGCAAAGGCTAGCTTTTTCAAACAGAAATGTGCATCCTGTAGCACAAACTCCAAAATGTAAAGTCCATGGAGAATAAGAGCACCTCCTCCCAGCTGCCCACTGCACTGAGGCACCACTGACAAATCTACGATAATCGAGAATTTCAATAAGCGTTTTTCTACGGTTGGCCATGCTTTCCACCTGGCTACCTCTACCCTGGTCAACTGCTCTGCACCCCCCACAGCAACTTGCCCAAGACTCCCCCACTTCTCCTTCACCAAAATCCAGATAGCTGATGTTCTGAAAGAGCTGCAAAATCTGGACCCTCTCTTTCTAAAATGATCTGCCGCAATTGTTGCAACCCCTATTACTAGCCTGTTCAACCTCTCTTTCGGATCGTCTGAGATCCCTAAAGATTGGAAAGCTGCCGCGGTCATCCACCTCTTCAAAGGGGGGAGACACTCCAGACCCAAACTGTTACAGACATATAGCTATCCTACCCTGCCTTTCTAAAGTCTTCGAAAGCCAAGTTAACAAACAGATCACTTCGAATCCCACCGTACACTCTCCGCTATGCAATCTGGTTTCCGAGCTGGTCATGAGCGCATCTCAGCCATGCTCAAGGTCCTAAACGATATCAAAACCACCATCGATAAAAGACAGTACTGTGCAGCCGTCTTCATCGACCTGGCCAAGGCTTTCGACTCTGTCAATCACCGCATTCTAATTCGGCAGACTCCACAGCCTTGGTTTCTCAATTGACTGCCTCGCCTGGTTCACCAACTACTTCTCAGACAGTTCAGTGTGTCAAATCGGAGGGCCTGTTGTCCGGATCTCTGGCAGTCTCTTTTGGGATGCCACAGGGTTCAATTCTCGGGCCGACTCTTTTCTCCGTATATATCAATGATGTCGCTCTTGCTGCTGGAGATTCTCTGATCCACATCTATGCAGACGACATCATTCTGTATACATCTGGCCCTTCTTTGGACACTGTGTTAACTAACCTACAGACAAGCTTCAATGCCATACAACACTCCTTCCATGGCCTGCTTTTAAATGCAAGTAAAACTAAATACATGCTCTTCAACCGATCGCTGCCCGCACCCGCCTGCCCGTCCAGCATCACTACTCTGGATGGTTCTGACTTGGACAACTGCAAATACCTAGGTGTCTGGTTAGACTGTAAACTCTCCTTCCAGACTCACATTAACCATCTCCAATCCAAAATCAAATCTCGAATCGGCTTCCTATTTCGCAACAAAGCAGCCTTCACTCATGCTGCTAAACATACCCTTGTAAAACTGACTATCCTACCGATCCTCGACCTTGGCGATTTCATTTATAAAATAGCCTTCAACACTCTACTCAGCAAATTGGATGCAGTCTATCACACTCTCATCCGTTTTGTCACCCAAGCCACATATACTATCCACCACTGCTACCTGTATGCTCTCATTGGCTGGCCCTCGATTCATATTCGTCGCAAAACCCACTGGCTCCAGGTCATCTATAAGTCTTTGCTAGGTGAAGCCCCGCCTTATCTCAGCTCACTGGTCACCACAGCAACACCCACCTGTAGCATGCGCTCCAGCAGGTATAATTCACTGGTCATCCCCAAAGCCAATTCGGAAGTTTACATACACCTTAGCCAAATACATTTATACTCCGTTTTTCACAATTCCTGACATTTCATCATAGTAAAAATTCCCTGTCTTAGGTCAGTTAGGATCACCACTTCATTTTAAGAATGTGAAATGTCAGAATAATAGCAGAGAGGATGATTTATTTCAGCTTTTATTTCTTTCATCACATTCCCTGTGGGTCAGAAGTTTACATACACTCAATTAGTATTTGATAGCATTGCCTTTACATTGTTTAACTTGGGTCAAACATTTCGAGTAGCCTTCCACAAGCTTCCCACAGTAAGTTGAGTGAATTGTGGCACATTCCTCCTGACAGAGCTGGTGTAACTGGCTCAGGTGTGTAAACCTCCTTGCTCGCACTTGCTTTTTCAGTTCTGCTTTACATTTTCTATAGGATTGAGGTCAGGGCTTTGTGATGGCCACACCAACACTTTGACTTTGATGTCCATAAGCCATTTTGCCACAACTTTGGAACTATGCCTGGGGTCATTGTCCATTTGGAAGACCCATTTGCCACCAAGCTTTAACTTCCTGACTGATGTCTTGAGATGTTACTTCAATATAACCATATACTTTTCATTCTTCATGATGCCATCCATTTTGTGAAGTGCACCAGTCCATCCTGCCGCAAAGCACCCCCACAACATGATGCTGCCACCCCCGTGTTTCACGGTTGGGATGGTGTTCTTCGGCTTGCAAGCGTCTCCCTTTTCCCTCCAAACATAACAATGGTTATTATGGCCAAACAGTTCTATTTTTGTTTCATCAGACCAGAGGACATTTCTCCAAAAAGTACGATCTTTGTTCCCATGTGCAGTTGCAAACCGTAGTCTGGCTTTTTTATGGCGGTTTTGGAGCAGTGGCTTCTTCCTTACGGAGTGACCTTTCAGGTTATGTCGATATAGGACTCTCTTTACTGTGGATATAGATACTTTTGTATTTGTTTCCTCCGGCATCTTCACAAGGTCCTTTGCAGTTGTTCTGGGATTGATTTGCACTTTTCGTACCAAAGTACGTTCATCTCTAGGAAACAGAATGCGTCTTCTTCCTGAGCGGTATGATGGCTGCGTGGTCCCATGGTGTTTATACTTACCTTCAGGCATTTGGAAATTGCTCCCAAGGATGAACCAGACTTGTGGAGGGCTACAATTTTTTTCTGAGGCCTTGGCTGATTTCTTTTGATTTTCCCATGATGTTAAGCAAAGAGGTACTGAGTTTCCAGGTAGGCTTTGAAATATATCCACAGGTACACCTCCAATTGACTCAAATTATGTCAATTAACCTATCAGAAGCTTCTAAAGCCATGACAATTTTCTGGAATTTTCCAAGCTAGGCACAGTCAACTTAGTGTATGTAAACTTCTTACCGACTGGAATTGTGATACAATGAATTATATGTGAAATAATCTGTCTGTAAACAATTGTTGGAAAGATTACTTGTGTCATGCACAATGTAGATGTCCTAACCGACTTGCCAAAACTATGGTTTGTTAACAAGAAATATGTGGAGTGGTTGAAAAACGAGTTTTAATGACTCCAACCTAAGTGTATGTAAACTTCCGACTTGAACTGTATATCTCCCTCACTAATTTTAAGCATCAGCTGTCAGAGCAGCTTACTGATCATTGCACCTGTACATAGCCCATCTGTAAATAGCCCAACCAACTACCTCATCCCCATATTGTTTTTGTTTTTTTGCTCCTTTGCACCCCAGTATCTCTACTTGCACATCATCTTCTGCACATCTATCACTCCAGTGTTAATGCTAAATTGTCATCTTTTCGCCACTATGGCCTATTTATTGCCTTACCTCCCTAATCTTACTACATCTGCACACACTGTATATAGATTTTTCTATTGTGTTATTGACTGTATGTTTGTTTATCCGATGTGTAACTGTGTTGTTTGTGTTGCACTGCTTTGCTTTATCTTGGCCAGGTCGCAGTTGTAAATGAGAACTTGTTCTCAACTGGCCTACCTGGTTAAATAAAGGTGAAATAAAAAAAGTAAAAAATAAGATTGAATTCTTCATAAACTATGATAAACTTTGAGATTTACATTTTGAGTGACCTTGTGTATCCCATAGAAGCAGTGGCGGTTCTAGCTTGTATGGCTCCCTGGGCAAACCCCCCTCTCCAGCAACAAAAAAAGCACCATTCTGCACTAACTGTAATTTATATTCAGACATTTGGAACAACACAAATAATTAATCGTAACATTTAAAACGATATAAATATAAATACAAAAATAAGACTCCTAAATATCAAAAGGCGTAACAAAGACAAATAAAAACAAATTGTATGACGTAAATACAAATAAAAAAAATTATCTAATTATTACACTATTACCCTATTGCTAACAAAAAACACACCAATAAAACTAAATTGCACAAATCCTATATCACACAAATAGAATAACACACTTACAAAAAAGAGAACCTGATTATTACACTATTGTACTTCAAACAAGAAACACAAACTAAATTACACAACTAATTGCATTACTAATTGCATTAGTACTGTACAAAGTTAGAGTTGCGCTATTTGAAAGATTCCCCCGCTCCCCCTACCTCGTGCTTCCAGTGGGGAGACCTGAGGTCAACCCACCCCCGCCCCCTCCCCATCTCATACTTCTGAGTGGGAGACCTTCCCAGGCAGTAGCCTGCCTTGCTCACAATCTAGAATCAGGGTGCCAACTCAGACAAGGTTAATTGACCCTCAGTCCCACACGGTCACATGATATCATTGGCATGACGTGCAAATGAGCGAAAGAAAACCGATTGTACAAATGTCACCATTTGGAATATTTATATATATATTTATTTAATATTTAATTTTTGTGCGGGTGCCCCATGCCACCCTCTGCAAGATGCCACCCTGGGCGGCTGCCCATGTTGCCTATGCCTAAATCCGCCACTGCATAGAAGGGTTCAGAATTGTCCATGTTTTGATGGGCAACTCCATTCCTCAGGGGCCTGATTGGTGTCACACTTTATCCCCAGCCCCAGCTAACACACCTGACTCCAATAATCAACTAATCATGATCTTCAGTTTGGAATACAATTCGTTTAAATCAACTGTTTGCTAGGGATGGGGGAAACGTTCGACAATACTCCAGCCCCCAAGAACTGGAGTTGCCCATTTCTGTTTTAGATGTTTGGTTAGAGTGGTAGTCTAGCTCACCATTAACATATTATTTTTACACTGCATCTTGATTTTAGCTTTTCATCTACTTTGTACAATAAACTTAATTCTAACATCAAATTGAACTGTTGACTTCTTAGAGACACATGTGCATTATATGGAGGCTGATATAGCAGACAATGATTGGGCTGCACTAGCAGTCTCTTGCCTCAGTCACACATTCAAAAATAAGTGTTATATCGCTCCCTGGTGGTCGTATATTTGATAATTGAAATCTTTTTACAACTGGATGGCCTTGGAAGATGAACATGAGATCAAATTATGCAGAAAATATTTAGGTTCCATTTTTTAAAAATCTTTGGGGTTATGACAATGTGTTTTGCAAGTGCATGAGGTCTGAACATTTTCACAATATATAAATTACATTTAAATATGTTTATTTTCCTAGACCATCATGAAAAGAGGCATGATGGAAGCCCTACAATATTACGTTTTGCTAAATAGTGAGAACGCTCGGGAGCAGGCAATGTTGAAAAGTAATATTTTGTACTTTTCTTAAATGTCGTTTTTTTGTAATTGACTAAAACGAGCAGACCGGAATATTAAGCTAGCCAAGACCAACAACATAAACAAACTATACAGTAGTGACTGGAGTTACAAACAGACTATGCTAAACCAGTTAAATGTCTTATGTGTGATAAAATGTTTTACACACATACTGTAGCTACCTGTAGCTGGCCTCCTTGGACACCGGGTCCCGACATTTCCCACTCTTCCACGCCGAATTGCCTGAAGCCGCACAGGGCTCTTCTCTCAGGCTCTATTTCGCTACATTGGAGCATTGTGAACCATAGGTCAAGATTTTTGACCTGGTTACAAGTACATTGAACAACACAGCAGCTTTTCGGCATTTTTGTTATTTCTCTATAACAAAAAAAATCAGCAACGAAGTTGACTCTTTTGCAATGGGAAATCATTTTTATTTCACCAATTTGTGGGCGTGGTCGAAAGGGAATGACATCATTTGACGTGAATATCGACTCACCTGAGATAAGAGACAAGTATAAAATGTACTCATTCAATCCATTGTTATGATCACAATATACTGCATGTATAAGATAACTATATTCATGAGATGTGGAGTCCTCTGTGTCAGGGGTCGGCAACAGGCGGCCCGCGGACCAAAACCGGCCCGCAAGTGACTTTTTTGGCCCCCAAAAGAGTTTTGCATTTTTATTTCACCAATTTGTGGGCGTGGTCGAAAGGGAATGACATCATTTGACGTGAATATCGACTCACCTGAGATAAGAGACAAGTATAAAATGTACTCATTCAATCCATTGTTATGATCACAATATACTGCATGTATAAGATAACTATATTCATGAGATGTGGAGTCCTCTGTGTCAGGGGTCGGCAACAGGCGGCCCGCGGACCAAAACCGGCCCGCAAGTGACTTTTTTGGCCCCCAAAAGAGTTTTGCAAAAACATATACACTGAACAAATATATAAAAGGCAACATAGATTTTAGTGAGTTACAGTTCATATAAGGAAATCAATCAATTTAAATAAATTCATTAGGCTCTAATCTATGGATTTCACATGACTGGGAATACAGATATGCATCTGTTGGTCACAGTACCTTAAAAAACGGTAGGGGCGTGGATCAGAAAACAGTCAGTATCTGGTGTGACCACCATTTGCTTCATGCAGCGCAACACATTTCCTTCGCATAGAGTTGATCTGGCTGTTGATTGTGGCCTGTGGAATGTGGTCCTACTCCTCTTCAATGGCTATGCGAAGTTGCTGGATATTGGCAGAAACTGGAACACGCTGTCGTACACGTCGATCCAGAGAATCCCAAATATGCTCAATGGGTGACATGTCTGGTGAGTATGCAGGCCCTGGAAGAACTGGGACATTTTCAGCTTCCAGGAATTCTGTAGAGATCCTTGCGACATTTCATATCATATCTTGGGCATTATCATGCTTAAACATGAGGTGATGGCAGCGGATGAATGGCACGACAATGGGCGTCAGGATCTTGTTATGGTATCTCTGTGCATTTAAATTGCCATCAATAAAATGCAATTGTCCTCAGTTTATGCCTGCCCATACCATAACCCCAGGCCACCGTGGGGCACTCTGTTCACAACGTTGGCATCAGCAAACCGCTTGCCCACAAAATGCCATACACGTACATACATGTCTGCCTGTTACAGTTGAAACCAGGATTCATATTTGAACAGCACACCTTTCCAGCGTGCCAGTGGCCATTGAAGGTGAGCATTTGCCCACTGAAGTCGGTTACGACGGCAAACTGCAGTCAGGTCAAGACCCTGGTGAGGATACCGAGCACTCAGATGAGCTTCCCTGAGACGGTTTCTGACAGTTTGTGCAGAAATTCTACGGTTGTGCAAACCCACAGTTTCATCAGTTGTCCGGGAGGCTGGTCTCAGATGATCCCGCGGGTGAAGAAGCCAGAAGTGGAGGTCCACAGCTGTTGTGGTTACACGTAGTCTGCGGTTTTGAGGCCGGTTGGACGTATTGCCAAATTCTCTGAAATGACATTGGCGGCGACTTATGGTAGAGAAATTAACACTCAATTATCTGGCAACAGTTCTGGTGGACATTCCTGCAGTCACCTTGCCAATTGCACGCTCCCTCAAAACTTGAGACATCTGTGGCATTATGTTGTGTTACAAAACTGCACATTTTAGAGTGGCCTTTATTTTACCCAACACAAGGTGCACCTGTGTAATGATCATGCTGTTTAATCAGCTTCTTGATATGCCACACCTGTCACGGGTGGATGTATTATCTTGGCAAAGGAGAAATACCCACTAACAGGAATGTCAATAAATTTGTGAACAAAATTTGAAAGAAATAACCTTTTTGTGTGTATGGAAAATTTCTTACACCTGTTATTTCAGTTCATGAAACATGGGACCAACAGTCTATATGTTGTGTTTATATTTTTTACCAGTATATACTGTATACCATTCGAATAATCTGTAGGTTAGGAGACACTCACACACACTGCATATTACAGCCTTGGTTTAAGAAATGAAAATACATTTTGATTTTGGAAATATACAATGTGGTTGTGCATTGAGTTTGAGGAAAATAACTGTTCGCAAAAGTTATGTTGAGTGTATTGAAAAAAGGGACTACTGCTCCTTTAAGAAAATAGTTTTACGACAACCTTTTAGGGTATTACAAATTTTACGGCAGTAGTGATTCAAAATGGAGTAACCAGCAAAATCATCAAGGTTGCTTGCTAATTAGCTAGGGATTATATTCCTATCTCTAAAGTTAAATTCAACGTATTACTAGCTAATGTAATCCTTTCATCAGTATGGTTGATAAGAAGAAACCAGACTCGTTCCATTACTTCATGAGTTACGATGATCTGAGTGACAGTAGCGATAGTAACAGCAGCGATTCTGATGAACAGGGCCAGAAGAAATCGAGAGGAAAGGGGGGGGATGATGCTACTGGAAGCGGCAACAAATCTCCCCAACACGGGACCAAGCGGGCGGTTAGTGGAGCTCCTCTACCCAAACCCGACGAGCTCTTCAAGTCGGTTGCCAAGCCATCCTTCCTGTACAACCCATTGAATAAACAGATAGATTGGGAGAGCCGCGCCGTGAAAGCTCCCGAAGAGGTAATGTAAAAATACGAAGCTAGCTAGCATTCCGTTGACCTAGTAACTTGTGTATGTAGCTTGAAATGTAACGTTAACTAGCTAGTTAATTCCCACAGCGATACAACAATATAGCAACTACTGCTAGTAGCTAACGTTAGTGTAGTGTTACATTAGCCAGTGAAACACCACTGTACTGTATTCTACCAGCTAGATAACGTTAGTTTTACAAGCAAGCTACATTACAGTGTTGCCACAGGTTTAGAGAGAAATGTTAATTATTTTTGTAGACACTCCGCCATGGTTCCTTGGACAAATGCTGCTATGAGGAAAATGAATGGCGTTTTTGGATAAAAGCAGAAAACAATGTCTGTGGTAATCACAGGCTTTGATCTTATACGTTTTGTTCTGTGAGATAACCTTCATCAGCTAACAATGTTTTGTGAATTTTGAAGAATTTGTGATAATAAAAAACATAAATCACAAAAGTTTCATCATTCATAAAGGTCTCGTTAACTGACTGCTATTATCTCATATAACAAAATGTATACGACCTCCTAAGCCTGTATTAACCTTAGACCTTAATTTCGGGGCATTTATTCCCAAACCCTGTTTTTTGCCATAGGGATGGCTGAACAAACCAGAGTTAATTTATTTCTATGTTTTAGGACGACAAGTTGGAGAGTTCTTCTTTGCTATATTGGCGATCACACAATTTAATGTGCATTCCGCCACCTACAGTGCGGCATGGAAACAGGATTCCCACAAATGGAATTAAATACCAAAACTACCAAACTAACAGTAAATAAACTAAATCAAACATTTTCTGTTAATAAAAAACAGATCTCATCCCAACAAAGGCTTAAGGGGATCCTGGGAGGTCTGGTCTTCTGGCGCCAGTAACTCTTGCAAGTCTTCAGATGTAAAATCATTTACAAAATCATTTCTTGGTGCTCTGGTACCGATTGCCATGCGGTAGTAGAGAGAACAGTCTATGACTGGGGTGGCTGGGGTCTTTGACAATTTTTAGGGCTGTACAGTTTGTAACTGGCCATGAACGCCACAAAATCCACATTTTTTAACACACAGGGTATCTTTTGACTTGCAGCTACGCTGTGGTGCGTCCACTACCATATTTTCACTAGCATCATCACTTGTTTTCTCAATTCTTTTAATCCCCTCTACATAGGAGATTTGATTGACTGCTCTAACTTTTGCCACCTCAATCTCCTTCACCCTTACAGGACACTCCAGGAACTTGGGATCATGATCCCCACCACAATTATAACACCATTGTCCTTCTACACACCGTTCTTCAATATACTCTCTCCATCTGCACACACTTGAAACATGGCCAAATCCTTTACAGGTCTTACACTGCAATGGTTTGGGGACGAAAGCTCTTACAGCGTATCTTACATAACCAAGCTTCACATGCGTAGGTATTTGCTCTTTATCAACAAAGAAAAACAGGACTGACAGACTTTCTTATTTTTCTCCATTCACCCAGCTGGTCAGACGCCAGGCACCAACCACACCAGGAATTCTCTTCAGGGATTCAACCTGAACATCCGTCGTCACCCCTGAGATGACTCCTCTGACTGGTGCTCTACTCCAAAGTTCAAAACACACCTTCTGTTGTCCGGATTCTCACTTCAACCTTCCTCTGTTCTTCAGAAATACAATTAATCCAAATAAGACCACTCCTGGTAACTATGACGGACTACTTTCCCCAGCGCGTACTTCACCATTTTCGACACCTCAAACGGGTCTCCCACATATGCTTTCTTACTCAACAAATGCATCCCAACAAGAAACAATTAATTTTCATTCATACAAGTATCCTCCACTCCAATTTTAGACAATTTCCTTTTTGTTCCAGTTTTTCGATACTACTTTTGTCCATTCAGAACATTCGTCTTCACCAACTTTGCTTGACGCGCTGCTTGATTCGAACACATCATCCACTTCCGCTAACTTTCCACGGCTCGTCAACTGGCAAGCTCTATTCCAGGGATTTTCAATTTTTACTTGACTGCCAGCTCATCTGCTATAATGGCTAGCAGATTGTAACGGCTAATGTGATGCTCCATTAGTGTTACAGGATAGGTACTGTTTGGAGTAGCAGAGAATTTTCGACCAACCTGAACTTGACGATACTTTCTTTGTTCTCGATTCAGCCAAACATGTATCTTCTCAAATGTCTGTGTCCAGTTGCAGGTGGTTCGTTAGAATTTAGAAAATGCCCCATTTATTAAAATAAATGTTTTACTCGATGAAGTAATCCAACAATGTGTATGCCTCCATCTGTGGACTAAGTGAAATGCTCGTTCCAACAATGCAAAGAAAAAATAATAATAGAAAAGTAAAACACGTAATAAATACATCAGTATATACAAGGGGTACCTGTACCGAGTAGATGTGCAGTAGGTAATTGAAGTAGATTTGTACATTTAACTAGGAATAAAGTGGCAGATGGTAAATGGTAGCAACAATGTATGTGATGAGTTATGGTTAAAGCAGATACTTAAATAGTTAACCAAATAGCTACCCAGACTAACTATTTAGCAGTCTTATGACTTGGGGGTAGAAGCTGTTCAGGGTCTTGTTGGATCCAGTCTTTGCGCATCGGTATGCTTGCTGTGTGGTAGCAGAGAGAACTGTCTATGACTTGGGTGTTTGGAGTCTTTGACAATTGTTAGGGCCTTCCTCTGCCTGGTATAGAGGTATTGGGTGGCAGAGGGTTCGACCCAGTGATATACAGGGCCGTATGCACTACCCTCTGTACTGCCTTGCGGTTGGATGCCAAGCAGTTGCCATACCAAGTGGTGATGCAGCCAGTCAAGATGCTCTCAATGGTGCAGCTGTAGAACTTTTTAACGATCTGATGGCCCATGCCAAATCTTTTCAGCTTCCTGAGGTGGGAAAGGTATTATCGTACCATTTTCACGATATTGTTGGTGTGTTTGGACCTTGATAGATCTCTTAGTGATGTGGACACTGAGTAACTTGAAGCTCTCGATCCGCTCCACTACAGCCCCATTGATATGAATGGGGGCGTACTCAGCCCTCCGTTTCCTGTAGTCCACACTGCCAGGTCTATGACCATCTCCCTATAGGCTATCACGGCGTCGGTGATCAGACCTTCCACCGTCGTTTCATCTGCAAACTTAATGATGGTGTTGGAGTCAAGCACGGATACACAGTCGTGGGTGAACAGGGAGTACAGGAGAGGACTGAGCACGCACCCCTGAGGGGCACCCGTGTTGAGGGTCAGCGTGTGACGGATGTTGTTGCCTTCCCTCACCACCTGGGGACGTCCCATCAGGAAGTCCAGGATCCAGTTGCAGAGGGGGGGGTGTTCAGTCCCAGTGTCCTTAGCTTAGTGATCTTAGAGGGCACTATGGTGTTGAACGCTGAGCTGTAGTCAGTTAACAGCATTCTCACATAGGTGTTCCTTTTGTCTAAGTGGGAAAGGGCCATGTGGAGTGCAACAGTAGCGGTGCATGGGTGAAATCACTGGGGGAGCCAAGCCAGAAAAAAATAAGCCATATTACAACCTATGTTGTGAAAATTGTGTTTGCTCTATACCCTGTTAGTTAATTTGCCTTGCGACCATGATATATAGGCCTAAGGCCGAGACGAGAAGAAGAGACAGTGGCAGAATAGATTCAACCACACCTTTTTCATCACAAAACCGGATGGCAACCTCTTTCCGATGAAGTCCACAAAGCATATTGCATGGAACAAACAGTTACATAACCTACAGCATGGTCAAGCAAGTATTTTTTCCCCCATCATTTTCAGACTACTAAATAACTTGATTTAGAACCACAGTTACCGCAAGTTGCAAATAAAACAGGAGCTGCCTCCACTATTCCATCACCATTTCAACATCATCAAATCACCTATGCTTATTAGTCTACAGTGACAAATAAAAGAAACAAAAAACAATTTAGTTCAATCAACTTAAGCTAAATATGAGGTGGCTGTCCATGGTTCTGATTTGTGTGTTTGCGTGCGTTCTTGACTGTGTCATACAGTACATGCTTTTAGTTTTAGTTTTCTTAAGCTTCCTGGCTAAAATGCTTGTTCACTAGCCTAATTTCCTTTCATGGGCTGCATTAGCTAGTTAACATTAGCCTTCTACATCTAGCTACATATTGAACTTCCATCCTTTCAGTCCAGGGGCACAATGTTTGAATTTATGGTTGGATCAGAATTGCCGTTATAATCATTGGCCTGTACAGTGAATTAAGTAAAACCACAATGCTAATTTAGGAAAGGGTCAATTTTAGCTAGCTAGCCACCAGAGGAACACAACAAGATGCAACAATTCAAGTTGTTTCTGTCAATTGCGTATTTCTCTTAATGCGATGTGATAGGAGTGAAGCCAAATCCAAAAACTGCTTCCCTTGACACTTTTTTTTTGTTGGTACGCTCTGACAATTCACGCTGATTGGCTATTTTATACTTTTTATACAAGAGAGGCAAAATGCTCTCTGGCTTGCATTGCATTCAATGCTACGGGTGGCAACAATGTCATACTCTTTATGACCAGACAGCATCAGATAATAGCCTACAGAGACAGAGGGTTGCTGTTCCTCCGGTGAGATACATTCAGCCTCTTGAGAATTGAAGGAAAATTATGAAAACACAGACAAAATAAATTATTGCTGGTTTTTTTCTGGGTCCGTTTTTTGGGGGAAGCTTGGCACCCATGAATATACGTCACTGGAGCGCAATCGAGATTGCGCCATCTGTGGATCTGTTAGGGTGAAATGGAGTGGGTCCAGGGTGTCTGGGATGATGGTGTTGATGTGAGCCTTTACCAACCTTTCAAAGCAATTCATGGCTACAGATGTGAGTTCTACAGGGTGATAGTCATTTAAACAGGTTACTTTGGCGATCTTGGGCACAAGATCTTTTCTCATTGATCGTCACACTTTGGGGTGGACCCACCTGTTTCAATCAACGAGAGAAGATTTTAAATAGACAAGATGGCGGCGTACATATCGTTGGATTATTTCATGGAGCAAAACATAAATTTTTGAAATAATGGAGCATTTTCTAAGTTCAGAAGAACCACCTGCAGCTGGAGCAGATCATTTTGATTTGACACAGACATTTTAGAAGATAAATGTTTGGCCTAGGGATCTTAACCGTTAATCGGTTTTAGATGCTGAAAATACATTTGACTTCAAATATTGAGGAATGTCTTACCTTGCTTCAAAGTAGCCTAGCAAAAATCCAACCATAGAAATGTGGCAGTTCTTTTATAAAAGCTTCCTCATGCCAATTACCAGCATTTCTCTCCTATTCTATTGGTTTTCATATCAACTTTTATATCAACAAGCAAATGGCACAATCCTAGCCATATTAGCAGCACATCCTAGTTGTTGCTATTAGATTCCGCCTCTTTTCTAAGTTTCTGATAGTAATTTTAATCTTTACCGCTCGCATTAAGTGCACTGTTTAGAACAGTGTTTTCCTGCCAATTACATTTTGGTAAATGTTTGAAAAAGGAGGATTGATGCGCTGCTTCATTACAGCAGTTGTGTGTTCAACAATAAGCGTTTAGCCTTTTGAGTGTTAGACGATAGGCTTGCTATTGTTGCTTGTTTTCATAAAAATGTATCTCTTAATGAAAAATGTCCATTCCTTGTATTGCATGGATAGTATTTTCTGTTGGTCATCTCATTTGACTGTTTGGAAAATGTTCTGCTGTTTGTTGCCCAGTTAATGAGGGTTGGTTAGTCAATTTGCACCCCATGGTTGGCCAAATCGAGAACGATGATAGTATCGCCAAGTAAAGGTTGGTCAAATTCTCTGCTACACCAAACAGTAGTAGCTATTCTGAAACGGCTAATGGAACATCGCATTAGCCCCTTACAATCTGGTAGCTATGACTACTGTCGGAAGAGAATGGCGTCTGCAACGCTAAGGGTTGTGGGCTCGATTCCTGCTGGGGCCATATGTAAAATGCATGCATGACTGTTAATCGCTTTGGATGAAAGCGTCTGCAAAATAGCATTTCTTATTATATATTTACTATATACACTGAGTGTACAGAACATTAGGAACACCTTCCTAATATTGGGTTGCACAGCCTTTTGCCCTCAGAAAAGCCTCAATTCGTCGTGGCATGGACTACAAGTTGTCGAAACTGGCCCATGTTGACTCCAGTGCTTCCCCCAGTTGTCAAGTTGGCTGGATGTCCTTTGGGTGATGGACCATTCTTGATACACACCGGAAACTGTTGAGCTTGACACAAACCGGTGCGCCTGGCACCTACTACCATACCCCGTTCAAAGGCACTTAAATATTTTGTCTTGCCCGTCCACACTCTGAATGGCATACATACACAATCCATGTTTCAATTGTCTCAAGGCTTAAAAATCCTTCTTTAACCTGTCTCCTCCCCTTCATCTACACTGATTTGAAGTGGATTTAACAAGTGACATCAATAAGGGATCATAGCTTTCACCTGGTCAGTCTTTCATGGAAAGAGCAGGTGTTCCTAATGTTTGTACACTCGGTGACAGTTTATTAGGTACACTCATCTAGTAGCGGGTCGGACCCCCCTTTTGCCTCCAGAACAGCCTGGTATCAATGGGCCAGGAAAACATTCCCTACACCACCGCCACCGGCCTGTACCGTTGACACCAGGCAGAATGGGGCCTTGGACTCATGTTGCTTACACCAAATCCTGACTCTGCCATCAGCATGACGCAACAGGAAGCGGGATTCGTTCGACCAGGCAATGTTTTTCCACTCCTCAGTTGTCCAGTGTTGGCGATCGGGGGCCCACTGGATCCGCTTCTTCTTGTTTTTAGCTGATATGAATGCAAACCAGCATGGTCGTCTGCTGCAATAGCCCATACGTGACATGGGCTGACGAGTTGTGCGTTCCGAGATGCCATTCTGCACACCACTACGCCGTTATTTGCCTGTTTGTGGCTAACCTGTTAGCTTGAAATGATTCTTGCCATTCTCCTTCGACCTCTTATCGAGCTGGTTTCACCCACAGGACTGCCCCCGGCTGGATGTTTTTTGTTTGTCGCACCATTCTCGGTAAACCCTGGACACTGTCGTGCGTGAAAAGCCCAGGAGGCCGGGCCGTTTGTGAGATACTGGAACTGGCTAGGGCTGTTGTGGTGACTGTATTACCGCCACACCGGCAGTCATGAAGGCAGCCAAATTCCACGTGACCGTTTAGTCACGGTAATTAGGCTTCACCAAGCTCTGATGCTGCTGATGGTCATTAGTAGCCTACCGAACTTGCTAACTTAACTGCCTGGAACTCAGAACTCTATTGTTCCTCTAATCCCTTTGACATCAATGCAAATGTAATCAAATCTAATCAAACACTTCACGAGAGCCCATGAGCTGATGTTGCGCAACATTTGTATAGACTATTCAATTGCGTTAGAAAACAGAGTGATGGCCTCTTTTTAATAGAGGAGGATCCCATCAGCTTTCTATAGGCTAGGCTTACTATATTTATTTATATATTTTCCTACTATTAAGCACATTGACTGTCTTTGCAACAGGAGTATTGCCTACCTGGCTGGCATGAAAAGCATCCTCCATTCGCTATTTAAATGCATAGATGACATTGTATTTTTTCCCCCTGCCCCTGTTTTGAGACGGGTGCATGGTAATGGTCCATTCTAACTCAAAACTAATTTCACACATATTTAATATACTGTATGTAAAGACACGTTTTAAATCAAGAAGAGGCTAATATTGTCACCCATCAGACTATCACTTGTGAATTATGTATTACCACTTGTGAATAATGCACAGCATAAGGCAAGAAACAAAGCCTTTTTTTGTTACTTTTTCGAATCATGGTCGAACACCTCATGTTGCCTAGCCCATTGGCCTATATGTTTTGATAAGGTTTGTATTACTAAAGTGGCCAAATAGCTTCTTACAATGAAGCACATTAATCTGCATTACAAGGGGTGTAGAGCCTAACTGGCATACATAAGCAGCCTGTAAATTTCACGTTTGGGGAAGATATTTTTCACCATAAAAATGCTCCTGTATAATAATCATTATATCAATAATGATAATCAATAATCATTACATGTATAATTGCATTTGTGGTCACTTTTGATAATGGTGTTTTCCCGCCAATGGAACATTCGCCCTTATAGCCTACTACCGTTTGGACTTTGCTGCTTTTATAATGTGAAGAAATAGCCTAATAGTTTATCAACATTTTTAAGCTAAACGTTCTGATCTGTTGCGTCAGCCTCATTGTGTAAAAAAAAAAAGTATTTTGATGCTAGTGGTTGTATTAATTTGGGATCTATCGCATCCCACAACTGTCCCAGACTATGTTTTTGAATATTTATTCCTCGCACAGAATGGAATAAGTCAACTTTAGTACTATGGGTGATAGTAGATTGACATAGGCTAGTGCTTTTGCTGTTTGTTAAGCCTACTCATCTTGTTGACTGACGAAAAGTTAATGTGGACAGTTGATCCAATATCTTCAATACGCGCCTCGGAATTGGATAAGGACGCGCACAGTTGCGTTCCCAATGTGTCTGTCTTCACTTGTAGCCTGTGAGAAACACCCGGTCATGTGATGGAGAGCCATGTGAGTGAGAGCTGCTTCGGAGCACTCGGGGAGAAGGAAATTATAATTATTATATTTAGCCCAAGGGCATAGCGGCTACTGGCCGCAAAAGGCATGGATTGTCTTAGGGTACATTATGGCCACACAAAGGGGATGCCACCGGGAAACTCGAGGGAATATCAAGTGCTTGTCAAATTGTGAATGAGAGACTGATAAAGTGTGTACAGTCTGCACACAAAAAAACAAAGCAGAGCTCATGCCTTTTCAAGCGATGCATTAGTCGCATCATGTAGCCTTGTATTAAAAATCGAACATATAGCCCAACATTTGTAGAACAACTAAAGTTACATTAATAACTCTAAATTAAGCATATAGAAGTACCTATTTCTTTGTTAAACTGCTCAACACAGAATAGCCGCATGTGCGCACTCCCTCAAATCATTTTGAGAAAATATCCTTTCTATTTTATTCAGCTTTGTTCAATTGAATTCTTCATTATATAAAATAATGCCACGCAATTATTTGCTTGACAATCACCAGCTGATGAGATTTCGTGACCGCCACAGCCCTAGAACCGGCACGCCTGGCACAGATCATACCACGCTCGGTAGCTTAGGTCACTCGCTTTGCCCATTCTAACATTCAATCGAACAGTAACTGAATGTCTCGATGCCTGTCTACCTGCATTATATAGCAAGCCACGGCCACGTGATTCACTGTCTGTAGGCGCAAACTATTTTTGTGAATGGGGTTTACCTAATAAACTGGCCACTTTTTTAGTGTATATGTTTTGTCACATACACCGGATAGGTGCAGTAAAATGTGTTGTATTATAACCCCATGCGTTGTAAACCGTACCCTTAAGGCACATATGAATAGGGGAACCCTTTTTGTTTTTTAAAGTAAAAGGGGAGTTGATTGATGTGTATCTTTTGCCTGCAGCCTGCCAAGGAGTTCAAGGTGTGGAAGACGAATGCGGTGCCCCCTCCTCAGAGTTACGCCACAGAAACAGAGAAGCCCAAGAAGGGAGCTCCCCCAGGTATGGACATGGCCATAAAGTGGTCCAACATCTACGAGGATAACGGAGAAGACGCTCCACAGCCTCACACGGGCAACGCTGTCTTCCTGCCCACAGAGGAACAGCCATCAGATTCAGGTAGGGGGAAACTATCTGTATGACTGACCAGGGTCTGCCTGCTCAGTATAGGCAAAAATACTGATAACTAACCCAAGATTTATCATTGGTGTTCTTTCCAATTGGAGCAAATTAAGAAAAATGGGCAGAAACAAGCAAGGAGGTGGGCAGAGCCAACCACGAACTAGCAAGATCCTATTGGTGTGTTTTATTATGTATTTGCATATTTCTGTTAGGGAACGCCTACTGAAACACACTCACTCAGCATACCAGGTGATGCACACTCACTCACACAAAAGTCACTGGCGCACACTCAAAGCCAACGCTGCTTTCCCATCTTGTAGAGACATTGAACCTCTGGTCACTTCCCGTTTGGTCACTGTATCCCCGACCATAGCTTATTCTAATATTTCTACTACTCTAAATTGTATTTAGTTGTATGGTTTAATTTATTTATATACTGGATTGTGAGTGTGCAAAGCTGCCATCAAGGCAAAGGGTGGCTACTTTGAAGAATCTCAAATATAAAATATATTTTGATTTAACACTTTTTTTGGTTACGACATGATTCCATGTGTTATTTCATAGTTTTGTATTCACTATTATTCTTCAATATGAATGAGTAGGTGTGTCAACTTTTGACTGGTACTGTATGCATAATTGCGTTTTGATACTGCTACAGTCCTAATTTGGCTTGTTAATTGAATTCGTCCCGCCATTCTTAATCTTGCTTTTTGTTGTATTTTTCGTACACTTGTAATTGTTTGACATCCGACTGCCTTGTTAGGAGCTAGTTAGTTCATTGCACTGCTATAACACCTGCTAAACTGTGTATGCGACCAATACGCGTATTTTCGCCCTTGCACTCCTAAACAATGCAATTTTTTTTAAACTTTCAGAAAGGGTATTTAAGTATTTAGTGACGAGAGGTTCTGAACGGATGCTTTAGGTTTATAGCCCCTGTGATTTGGCTGGGTTTCCCCTTTTGTCTGTGGTATAGCTTCCATCTTATTTGGTACTACCCGAGCTACACTGTACAAATTCATACATCTGCTTGAACCAGGGCCCAATGACTCGCAAACCGACATTACTGCTCGCTTGACAACGTACTAGCCAGTTGACAACGTACTAGCCAGTTGACAACGTACTAGCCAGTTGACAACGTACTAGCCAGTTGACAACGTACTAGCCAGTTGACAACGTACTAGCCAGTTGACAACGTACTAGCCAGTTGACAACGTACTAGCCAGTTGACAACGTACTAGCCAGTTGTGCCACTGAGAAGTTAGCAATTCTGTGACGCGAGTGGAGACATTTCAAGCTGGGGAGTGAACTTACGCTACCGTCTTTAACTCTGTTGTATCTGCTTATCTACCTGGGTTCTATATATCCGCCTGCACGTCTCTCAATGACTTTCATACAGAGAAATACTTTCTCTCTCCCTCTCTGATACACAGTAACTTGGTATTTATAGTAGGGGGGGGGGGGGGGGGGGGGGGATCGGTGCTGGTTAGGGAAGACTTAAGCACAGTAGGTGGCTATGCAATCTCAGTTCATTTTTTGAATTTGAATTCTGACGTGCTGTTTTCTCCCTGTTGTAGACGAGGACGGAGACAAGGCATCCGTGTCAGCAAAAAAGAGGAGGGTAGAGAGCTTCCAACAGAAGGAGAAGAGGAAGAGGGATCTGGGCCAGGCCACCTCTGACAAGAGTTTCGTAGAGGAAGAGAAGAGGATTCTCAGGCAGAACGCGGACTGAGGCCTAGATCTGGTTGAAACCTGGGCTTTGATTTGGGTTTTGGTCCATAGTCTGGGTGCACTAACCCTCAGGGACTGTCCTACAGCTTTCCCCCTCAGACACCCTCACACTCCTCTCTCTTCTCCTGTGTCCAGCCCCCTGGTTATGTGAATGGTCCAGTGCTTGTCTACCCAGTACACATGATATAGATGTTATTGTTATTGAAACATTTGGACTGTTATTTGTAATCCCTTGGTATATCTCTGACACGCATATTATCCAGACACTAGTGGAAAACGCATTTATTCCTGAGTTTGTGTGTCTGTAGGTATTGTCCAATGTTTTCGTTGTAAATAGGCAACTACCTGACTTACATATTATAGACTTGATTTGGATGAATATCTTTGAACTGCTTTGGGGGAAATCAAAAATGGGTTCATTTGGATCATAGGTAGATGTATTTTTTATATGGCTTTTTATTTTTGAATAGCAAGAAATGTACGGTCAAGACATTGCGTTATTAGTGTGTCTGTTGGTGAGAACATAGGGAGCGAGGTCAAGAAAGACTGCGTTTGATAGACTGATTGAAACCAAGCGGATAACTTTTAATTTACATAAAATGTCCACCTGATGGCGCCATTGGGCCACATTTTGGTACACAACCTTTTCACTGGAGGGAAAGGCTCATTTGCAGTTGTAGTAACTTATGTTGCCGTGTCTTTTACTGTGTCTGTACAATATGTATACAGTTAACCACACACTGGCAGTTTTAATGTCAGTTTTTTAGTAAATTCCCTTGTCATACACAACTGATGCAATAAAGGGAATGTTAATGACTTGTTGATTTTTGCTTTCATTCTTTAGCTTGACCAAAGAAGTCTACTGTACATTGACGTGAACGCTAAATGGTCAATCAAGCATAACTGTAATGAACAAAGCAAAATGTTGAGTGATGTTCAAGGTGCCATATTGTGGAAAGAGTCACTTGGAACATTTTACCACATGCTGTACTGGCAGTGTACTTCAGATAAGTAAAGGATGTTTCACATGACTGGAAACACCTGTGAAATGATTCTGTCTGTTAAACATTACTTGAACTCTTGTTCAGTTTTTTTTATTTCCTTAGACCTCAGCTGCTTTATAGCTAGTCCTTTCCAATGAAACTGTACCATGCTGGTATGGACATGCTGTTTATGAATACAGAGTTCCTATTATCATACATTATTCATATTCCGCATTTCATTCTAAGGTTTACATTTACATTTAAGTCATTTAGCAGACGCTCTTATCCAGAGCGACTTAGGTTTAACATCACTTAGGTGTGTTTGAAGTTGACATTTTGTGACCTGCATTTTTGAGAATGTGACATGCATGAAATGCGCATTTCCTAATCAGAAATGTACAGTAGTCAATGGAGCAAATGTAATGGGTGATTTAGCCCTAGGAAGAAAAAAAAATATGTCTCCGCAATTCTGAACTGCAACTGTTCTGTGATCTGAGGAATTCCTGCCAATCTGAGGAATTCCTGCTAATCTGAAATACTGGGAAATATGCTTTTGATCATATTCCTGTTCCAGGTATGTGCCTGGCCTTGCCTGAAATGTGTACCTGATCCAGCTCTGGAGCAGGAGACTGATTGTCTATCAACCATATTTGCGGTTGGTAACTCTTCTCCCCTGACTCGGTGGATGACCAGCGAGGTAACATCATCAATGTTCAAGAAAGTGAATGCCTCACACAAGACGTGGGTTTCGCAATGTAGTGTGGAAATTCACATGTATGACTGGGAGGAAGGAAAGAATTCCTGTCGGCAATGCACAAGCCATATGCAGTCCATTACCGTCTCACTAGTGGGGAAGGCTAATTTGCTCTAGTAGTGCAGTGCCTTCAGAAAGTAAGTATTACCTCTTGATTTATTCAACAGTGCGAGGCATTGGACAACTTTTCTGGGCTTTGTGGTTGAATCTGTCTTTGAAATTCACTGCTCGAGTGAGGGACATTTAATGTGTGGGGTACAGAGAGGTCATTCAAAAATAATGTTTAACAGTATTATTGCACACACAGTTAGTCCATGCAACTTAATATGTGGCTTGTTAAGCACATTTTTACTCATGAACTTATTTAGGGTTGCCATAACAAAGGGGTTGAATACTTATTGACTCGACATTTCAGCTTTAAATGTTTTATTAATAACTAGAAATGTCCTAGAACAATTCCAATTTGACTATATGGGGTATTGTGTGTAGGCCAGTGACACAATCTTAATTTAATCCATTTTAAATTCAGACTAACAACAACATTTGGATTAAGTCAAGCGGTGTGAATACTTTCTGAAGGCACTGTATATTTTGTTCATTTAGCAGACGCTCTTGTCACACCATAGTGCCATCAGACTTCTTATACCAATGCAGGGTGAAATGGGTCCACAAAATGGTGAACTGCTATTAAAAATGGTATAGAAAATTATTTTGAAAAACAAATTACAGCTCTCGAAAGTATCTTGTTACAAAATACACTGCTCAAAAAAATAAAGGGAACACTTAAACAACACAATGTAACTCCAAGTCAATCACACTTCTGTGAAATGACCTCCAGCAGGCCACAAATGTGCATGTCAGCATATGGTCTCACAAGGGGTCTGAGGATCTCATCTCGGTACCTATTGGCAGTCAGGCTACCTCTGGCGAGCACATGGAGGGCTGTGCGGCTCCACAAAGAAATGCCACCCCACACCATGACTGACCCATCGCCAAACCGGTCATGCTGAAGGATGTTGCAGGCAGCAGAAAGTTCTCCACGGCGTCTCCAGAATCTGTCACGTCTGTCACATGTGCTCATGTGCTCAGTGTGAACCTGCTTTCATCTGTGAAGAGCACAGGGCGCCAGTGGCGAATTTGCCAATCTTGGTGTTCTCTGGCAAATGCCAAACGTGTTGGGCTGTAAGCACAACACCCACCTGTGGACGTCGGGCCCTCATACCACCCTCATGGAGTCTGTTTCTGACCGTTTGAGCAGACACATGCACATTTGTGGCCTGCTGGAGGTCATTTTGCAGGGCGCTGGCAGTGCACCTCCTTGCACAAAGGCGGAGGTACTGCTGTTATCTGCTGCTTTGCTGTCCTGTGGTCTACATTTACACCCTGAGAGCGAGAGGACTACTAAGTGCCAGGAAAGAGGGCTGTCAGGTTGTCAGTGAGGCTTGCAGGGAATGCTGGGTGGTGGGTGCTGCTGAGAAGCTCAGACCTGGGTTCAAATACTATTTGAAATCATTTCAAATGAACGTTATTGTATGCGCTTGATTGATCTCGCCTGGTCAATAGAAGAGTCCAAAACCCTGCAAACCTTGCCCATCTGACAACTCCAGACAGGCTAGCTAGAGCAAGCGCTCAAAGTGTTTGAACAATTTCGAACAGTATTTGAAGCCAGGTCCGCTGGGTGCTGAGAGGCATGCCCTGTGTTGTCTCTTCTCACTCCCACTGCCAGCAGGGGCCATGGGCAGCTGTTTTCTAGAAGCAAACAGTTGCTTTTCACACCACTGGCTGGCCCATTCTGACAAACATGTTGCAGAGCTGAAAACCCGGGATATCAGCTAGGGACAAATCCTTTCTTAAATATGTCATTCAATTCTTCATGTAAGGCAACACGTTGCTGTCCCAGCTGTACATTAAACACATGTTATCAAGATGTGTGTGTGTTTTAGGTAACAACATAATTATCATAATCATAAAATGTCTAAACACATAGTGGATCAGGGCCCAGGTTTCCAAAAAGCATCTTAAGGCTGAATTCATCGTTAGAACCATCGATGGTTCTAAAGATGAACTTAACCTTAAGATGCTTTTGGGAAACTGGGCCCAGGGCATTTTGGTGGTATTATAGAGGAAAGACTCTCTCACACTCGCTCTCTCTAGCGTGTGGACATGCCTGAGATCAATGGTGTGTGGCAGTAAAATGGAGCCACACCCCAGAGATGGAGAGGAGAGGTTGTGGATGGATGGTGAACAGTAGCAGGGAGGGAGATAAGGAGACCTCTGTGATGATAAACATGTTATTGGCTGGCTGTTGATAAAGCCAAGCAGAGACAAAGGCAGAGCAGGGGGCCAACCCCAACCCACTGAGCCAGAGCGATAGCCTGATAGCCTTCCTGGACGGCAGTAGGTTTATGGTTAGAGATGTGTTTCTCTACATCTCTGTCATCGTCATGTTTTGCCTAAAGAGGCTTAAGTGTCCGGAGAAGATCAAGTAGCAAACACATGCACTGGACTGGAGGCTTAAAGATAACCCTGCCCTGGTCTAGTCTGGGAGTGTCAGTGTGTTGATGAGTGTGTTGTCTTGATGCTTAACAGTGTGCACTACTTATAAAGCTGTGTCAGGATTTGTAAGATTTCAGGGAGGATGTTGTGATGAAATTTTGTTTGGCAGTGGTTGGAATACAGATGAATGTCTGTATATCAATGTATAAACAAATTCTAACTATTTACTTTAGGGACAATCAAGGCTGGTCTTAGCCTTTTGGGGGGCTAGGGCCATGGGGTGGGGAGAAAAATGTTGTTTTACAGCGAATTTCCTGCAATTCTACACATTTTGCAATGGGGTTGAGAAAAATTGTTGCCGTTTTAAAACTTAGTTCCTGAAATTGTACACATTTTGTCATGACTTCTGCCATGTTAAAATATCTGAGTGAGAGTGACTAACAAAATCAATGGTGGCCCCCTGGAGGTCAGGGCCCCTGGGCCCCTTCATGCCCGGTCGGTAATTCAGCCATGTTAAGATAGCCAGCTAATTTACCAATCTGAAACATTTTAGTGAGTGACATAACAAAAGGCAGGGGTTGTTAAGCGACTACTTATGTCGCTTATGCCTGGAGCCGGACCTGGGGACAAGACCACAAACTCAGTTTCACTGCTATTTTCCCAGACATTTTGAAGTTAGAATAGAACATTTAACACTGTGTTCTCAACTGAAAACAGTTTGTATTGTGTTGTTTTCAGGGTTTTTTCATCATATGAAAGGAATAGTGACTCTCTTGAACATAAAGGAGGCCCTTTGCAATGCTGCAGCTCTGACAGTCAAGGATCCAGTCTAATTTAGAACCTGAGAAAGGCTGCATGTCATGGCCATACATTTAGTTGCGGTGCGCATTGAAAAATGTGAAGGCCCATAAACCAGGCTGGGGGTGGAGACTGGGAACAATGGCCAGCCATCGGGACGAGAGCCCCAACAGCTGCAAAGCCCTCTGTCCACCACACTCTCTCTCACACACACACACACACACACACACACACACACACACACACACACACACACACACACACACACACACACACAGCCTACACACAAGCACACAACCACAGGTTTGTCTGAATAGGTTCCAGCCAAGCAGATGTTCTGCCCCTGCATCCATATGTTCTGCCCCTGCCATCCATCACAAAGAGGAAAGTGAGTGATTGAAAAAAGAAACAAAACATCCTCTTCTTTCCCTGTTGTATCATGGAGCTTGCAGTGTAAATTGCAATGTGCTCTTACACGTATAAGGCACTTGGAACAGGCTAGGATGCTCTCACCACTTGGCAATGTTGGTTGTTCACAACGTTAATGTTACTATGAGACTAGCATTCTACTAGAGACCTTAGGGAATGTGGCTTTGCCATGTGACTCCACTCACTGTGTTATGCTTAAGGAAATAAAACTAGACTGTCCATGTTTTATAGGCTCATCTATGACAGCCAGGGGCGTCATGCATCCCAACAATCTGGGGGGGCACAAAGTACATAAGGATGGTTGGAGGGGGGCTACTCCCCCGTCTGTAAATTGGAGAATTATGCTTAATTCTATGTTTATTCAATAAATGTGTTTATTTTTCTGCATATCTAAGCACACCTCTAGAGCCATCTGTTACCCCCTGACTGGTGTTATTTAAAAAATAATAATTTAAGAAACTACATCTGCTTCACTGCTAAAAATCTTCCTTGATGCTTTTCAAGTCTACCAACCTTGCCAGCGGGCATGGCAGCTAAGATACTTAGACAAGCTAGCTACTCGAACTTCATTGACAGCCTGAAATGGCTTCTTGGTAGCTAGTTATGAAGTTGGGGGAGAGGTTCCCAATCTGGACTAGCTAAAGCCAAATTCAAAAAATGTATAAGTGGCTAGTAGTATTACAGAGAAACAACAAACAAAAAAAGATATCGATTTTTATTTCACATTTTTAAACAGGACAAATCTGAGGGGGCACATGATGCCTTTGAGCAGAAGGCTACTCATGGTCTTGCACTTTTATTAAGCAGGTCAAGGACAAGGTGCTGTTGGATTTGAATGCTATAAAGGCTGTTCACTTAAAAATAAGGATTTCTTCCCAGCAACACTATCGCATAGGTCTTATTCCAGAATAACAAAAAAGGGAATAATTTGTGTAATTTGTGTATCAGTACATAAAGTAACATAAGTTTATCTTATTTTCCAAGAAAGTACAGAAAAATCCCTGCATAAGTAATCACTAACCTGTTCAATCAAGTGTTTTAGCTTACTGGTAGTGAAGGGAGATACATGATAGTAATACTTAGTCTATTCACTCTGTCTACCATCTTTTCTTGTGGTTTTATTGTCATGCTCAACTCATTAAAACAAATCTTGAGCATCTTGTAAATCTGTGCTGCCGACATGCACAGAAGTCATCAGGTTCACTGATGCCTTGTACTCCATATCCTCCGGGAAATACGTGCACTGACAAAAAAACAAGAAAATATATTGAGATTGACAAACATGTTGGTGATAAACACTTATATATTATAGCTATATGTTGTCTATAGTTTGTGGATTGGCTTGGAAACCACATTTGAAACCGTTATTATATTATTATTAGTAGTAGTAGTAGTAGTGTAATTGTATAATGCACGACCAAGCCTATAGGACTTTGCATAATGCGTTTATTGATTCACTGGAATGTAATCAGTGATTTACTAATCTGTCACATGTTACCTCTAGGATACAATGTCACACGTTGTGTCGTTGGCATACTATGTAGCCAAATTCACAACATATTCGGTGAAGTTTCTACAATGTAGCAGCCAGCTAAACATTTTGAACCTACTGCTTGCGCTCGAGTTTGCGCAATTCGCTCCTTATCACCGCCAGAAAATAATCCAAATATTTTAACTGCAAGCACAGAGATGAAGGGAGACAGATAGCGGAGAGAGAGAGGGCGAAAAGCGAGAGGTGCAAGTGAGCTAACAAGCTAACTAGCTATAGACAGTGAAGGGGGCATATTAGATGTGACAGAGGAGAATGGAGAGGACTCCGTACGCTCGGCGAGTTTTGTCCACAGAAAGGGTACTCAAACTCGGTCTCTACCGACCAGGGGGCGTGTGCTGAAACTGGAGAAACACCGGGTGGAAAGTAAGGAATGGCTGATCCTCTGCGGAGGACTTTACTAGCAAAACTTCGGGGGAAGAAATCCAAGAAAGGGACACCGGCTGGTGGATACGGAGCTGCAGCTAATGGGGGCAGAGAAGGTAAAGAAAAAGTTTCTCAAAACCCAGACGTACAAGCTCATCCAGTAGTAATGTTCGCAGAGTTGCATTGTGTGGCAGACAATATCATGACAGGTAACGAGAGTTATGTGAACGGGATTGTAGAAAACAAGGTTGGATCAGTTTGGGAGCAGAGCACGGTAGGAGTTAAGACTAGTGTGTTTCCCCAGCAGGACGAGGCTCCAGCTACCATGCACATAAACACTAACCGGGAGCCGGGAGACAATCAGGGTAGCGGGGGCTCGGGGTTTAGGGGTCGAGTTAATGAAGAACTCTTGGGGGTCTCACTTCAAATAGCAACGCAGTACGGGGGGCACGATAGATACGAGATGGGCAGAATCCATAAACAAGCCCCTGGCTACTTCTCGAGACAAGTACAACAAGAACATATCGGGAGACCGCACGAACAGAGAAAACACCATGTCCCCATTCCGCGACAGTACAGCACAGGGGACTCCATAGGGTTCGGTGGTAGTAGTCCTAATTATAACATTATATACCACAGACAGCCTGGTGTTGTAGATCGAGATGTAGTTAAACTGACAGGTGGCCACTATCCTGCTTCAAAGAGTAATGGGACAAATGTCTGCTTTGACACATATCTAAAGACTCGAGTCAGCGACGGGCAGGCAGACTCCTGCCATCAAACTGTGTACAACTACAAGGCAGAGAACGCGCAGAGGTCAATAAATGATTTAAAAGGCAAGGCAAAATTGCATCATGGCCACAACCAAATATTGGAAACAAAAGTTACAACTAACTGGATGCAAATGTATCCGCTGGGTGCCCTATGTGGACATCATCCGACCGGTAGTTACACCGAGGACAACATTGTTATTAGAGACATCGAGAGCTACGGGAGCTCGCCTGAATTTACCGGGGACAACATTAGGGTGACACATTTGCAGAGCCCCACGTTCTTCCCCACTGAATTGGAGACATGCGACGTACACGTGGCTTCCCATTTCATATGCGCTAGAGAGGGAACACTCCGACACCACTCTATAGATAGCGAGGATGGCGATTATTATGAAAACGAAATCCTCCCCTTTTACATATCGGAGTCAGTAGGGCCAAATGACAGAAAGGACTCTGATAAAGTAGAAAGCATAGAGTCGGGAATAGATGTTCCAAAAGGACATGCCATCAGTGACAGTGTGCAGGAGACAGACAGACTACATAACCAGTTGAAAGAGGCATATTACCTACTTATAAACGCCATGCATGATATTCGTTTTGATGGTCAGGTCAGTGTCAACGGATTTATAGATCAGAAGAGCATGTGCTCGTGGTCTTCCTTCAAGCAAGTGGGCAGTGATGCTTTGTCATCAGGAGAGTACAGTGCCCAACAGGTGTCTGACATGGACTCACTCCCATTGTGCCTGCTGAGTGAAAATAATAATAATTTAATTAGCAAGAGCCTTGTGAACCTATCTGCTAGCAGGATTAGGCCCCCCTTACTGCGATCCACTAGTGATGGAACTATCAAATACTCCAGTGGTCTGCACAATGGGCCCTGTATCCAGGGCCTCGCTTCCCAAAGCCCTTCGGTTGTTGGGGCCTGTGAGGATGGGGATGGAGCAAATAGGTTGAAGGCTGTTGGAGCCTCTGACCCATTTGAGAAACAGACAAGCTACGATGGTGGCACGGGCAGCGACGACCTGCTCCAAGACACCGGTGACAATGGCAAGTTAAATGAGAGTAGAGGCTCGGTCAACAGCCTTACCGGGTCATCCGACAATGCCGAAACCCAGCAGGGTGGTAACAACAATCGGGACAGAGACATGAGCGGTTGGGCTCTGGACCAGGGAGGCTCTGCCAAGCCCCACGGTGTCACCGTCAACAAGATGCAGGAGTGGATGCACAAAGGCCGCCTACTGTCATCTGAGATGAAGCAGCGCATCGCAGGGTCCACGCCCCAACCCCATGGTGCTCATGGTGGCCTGGATAGGGCACCACGACCCAGCCAGGGCCAGGTCAGCTCAGGTCCAGGTGGCTCTAAACCAGAAGCCCTGACGACCAGAGTTGACAGGGCTAAACCAGCCGCAGTGGTCTCATGCCAGGGCCAGGCAACACAGAAGTCAGGTAGGAAGGCCTCTCCTGGGATGGTGGTGGCCCCCCAGTGGATTCACTCTCCCATCCAGGGAATCTCCCACCTGTTGTCCTCCTCCAACCTCCTTCACCCATATTAAACTACTTCGTCTGGTGGTGGTCTCAATCTCCCCCCTCTGGATGCAAACCAAAGGGACGGAATGAGTGCCTGTCTGACCGGCCTCTTTGCTTTCCTTAGTAGGATTTTCTAAAGTCTAACTTGTGGCGGGTTCTGGTTCTTCTCCTTCACACACTAATTTACTCTACATTTTAACACGGAATATCGCGTCACGGGGTTATAGAGGGGCACGCTGTAATAGTAACAATAACCACTAACTCACTCTGTAGTCTCATGCTCTTGATAGCGGTGATACTGGTGGTGGTGGATACAGTTGAAGTCTGAATTTTTCATACACTTAGGTTGGAGTCATTAAAAAAAAAAAATCAACCACTCCACAAATTTCTTGTTGACAAACTATAGGTTTGGCAAGTCGGTTAGGACATCTACTCTGTGTATGACACAAGTAATTTTTCCAACAATTGTTTACAGACAGATTATGTCACTTATAATTCACTGTATCACAATTCCAGTGGGTCAGAAGTTTACATATTCTAAACTGGCTGTGCCTTTAAACAGCTTGGAACATTCCAGAAAATGATATCATGGCTTTAGAAGATTCTGATAGGATAATTGGCATCATTTGAGTCAATTGGAGGTGTACCAGTGGATATATTTCAAAGCCTACCTTTAAACTCGAAATGCTTCACATTATGGGAAAATCAAAAGAAATCAGCCAAGACATTAGAAAAAAAATTGTAGACCTCAACATGTCTGGTTCATCCTTGGGAGCAATTTCCAAAAGCCTGAAGGTACCACGTTCACCTGTACAAACAATAGTACACTATAGGACCACGCAGCTGTCATACTGCTCAGAAAGGAGATGCGTTCTGTCTCCTAGAGATTAACCTACTTTGGTTCGAAAAGTGCAAATCAATCCCAGAACAACAGCAAAGGACCTTGTGAAGATGTTGGAGGAAACAGGTACAAAAGTATCTATATCCACAGTAAAACGAGTCCTATATTGACATAACCTGAAAGGCCGCTCATAAAACCGCCATAAAAAAAGCCAGACTACGATTTGCAACTGCACATAGGGACAAATATCCTACTTTTTGGAGAAATGTCCTCTGGTCTGATGAAACAAAAATAGAACGGTTTGGCCATAATGACCATCGTTATGTTTGGAGGAAAAAGGGGGAGGCTTGCAAGCCGAAGAACACCATGCCAACCGTGAAGCACGGGGGTGGCAGAATTATGTTGTGGGGGTGCTTTGCTGCAGGAGGGACCGGTGCACGTCACAAAATAGATGGCATCATGAGGAGGAAAATGATGTGGATATATTGAAGCAACATCTCAAGACATCAGTCAGGAAGTTAAAGCTTGGTCGCAAATGGGTCTTCCAAATGGACAATGACCCCAAGCATACTTCCAAAGTTGTGGCAAAATGGCTTAAGGACAACAAAGTCAAGGTATTGGAGTGGCCATCACAAAGCCCTGACCTCGATCCAAAGAACATTTGTGGGCAGAACTGAAAAAGTGTGTGCGAGCAAGGAGGCCTACCAACCCGACTCAGTTACACCAGTTCTGTCAGGAGGAATGGGCCAAAAGTCACCCAACTTATTGGGGGAACCTTGTGGAAGGCTACCAGAAACGTTTGACCCAAGTTAAACAATTTTAAAGGCAATGCTACCAAATACTAATTGAGTGTATGTAAACTTCTGACCCACTGGGAATGTGATGAAAGATATTAAAGCTGAAATAAATCATTCTCTATACTATTATTCTGACATTTCACATTCTTAAAATAATGTGGTGATCCTAACTGACCTAAGACAGGGAATCTTTACTCTGATTAAATGTCAGGAATTGTGAAAAACTGAGTTTAAATGTATTTGGCTAAGGTGTATGTAAACATCCGACTTCAACTGTATGTATAAAAAAATGGCTCTTGAACAATAAATTTAATAATGTGTATTAATGTTTAATGTTGCTTTCCAACAACATTTGAGATGAAAACATTGTATAATGAAACACAAATGAATATCCTGTTTTCATATTACCATGTTAGAAAACCTATCCCTGTCATGTCTGGTTGGTGTTCTATGGTGTGTGTGTGTGACTGTGGTGGGTTGAGAGTCTGGTCCAGGGTAAATCAATAGGGCGTTAGGCCGCATGTGCTGGGTGCTGTTGTTGACTCTCTCTGGTGCAGTGCCAGAAATAGTGTGATCTCCGGACTGCAGCGGAAAGGCTTCTCTGTTTGTCTTTAGAGACACATATTTCCCTCACAGTGTGCAACAGTGTGCATTCACACGGCAGCAATATTTGTGACCTGTTGCCACAAAAATGGGTAACCAGTAAAGAAAAAAAAACATTAGAAAATATAAACCATATTTATGTTTGTTTATCTTCCCTTTTGTACTTTTTTTTTGCACATAATATGACATTTGAAATGTCTTTATTTCCAATTTGTTTATTATCTACCTCACTTGCTTTGGCAATGTTAACATATGTTTTCCATGCCAATAAAGCCCTTAAATTGAATTTAATTGAGGGGGGGAGGGGGGGGGGGGGGGGGGGGGGAGAGAAAAAGGGGAGGGGTGCTGCTAACCTTCTACTTTCTCTTTTTCTACTCTCTCATGTCTGTATCCCTCCTCATCTTTCTCTCTTTTTTCCATCTCTGTCACTCTATTCATCTGTTTATGCTCTACTCTCTTCTTCTGTCATCATAGAAAAGTCCAATCACTTCTGAACTTTTCCACTGTCCAACCATACATGTTGAAGTTGACAAACATGAGAAGAGAGAAGAAAGAGAGGGGAGAGTGTTGTGTATGAAAAGGGATGTATAGAAAAGACTAGCTCAGGAACCTGGGAAGAGAAGGTGTCTCTCAATTCAATTCAAGGGCTTTATTGGCATGGGAAACAAATGTTAACATTGCCAAAGCAAGTGAAGTAGATAATAAACAAAAGTGAAACAAACAATAAAAATGAACAGTGAACATTACACTCACAGAAGTTCCAAAAGAATAAAGACATTTAAAATATTATATTATGTCTATATACAGTGTTGTAATGATGTCCAAAGAGTTAAAGTATAAAAGGGAAAATAAATCAACATAAATATGGGCTGTATTTACAATGGTGTTTGTTCTTCACTGTTTGTCCTTTTCTTGTGGCAACAGGTCACAAATATTGCTGCTGTGATGGCACACTGTGGGATTTCACCCAGTAGACATGGGAGTTTATCAAAATTGGGTTTGTTTTCAAATTCTTTGTGGATCTGTGTAATCAGAGGGAAATATGTGTCTCTAATATGGTCATACATTTGGCAGGAGGTTAGGAAGTGCAGCTCCTTTTCCACCTCATTCCTCCTCTCTCTGTAGGTTGTTGTTGGGGATAGGAAAGAAGAAAGTGGGGGATTGTGCTGTCATGTCCCCCCCTCCTTACTACATAAGTTTACCCAACCCACATCTCCATGGTAACATGCATTTTAAAAGGAACTGGGAGTGAATATTTAGAATGCCATTCATGTTGTTTAACATGTTTGCACCCTGTTACTTAATTCCTCAGTATGAATGAACAAAATGGGGAGTGATGAAGTATTTACCAAGGTCAACCCTAGAGCTTATCCTACCCCTATGGGCCGCTCTCTCTCTCTCTCTCTCGCTCTCTCTCTCTCTCTCTTTCTCACTTTCTCACTTTAAAAAAGAAATGCACAAACCTCTCAAAGCGTGACTCAATTGCTACCCCAGACTATAAACTCTCCTTTTACAGGCTCTCTCTTAATTTATGCAGATGTTTATATGTGTCTGGGCTGACAATAACAGTGATCTCTGTTTATCCCCCTCCTGGTTTTTTAATTGGAAATTAGAATTCACTTTGAAGTCAGGAAAATCATTAATTTGATTTGGAGTGTAAATTATATTTTACTACAGTCATTTTAAAGTCTAGTGTGAAAATCCCCTGTTGGTTCATCACCTACACTGTATTTGCTATTCACAGTGATGTGAGTCTGACTGTCTAGGGAAGTAGGTTAAAATAGACTAGTGAGAAGTTGTCAGATGTCTTATCGTGTGTGCGCGTGTATATGTGCGTGAGTGTGTGCGTGTGTACGTACACCTGTGTGTGTTTGCATGCCATGCATGCATGTATGTGTGTGTGAAGTGAGACCAAGGTTATTGTAGTAAACAAAAACTGAAAATAAAATAAAAACTAAAACTGGAAAAACAATTTAGTAAACTGAAATAAAAAAATAAAACTGAAAAACATTTGAAAAACTAACACTATGCTAAATATATTATCTTTGGCTGCAAAACAAAATAAAATTTATAAATTCATAAATTATGTTTAGTTGTATTTTTTTCTTCTAAACTTTGGGCCAAAATCAAATAGCTTTTTTTCAAGCTTTTTTTTCTAGTGGGGTTTTCGAGCTTCTGAATCTGGTGGGTAATTGTTGCTAGTAGATGCCGATGTTTCAAATAGGCATACCCACTGGACACAGACGTCAGTTCAGCATCTAGTTTTGATTTACATTTGGTGGAGTTGTCAACTAATGTTAATTCAACGTGAAATCAACAACAAATGTCACCATGTCATTGGATTTAGGTTAAGTTTAGGTTTTAGTTTTTTTGCATATCCAATCAGTTTTCCAAGTTGATTCAACGTCATCGCGTAGATTTTTTGTTGTTGAAATGATGTGGAAACAACGTTGATTAAACCAGTTTTTGCCCAGTGGGTAGCTTGCGTATCACTATCACTAGCTAACAGGGAAGAAATCAGAGGGCGAGCTTGTGAAGTTGCTGGACCCGTTCGCAATCCACACTGAGCCCCTTCAAACTGACAGCCAGTTGCTGTCTGATGTAGTGCCATGCATTTTCAACCTTGAGTAACACTTGCAGTCAACTACTTTTGCAAAACAGTTGTCACATGCTTTGTAAACCCCTGGTGTAGACTAATAGTGAAGTGCTTCCTTAGCTTCCCAACAAGGCAGAGAGAAAAATAGAAAAAGAATAGAAAAAAATTACATGAGGAATAAATTAAATGAGTAATAATAACTTGGCTGTATACAGTGCATTCTGAAAGTATTCAGACTAGTGATGTGCCGATACCGATATCTGATATTTTTCTTGCCCCCAAATAATTATACCTATAACCGATATTTAACATTTTAGCGGCCTTTTAAGCATTCTAGTACAGTTAAATAGTTAACACACACTCATGGACACAGTAGTCTATGGCATTGCATTTCAGTGCAAGACGTGTCACTACAGTCCCTGGTTCGAATCCAGGCTGTATCACATGTATCATGATTGGGCTCACGTAGGGCGGCACACAATTGGCCCAGCGTCGTCCGGGTTTGGTCGGGGTAGGCTGTTATTTAGTCTTTACTGACTTGCCTAGTTAAATAAAAGTTACACACACACCACACTGACCAAAAAGTTATTTTGTTGACATGTACGTATGTCCCATTACCAGTAAAACATAATCAAAACCTATTTATTTCACTTACTTGCTGTGCTGTTTCATTGTTAATTTGTTCAGTCGTTTCATTCTCAACCAGGATTTCTATGGAATGCCGTTTGGGTCTTTGCGTGTCAAAAAATATACGTCAAATAACACTGTATGAGTGTCAAATAACACTACTTGACGTGTCATATAACACTATTTGACTTGTCACATAAGCTTGTTGACCAATCAGGACCTGAATATGACTGCACGTCACATAATAATTTAATACGTTCATACATTTTTTACGTAGTTATTACACATTGATTACACTCTCACTCGTATTTCATATGTCACAACGATTCATTGATACGTATGCTATGATGCTAAATTAAAAAAAAGCTAGCTAGCTCATGGATGAAAAAAAAACATAGCAAAATGACATAATCTGTTTCAGTAGCTATAGTTAGCTAGCTAACTATATAGCTAGGGGTCATCATCTAAAATAACCCTAATTTATAAGACAGTTCTTATTTGATTAAATGGTGGTCGGACCCATCTATGTGAAGCTGGCCACAATAAAGATTAGCCACAATAGTGGACTTTGTGGCTAATCTTCAAAATCAAAGTATGTCTTTGACAGTGATGCAAAGTGATGAATACAAATAGTAGAATGTGCCATAATTGAATAGATCATGCTAAACAAGATTGGAATGTTGTTATATAAAATCAACAAAAGACAATAATTTGTTCATTTGACAAAAATCTGTTGAAATCACACTGGATCTATTAGACTTTAGAATTGCTTTGGGGGCATACTTATTTCACTGTACAGCCTAACCTATGGATTGTGGATCAATGACATGGGGTATCAGTCTACTCAGTGACACCCAGAGAACAGTAGCGCTGTAGCTCTTATTGCGGCACTCTGAAACAACTGTGAATTGAGCCACATTTATTGTCAATCTATGTGTATTAAACACTATTCCCGAGGAAAAACAATACTGCGAGGATGTTTTGGAGTCTGCTAACTTTGAGTAGGATGTTGGGAAAAAATATTTTAGGTATTGAGTAGACTGATACCCCATTGCATTGATCCCCAAACCTTAGGTAAAGCTGTACAGTGCAATATAAATGTCAATACACACAATAGGCTGACTGGGGAGGTGATTTCACACAGTCACAGTCCCGCAATAAGAGCTACAACGCTAATATTTGCGTAAACTCTTCACAGTTGTGTTCTGTGGGTGACACCGAGTAGACTGATACCCCATCTCATTGCTTCCAATTCCAACCTTGTTTAACATTATCTAGTCTAAATATGGCATGATTCCACTAATTGTAACCTTCTGCATCACTTTCAAAGAGGTACTTCTATTTTGAAGGCAAACCGCAAATTCCACTATTGTGCCAAATCCGTATTGTTTCTAGCTTCACAACACATAACCTTAGTCCGGTCGAGCCTCACTAGCCAGATGAAGCTAGCTGGCTGCTTATAACATTAGCTTTGGGCAACAGGGTTAAGTAGCTGGCTAGCTATTTATTTTCATGAACTGAAGTTCAATTTCAATAGGCGAACAACAAGTGGCTACCTAGCTAATACTTACTCACAAGGATTCCTAACTCATTGATAAGAATAATGAAAATGACTGCAGTTTCCACTGGTCATTGTTTTCAGGCTGGTTGTATTGGTGCTAGCTAGGTACCAAGCTAAAGTTAGCTAGCTACCCCAGAATTTCCGGTCAAACAAATAATGCTTTATTACTAACGCAGTATTGTAAACACATCGTTTGTGGCCGGTGTTTGCTTGTTTGCAAGCAAGCACCGCTTGTTTGCTTGTTTGCAAACAGCTTTGACAGTGCTAGTGATAGCAGTGGTGGCGTTTGGCTTGCACGTGCAAATTCAGAACACACCACATTCTATAATCTTATGTAACGGGTCAAATCGTGTTTTTTGACGTGTATCCTTTTTGACCAGCAATGAACCAAACTGCGTTCCATAGTATGTCGCGATGCTAATAGCAGTGACGCTATCACTGTGTAAATCCGGTAGGGCAACATCTGAAAAATAGCGCACATGGTAGTGTGTGCCAGTGCTCGACCAGTCGGCGAAAGCCAACATCACCCACGACAGAGAACGATTGATTGTCAAGGACAATGAATTCTATTATCTTGGCGTTAATGGATTTCACCTTTGAGTTGTCTCACTGAAATTTTCTTACTCTTTCAAATGACTGCTCGACTTGACTGCTCGATCCACACAGCAGACGTGGGCTAGGTTAGGAACACTGTGTTGCACGTGTAGTGCAAAGTTTTACGTGGCGTCATTACTTCATGTACCTACGTTATATAGGTATGCACGTCAGCTTTGACATTGGTTTTGTAAATCTGCGTTAAACTAGACATCGGGCTGATACGATGTTGTCATTTTTTGCTAATATCGGCCAATTCCGATATGTTCACCGATATATCGTGCCATCCCTAATTCACATGACAGCCCACTTGGAGTTTGCCAAAAGGCAGTTAAAGGACTCTCAGACCATGAGAAACAAGATTCTCTGGTCTGATGAACTCAAGATTGAACTCTTTGGCCTGAATGCTAAGTGTCACGTCTGGAGGGAACCTTGCACCATCCCTATGTTGAAGCATGGTGGTGGTGGCAGCATCATGCTGTGGGGAAGTTTTTCAGCGGCAGGGACTGGGAGACTAATCAGGATCGAGGGAAAGAAGAAAGTGTGCCAAGTACAGAGAGCTCCTTGATGAAAACCTGCTCCAGAGTGCTCAGGACCTGACTGTGGCAAACATTCACCTTCCAACAGAACAACAACCCTAAACACACAGCTACAACAATGCAGGAGTGGGTTCGGGACAAGTCTCTGAATGTCCGGACTTGAACCCGATTGAACATCTCTGGAGAGACCTGAAAATAGCTCTGCAGCGACGCTCCCCATCAAACCTGACAGAGCTTGAGAGGATCTGCAGAGAAGAATGGGAGAAACGCCCCAAATACAGGTGTGCCAAGCTTCTAGTGTCTTACCCAAGAAGACTCAAGGCTGTAATTGCTGCCAAAGGTGCTTCAACAAAGTACTGATTAAAGGGTTTGAATGCTTATGGAAATGTGATTATTTTTAAATATTTTTTTATACATTTGCAAAAATGTATAAAAACCTGTTTTTGCTTTGTCATTATGCGGTATTGTGTGTAGATTGATGAGGGGGAAATAAATAATTTCATCACATTTAGAATAAGGCTGTAACGTAACAAAATGTGGAAAAGTCAAGCGGTCTGAATACTTTCCGAATGCACTGTATAGCCATGCTACCCAGCAGGGTAAAACACCCACCTGCTGTTTGAACTTTGAAAATGTGATTTTCTCTGTATCCCTGCCTCTCCCTTTCTCAGTTCCTGTTATGCCTCAGTCTGTGGCTCAGTCTGTTCCCCTCGTAATATTTGTCCGTGGTCACACTATATAACTTATAAGGTGCAAAGGCTTCATAAACCCTTGACATAGATGTTTCACAAATAATAGATGTTTCACATACTTTATAAAGGTGATATATCTGGTCTTAAGAGCTGATGCTTTGCAAAATGGTGGCATAGCCCTTTTGCCATAACACATAACCCAGGGTAAAGTGATCTCCCTTGCTCTTGTTAATCTATTAAAGTGGCTACAATATCAAAAGGAAGGAAATATGTCATCTGATCCTCTTTGCCTACTTCCCTCCACTGTTAAGTTATGTTAAGACTGTCGCTCTCAGTGTCTGTATCACGTCAAGTCGTGTTACTGATCTGCATGGTTTTCTCTCACAAACATACATAGCACCAGTTCCAGGTTACCAGGTACAATGCTTCCTCTTGTCTGGTGTTTGTGTAAGTGGATAGATTTATAGATGCTGGTGATGCTAATGACAGATCAGGTGATGAATGAGGTAGAGGAGGCACCAGGGTGGCAGAGCCAGGCGTCTTAATGTAGAAGATGACTCGACTATGAATCATACAATACTCTCCAAGTCAAAGTCAAGCACCAGCATCTTCATTATCATCTGATGACTCAGTCAGGAAGCTATCTATCTGTTTTGGGGGTTTTGTTGTTTAAGATTCCAAAGAAAAGGAAATTGCTGTATGAATGAATAGGCAGGAGAGAATAGGAACAATGGAAAGGTGGATGGAATTATTCTTGTTCTTTTCTCTTGAATTCTATGTGAACAGGAGGGTGAAACTGTTTCCAATTCTCAACCTTGCAACAGGGTGGCAGGGTCATGTGATTGCATGGAAGAGGACTGACTGACTGACTGACTGACACACACACACACACACACACACACACACACACACACACACACACACACACACACACACACACACACACACACACACACACACACACACACACACACACACACACACACACACACACACACACACACACACACACACACACACTCCAGTGTGTTATTTAACCAGGCCATCTGTTACCCCTAAGGTCTTGAATGTTCATTGGGCAGGAAGAACACTCTCTGAGACACAGGGGTACAGCACTCACTCTGCATGACTTTTAATTGGCCTGCACTGTTTGTCTGTCTGTCTGTTTGTATGTGTGTGTGGAGACCATGCTGGACACTGGTGGGGAAGGTCACCAGACTCTCACGCCAAATAGCAGCCCAGGTCGAAGGAAGCCTCAGGATAACTACCGTTATCTTGGGGTCGGGTCAGGGTATACACACACACACACACAGACAGCGCACACACACCGTGCTCACACTCATACTGCGCTCACACGCTGGTGTTGGGGTTGACCCAGTTGAAATGTTTTTCACCATTTCTTTAGTTCTCACACAGCTTACTGAGTTGATGGATGATAGGAGTAACTTTTCTAGAACACGCAGAAGTTATTTTTCAGTTGGTTCTTTCCTGCTTGAGGCTCCATGGCAAAGGTCCTACAACCAGAGTATTTTTTATTTTCAAAGTATCGTATGTTGATATGAAGGGCATATGCGTTTACAGTTTGAGTGTGATGGTACAGTAGATAGTAGCAAAGGGAAGGAGTAGTGTTAGGGGAAGGTGGTGCCGTGCCGTGTGTGATGGAGGTCTAGGAGAAGGCTGTAAATCTAGAGGAGCTGTGGTCTGGAATGTTCTACGTGTTGGAGCACGATCCCTCTCTCTTATGAAAGACCCCTTAAAGGAGACAGCTCTGCAGTGACCAGCTCAACTCACACTAGGCTGTAAGAGTGTTGCCTCTAAATCAACTTGAGCTAAGACTAGGGCTGTTGCGGTTACCGTATTACTGCCGCACCACCGACTCATGACCGCAGTCAAATTCTACTTGACCGTCGAGTCACGGTAATCTCTTCCTATTCGCTCTGTACATGAATGGCGCTGATGCGTTGGAAGTACCCAACTCGCTAACGACCCGCCAGCTCACTAATGGCCTGGTACTCAGCGCTCTTGTCCCTTTATTCTCATAATACAAATGCACTCGAAAATCACATCAAACATTTATCATCAAAACAGTTTTATACTTTTAAAGCGTATCGTTAGGCTACATTGTTTGACCTCACTGTGACGGATCAATTTTAAGAAAGAAGTTCAACAACAGCTTGAAACTGAGTGGGAAACATGGTTGTTGTAGATCTTGGTTCAAAGCCAAACAACGAAATAGACACCGCTTTGAAAGGTGATGATTAATTAAAAGCGTTTAAGACTCATGTAGAACATCTATAAATATATTGGAGCTTATGCATATGCATAGGCCTATATAAACTCAGCAAAAAAAGAAACGTCCCAATTTCAGGATCCTGTCTTTCAAAGATCATTTGTAAAAATCCAAATAACTTCACACATCTTCATTGTAAAGGGTTTAAACACTGTTTCCCATGCTTGCTCAATGAACCATAAACAATTAATGAACATGCACCTGTGGAACGGTCGTTAAACACTAACAGCTTACTGACGGTAGGCAATTAAGGTCACGGTTATGAAAACTTAGGACACTAAAGAGGCTCTGAAAAACACCAAAAGAAAGATGCCCGGGGTCCCTGCTCATCTGCGTGAACGTGCCTTAGGCATGCAAAAAGAGGCATGATGACTGCAGATGTTGCCAGGGCAATAAATTGCAATGTCCGTACTGTGAGACACCTAAGACAGCGCTACAGGGAGACAGGATGGACAGCTGATTGTCCTCGGAGTGGCAGACCACGTGTAACAACACCTGCACAGGATCCGTACATCCGAACATCACACCTGCATGACAGGTACAGGAAGGCAGCAACAACTGCCCGAGTTACACCAGGAACGCACAATCCCTCCATCAGTGCTGACTGTCCGCAATAGGCTGAGAGAGGCTGGACTGAGGGCTTGTAGGCCTGTTGTAAGGCAGATACGTGGTTTTGTCTCACCAGGGGTGATGGTCGGATTCGCATTTATCGTCGAAGGAATGAGCGTTACACCGAGGCCTGTACTCTGGAGCAGGATCGATTTGGAGGTGGAGGGTCCGTCATGGTCTGGGGCGGTGTGTCACAGCATCATCGGACTAAGCTTGTTGTCATTGCAGGCAATCTCAATGCTGTGTGTTACAAGGAAGACATCCTCCTCCCTCATGTGGTACCCTTCCTGCAGGCTCATCCTGACATGACCCTCCCGCATGACAATGCCACCAGCCATACTGCTCGTTCTGTGCGTGATTTCCTGCAAGTTAGGAATGTCAGTGTTCTGCCATGGCCAGCGAAGAGCCCGGATCTCAATCCGTTTGAGCATGTCTAGGACCTGTTGGATCGGAAGGTGAGGGCTAGGGCCATTCCCCCAGAAAGTTCCGGGAACTTGCAGGTGCCTTGGTGGAAGAGTGGGGTAACATCTCACAGCAATAACTAGCAAATCTGGTGCAGTCCATGAGGAGGAGATGCACTGCAGTACTTAATGCAGCTGGTGGCCACACCAGATACTGACTTTTACTTTTGATTTTGACCCCCCTCCCCCCTTTGTTCAGGGACACATTATTCAATTTCTGTTAGTCACATGTCTGTGGAACTTGTTCAATTTGTGTCTCAGTTGTTGAATCTTGTCATGTTCATACAAATATTTACACATGTTAAGTTTACTGAAAATACACGCAGTTGACAGTGAGATGACGTTTCTTTTTTTTGCTGAGTTTATGAGCCCAAGCCCCCCAAAAAGCCTGAATGTCACGCCCTGACCGTAGAGATCCTTTTTATGTCTCTATTTTGGTTGGTCAGGGCGTGAGTTTGGGTGGGCATTCTATGTCTGGTGTTCTATGTTGTCCTTGTTTTGTATTTCTATGTGTTTGGCCTGGTATGGTTCCCAATCAGAGGCAACTGTCTATCGTTGTCTCTGATTGAGAACCATACTTAGGTAGCCTGTTCCCACCTGTGTTTGTGGGTCGTTGTTTCCTGTTTTGTGTGTACAGTAATCCCTCGTTTATCGCGGGGGTTACGTTCCGAAAATGACCCGCGATAAGTGAAATCCGCGAAATAGAAAACTTTTTTTTTTTTTACAATTAGCAACTATTACATGTATACAAATACAGTGACTCACGTGTAGGCCGTTTCACTGCTCTTCAGACTGGGCCGCTGCATCCTGACTGCGCTCTAATTTGGCCAACTTAATGTAAATTTGCCAAGCTGTTTTATGTACGTACACATAACTGCACGAGACGACAAAATGATAGCACAATTCGTAGCATGTTTTGATACAAGAAGCGGGAGTGAGTTTTTAGCAAATCAGAATGCAGAGCACAATGCACCAAAAAAAAAAAAAAAATGCATTATGAAAATCCGCGAAATAGCGAATCCGCGATAAGTGAACCGCGAAGTGGCGAGGGATCACTGTATACCTTACAGGACTGTTTCGTTTCATTCTCTCTCTTTGTTGTATTTTGTTCATTCAGTGTTCAGTTTATTTAATATCATTAAAATGAACACTTACCACGCTGCACCTTGGTCTTCTCCTTCTCCTGACGAAGTTCGTTACACTGAATTAAAATAATGATTGTGCCATTGTACAATACAATACCTAATAGCCCACCGCATATTAAGCGCAGCAAAAAAATAAAAATAGATTTAAGATGTCTTTGGTACATAATTGGTCTAGCCTATAGGCCATGTACATTTTTGGGGGGGATTTGGTATTATTTTTATTTCACCCCATTTTTCTCCCCAATTGGTAGTTTCTATGTTGTCTCATCGCTACAAATACCCAACGAGTTCAGGAGAGGCGAAGGTTGAGACATGTGTCCTCCAAATCATGACCTGCCAAGCTGCACTGTGCTGCTTCTTCACACACTGCTCTCTTAACCTGGAAGCCAGCCGTGCCAATGTTTCGGAGAAAACACTGTTCGACTGACAACCGAAGTCAGCTTGCAGGCACCCAGCCCACCACAAGAAGTCGCTAGAGCGTGTTGACCCAAGGAAAGCCCCGGCCAAGCCCTACCCTAACCTGGACGACACTGGGCCAATTGTGCACTGCCCTATGGGGCTCCCGGTCATGGCCGGATCGAACCCCAGGCTGTAGTGCGATGCAGTGCCTTAGGCCGCTGCTCCATTCGGGAGGAAGCTACTGCAAAATTCAGCTAACTCTAGTAATCGCCTTTGAGTGTGGACTGAATTTATATGCATACTGGATGGACTGGTTACCTTATTCTACGCTCCAAACTTTATATCCATGAGCCTGGGAGAGAACATCTAGGCCTAGGCGAAGCTGTTGGTTCATGAATTGTGTATGGCGGCCTACAGAGTATATTTATTCTACAGTTGTAGTTCATTTGATTTTGTATAGCCATTTATTAATAATTACAGGTCTGGCACATTACCTTTAGCTACAGAATATGATAGTTGCCACTAAAAAGAGGATGATCCCAGGCGTCTACCGCTCCTCTATTTATTTCTCCGCTGCTAATATTAAGCACATTGCTCCACTGTAAAACCAGAGTAGCCTACCCAGTGCTTTTCGAGTGCATATGGATGACATGTCTTTTTCCCCCCTGCCCCTGTTCCTCCCCATTTGATAATGGCCCATTCTAAATCGAAACTAACTTAATATATTAGTAAAGACAAGATTAAATTGAGAATAGTCTGATGGATTAGAATATTCTCACTTGATGGGAGAACAGCTGTGCAGCCTGAAGTAAGGAACAGAGTGCAAGCTTTTTTTGTGACTTTTTCCCAATCATCAATATAGGCACATTATGCAGCCCATATATGTTTTGATTTCTAATACATTCTAAGGTTTGTATCATTCGCAACTAAAGTTGAAAAATGACTCTACATCTAGCGTAAAGGAGCAGTTTCAAATGATGACTTTTACACTCAACATACTGTAAAACTGAAATTAATAGTCTGGGCGTTTATTTGCTTAAATCACTGAACAAAACAGGCACTTAATAGAGACAGACTTCTATTTGAGCCAGCTGTCTATTTCCTTAATGCACACAGCTTTTTTTCATTTGTTCAAAGTTAATTGTTTAATTCCAGCATTCACATCCAGCATTTTAGTCAATTTCTTCATCCTGCACTAATGTGTTATCATTTACACACTGTCACGTTTCTTTTGTCTTAGTATCCCTTTATTAAAAATAAATTTAAAAAAATTCCTTGACAATAATTATTCTCCTCTTTGACTGTTTTTGTGCTTGCCAGTTAGCTAACAGTTCTCAGCTGTTAGCAGTCAATGGCTAGCAGTTTCTTACAGCCGATAAAAACTGACTATTGACATATATTTTTGAATCATTACTGAATTATTTAATGTGACAAATCAAACATTAAACCTCGTAAACAATTCATGGTAATTCATTTGGACCCGGGGTTTATTTTAAACAGGCATTTATTTGCTGAAATGTGTGTTGTTGTCGGGCAATTAAAAGGGACAAGCTGCTATTTGAGACTGCGTTTAATTTAAGTTTTACTGTCGCTTTTATGCGCACTCACTGGGGAAAGGCAACAATATTAGAGGTCGACCGATTAATCGGAATGGCCGATTAATTAGTGCCGATTTCAAGTTTTCATAACAATCGGTAATCTGCATTTTTGGACACCGATCATGGCCGATTGCATTGCACTCCACGAGGAGACTGCGTGGCAGGCTGACTACCTGTTATGCGAGTGCAGCAAGGAGCCAAGGTAAGGTGCTAGCTAGCTTTAAACACATCATGTAAAAAAACAATCAATCTTAACATAATCACTAGTTAACTACACATGGTTGATGATATTACTAGTTTATCTAACTTGTCCTGCAGTGCATACAATCGATGCGGTGCCTGTTCATTTGTCATTGTATCTCAGCCTACTTCGCCAAACGGGTGATTTAACAAGCGCATTCACGAAAAAAGCACTGTCGTTGCACCAATGTGTGCCTAACCATAAACATCAATGCCTTTCTTAAAATCAATACACAAGTATATATTTTTAAACCTGCATATTTAGTTAATATTGCCTGCTAACATGAATTTCTTTTAACTAGGGAAATTGTGTCACTTCTCTTGCGTTCTGTGCAACAGAGTCAGGGTATATGCAGCAGTTTGGGCCGCCTGGCTCGTTGCGAACTATGTGAAGACTATTTATTCTTAACAAAGACAGCCAACTTCGCCAAACAGGGGATGATTAAACAAAAGCGCATTTGCGAAAAAAAAGCACAAATGTTGCACGAATGTACCTAACCATAAACATCAATGCCTTTCTTAAAATCAATACACAATATATGATTTTATAATATTTTTATTAAACCTGCATATTTAGTTAAAAGAAATCCAGGTTAGCAGGCAATATTAAACTAGGGAAATTGTGTCACTTCTCTTGCGTTCATTGCACGCAGGGTCAGGGTATATGCAACAGTTTGGACCGCCTGGCTCGTTGCGAACTAAATTGCCAGAATTTTACATAATTATGACATAACATTGAAGGTTGTGCAATTTAACAGGAATATTTAGACTTATGGATGCCACCCGTTAGATAAAATACGTAATGGTTCCGTATTTCACTGAAAGAATAAACGTTTTGTTTTCTAAATGATAGTTTCTGGATTTGACCATAGGAATGACCTAAGGCTCGTAGTTCTGTGTGTTATTATGTTATAATTAAGTATATCACCCCCAAAGCCAATTCCTCCTTTGGCCGCCTCTCCTTCCAGTTCTCTGCTGCCAATGACTGGAACGAACTACAAAAATCTCTGAAACTGGAAACACTTATCTCCCTCACTTGCTTTAAGCACCAGCTGTCAGAGCAGCTCACAGATCACTGCACCTGTACATAGCCCATCTATAAATAGCCCAAACAACTACCGCTTCCCCTACTGTATTTATTTATTTATTTATTTTGCTCCTTTGCACCCCAGTATTTCTACTTTGCACACTCATCTACTGTCAAATCTACCATTCCAGTGTTTTAATTGCTATATTGTATTTACTTCGCCACCATGGCCTATTTATTGCCTTTACCTCCCTTATCTCACCTCATTTGCTCACATTGTATATAGACTTATTTTTCTGTATTGACTGTATGTTTGTTTTACTCCATGTGTAACTCTGTGTTGTTGTATGTGTCGAACTGCTTTGCTTTATCTTGGCCAGGTCGCAGTTGTAAATGAGAACTTGTTCTCAACTTGCCTACCTGGTTAAATAAAGGTGAAATAAAATAAAAATAAATATGATTTGATATTTGATAGAGCAGTCTGACTGAGCGGTGGTAGGCAGCAGCAGGCTCATAAGCATTCATTCAAACAGCACTTTCGTGCGTTTGCCAGCAGCTCTTCGCTGTGCTTCAAGCATTGAGCTGTTTATGGCTTCAAGCCTATCAACTCCCGAGCTAGTTAGCGGGGTGCGCGCTAATAGCGTTTCAATCGGTGACGTCACTCGCTCTGAGACCTTGAAGTAGTTGCTCCCCTTGCTCTGCAAGGGCCGCGGCTTTTGTGGAGCGATGGGTAACGATGCTTTGTGGGTAACTTCTGTCGATGTGTTCCTGGTTCGAGCCCAGGTAGGGGCGAGGAGAGGGACGGAAGCTATACTGTTACACTGGCAATACTAAAGTGCCTATAAGAACATCCAATAGTCAAAGGTATATGAAATACAAATGGTATAGAGAGAAATAGTCCTATAATTCCTCTAATAACTACAACCTAAAACTTCTTACCTGGGAATATTGAAGACTCATGTTAAACGGAACCACCAGCTTTCATATGTTCTCATGTTCTGAGCAAGGAACTTAAACGTTAGCTTTTTTACATGGCACATATTGCATTTTTACTTTCTTCTCCAACACTTTGTTTTTGCATTATTTAAACCAAATTGAACATGTTTCATTATTTATTTGAGGCTAAATTGATTTTATTGATGTATTATATTAAGTTAAACTAAAAGTGTTCATTCAGTATTGTTGTAATTGTCATTATTACAAATAAATGAATAAATGTTTAAAAAAAAAAAAAAAAAAAATGGCCGATTAATCGGCTTCGACTTTTTTTTGATCCTACAATAATCGGTATCGGTATCGGCGTTGAAAAATCATAATCGGTCGACCTCTAAACAATATCCTTTCTATTTTATTCATTTATGTTCAATTATATTCTTCTTACTTTAAAATCATATAATATGAAATAATGGCATGGAATTTATATGAATATCTTGTCTGCTAAATTAACTTGCCTATGCTGCCATTGGCATGGTGCATAGCCAGATACATACTCAGAATAGCCAGTAGGCCAACTCAGAATATTCCACTGGAAAAAATCTGGTTAATCAATGTTATTTCCACGTCATTTCAACCCCAAAAATCTATGTGACGACATTTAATCAATGTGTAAAACTAATTGGATTTGCAAAAAGTCATCAACATAAGGGCATTTTGTCTTATTATCACCTAACTTTCAACCTAAATCCAATGACATGGTGAAATGTTTAGTTGATTTCATGTTGAATTCACTTCAGTTGACAACTCAACCAAATGTAAATCAAAACTAGATGTTGAAATGACATATATGCCCCGTGGGATGCTATTCTGTTCTTCTGAAATACATTTTCGTCATATCATAATGTTTCTTTAGACCTGCCTAAAATAAATAATGGATTCATTGTGATGGTGTATATTAAATGGATTTACAGTGCCTTGCAAAAGTATTCATCCCCCTTGGCGTTTTTCCTATTTTGTTGCATTACAACCTGTAATTTCAATTTATTTTTATTTGGATTTCATATAATGGACATAAACAAAATAGTCCAAATTGGTGAAGTGAAATGAAAAAAATAACTTATTTCAACCAAAAAATAAAAAATAAAAAAAACGGAAAAGTGGTGCGTGCATATGTATTCACCCCATTTGCTATGAAGCCCTTAAATAAGATATGGTGCAACCAATTACCTTCAGAAGTCACATAATTAGTTAAATAAAGTCCACCTGTATGCAATCTAAGTGTCACATGATCTGTCACATGATCTCAGTATTTTTACACCTGTTCTGAAAGGCCCCAGAGTCTGCAACACCACAAAGCAAAGGGGTACCATCAAGCAAGCAGCACCATGAAGACAAAGGAGCTCTCCAAACAGGTCAGGAACAAAGTTGTGGAGAAGTACACATCAGGGTTGGCTTATAAAAAAATATCTGAAACTTTGAACTTCATTAAATCCGTTATTAAAAAATGAAAAGAATTTGGCACCACAACGGCAGTGGTGGAAAAAGTACCCAATTGTCATACATGAGTAAAAATATTAGTTTTAATTTATGGATAGCTAGGGGCACACTCCAACCCATAATTTAGAAACGAAGCATTTGTGTTTAGTGAGTCCTCCAGATCAAGAGGCAATAGGGATGACCAGGGATATTCTCTTGATAAGTGCATTCATTTGACAATTTTCCTGTCCTGCTAGCCATTCAAAATGTAATAAGTACTTTTGGGTGTCAGGGAAAATGTATGGAGTAAAGTACATCATTTTCTTTAGGTATGTAGTTAAGTCAACGTTGTCACATAAATACCCAAAAAAACGACAAGTAGAACTTTTTAAAGTATTTGTAATGAAGTACTTTACTCCACTGTCGTGCGGTAGCAGAGAGCACAGTCTATGCGTTGGTTGGGTGGCTGGAGTCTATGACAGTTATTTTTGACAAGTCAAACAGTCGCAAAATGTGACTGTATGGTCGCAGTCTAGAATCCTGTTAATGAGAAAAACCTGTTCTATTTCACCTGATTTTAAAATTCTGTCATAAAGAAAATAATTTAATAAAAAACACTTTTTCCTGTCTCAAGGTTCAATTAAACAAATACTATATTAAGGGCCTTAATAAACTAACAGGTTGACCGTAACAGTGCCAAAAAAGAAGTCACAGGAGGCACAGAGGGACATGTCTGAATTTTGACACTTTAGCTCGTCTTTATTCATATGAATATTTAAATATCAGAGACACAAAATGCACTCATTTCGTGGAACTTTAGTCAGCACCTGCTAAAGCGAACAGGACATCTCTTTTACTCAGCACCTGCTAAAGCTAACAGGACATCTCTTTTACTCAGCACCTGCTAAAGCTAACAGGACATCTCTTTTACTCAGCACCTGCTAAAGCTAACAGGACATCTCTTTTACTCAGCACCTGCTAAAGCTAACAGGACATCTCTTTTACTCAGCACCTGCTAAAGCTAACAGGACATCTCTTTTACTCAGCACCTGCTAAAGCTAACAGGACATCTCTTTTACTCAGCACCTGCTAAAGCTAACAGGACATCTCTTTTACTCAGCACCTGCTAAAGCTAACAGGACATCTCTTTTACTCAGCACCTGCTAAAGCTAACAGGACATCTCTTTTACTCAGCACCTGCTAAAGCTAACAGGACATCTCTTTTACTCAGCACCTGCTAGAGCTAACAGGACATCTCCTTTACTCAGCACCTGCTAAAGCGAACAGGCCAGTCCCTGAACTTAGCACAAGCTAAAGTAAACACACCATCCCTTCCAAGAGGACATGAGCTTAAGCTGAACTAATGCAAACACACTGCTGGCTCGCTCACTGTAAACAGATTCCTGGCGTGCTTCTTGCTTAGTTGTAGTAAATATAATGTGGCGAAGCACTTTCTAAGATTTTTGGTATCCTGGAAGTGTGCAGAGTCAGACTTTTTGAATTGAAGTGGTTCCCTCTTTAATGTATGTGTGTTCCCGTATGGAGATCAGAGTGTATTTTGAAGTAGGGCTGTCCCCGACAAGAGTCGTCTGTTCATTTGATTGGTCGACATTTTTGAACATGTATTTTTCCATATATTGACACATCCTATGTGTTTTAATCAACTATATTCACTGAGTTTGTCTGATGCTTTCAGCACATAGTTTGATTAAATAATTAAGACTCACAAATGACTTGAGGGTGTCCGACCAGCAATTGATTTGATTGTGCTGATAGTGAGTGACTGACTGTGACTAGCACCCATTTTCTCACTGCTGCAGCGACCACCACAGAAAAGAAGTCATTTATAGACGTCTATGTTTGGACCAAACTCCAACTGCTCGACTTAAGAAATCTCGGTCGATCAGCAGCCTATTGACCAAACAATCGACCGGTCGACTAAATAGGGTCAGCCCTATTATGAAATGGCTTCTATTCAAACCAGGGATCGGCAACTGTCGGCCCATGCTGATCGACCGAGATTTCTTAAGTCGAGCAGTAGCAAAAAATAATAATAATATTCAATTATTCAATATAGTACCAGTCAAAAGTTTGGACACACCTACTCATTGCCGGATTTCTGTATTTTTACTATTTTCTCACTGAGAATCACAGGAATAGAGAATCACAGAAATATTTTTCTCAGAAAGCATGAAATTATTCAATAAATCCAAAAAAACATCTGTTATGGTGAGAGGAACTTTACACTTTAAGGCTCGGTTGAAGGGATTTGGGTAGTGTAGATGGCAGCAATTATTCCAAAGTCATCAGATGCTTTCTTTAAGAGTTAATAAAATGCAGTCAGTCGATGTGAGAAGAAGAAACCCAAGCCTTATCTCAGAGATTTATTTTATTTTTAAAACATCTCAGGGAACTTATCCCAGTGGAGCTCTAGTCTCTCACCATGAAGTCCATGCACGCACACACACCAACATACTCACAAAAGCATCTTAGTCTCAATCTAGAGAACTCCGCAGCTTTACAGGCCATGTGATATCTGTTTTCTTATATTCCTGATTGCACTGGTTAAAAAGAAATGGAAAGCAATTTATTCCGACACAGACGTGTCCACACACACCAACACCCAACCCTGGACCCTACACTACCGTTCAAAAGTTTGGTGTCACTTAGAAATGTCCTTGTTTTTGAAAGAAAAGCAATTTTTTTGGTCCACTAAAATAACATAACATTTATCAGAAATACAGTGTAGATTTGTTTAATGTTGTAAATGACTATTGTAGCTGGAAACGACTTTTATTTTTTTATGGAATATCTACATTGTAACAGGTGACGCTCTCCTCATCCTCGGAAGAGGTGAGGAGAGAAGGATCTTCAGACCAAAACGCAGGCTCAGGGAAATAAGCCATCTTTATTATAAATTACGATGGCACACGAAACGAAACAAAACACTTTCCAAACTACAAAATAACAAAACGACGTTGACGAGACCTGAACATAAACTTACATAACTAAACATAAACTTACGTACAGGTAACAGACGACATCGAAACGAAAACGAAACAAACAAACGCTACAGTCCTATGTGGTACGAACATAACATACGGACACAGGAGACAATCACCCACAAACAAACAGTGAGAATGCCCTACCTAAATATGACTCTTAATTAGAGGCAAACGCAAACCACCTGCCTCTAATCAAGAGCCATACCAGGCAAACCAAAACCAACATAGAAACAGATAACATAGAATGCCCACCCAACCTCACGTCCTGACCAACTAACACACAAAAACTAACATAAATAGGTCAGGAACGTGACAGTACCCCCCCCCCACAAGGTGCGAACTCCGGACGCACCAGCACAAAGTCTAGGGGAGGGTCTGGGTGGGCATCTAACCACGGTGGTGGTTCAGGCTCGGGGCGCGGTTCCCACCCCACCATAATCCATCCTAACTTCCTCCCTCCAAGAATGTCCACCCTCTTTTGACCCCCACAAAATTCCCTTAACAACATATCTAATAGGGACAACACCGGGACAGAGAGATAAATCAAGAAAGAGGGATAGATAAGAATATAGAGATAGATGAAGATAGAGAGGGAGATTAGGATAGAGGGGCAACTCCGGACTGAAAGGCAGCTCCGGACAGAGAGACAGCTCTGGACTGATGGGCAGTTCTGGGTATCCAGCCTTTTCAGGCTGAAGGACAGCTCCTGGCTGACTGACGAATCTCGACGCTCATGGCTGGCTGACGGCTCTCGACGCTCATGGCAGGCTGACGGCTCTCGACGCTCATGGCAGGCTGACGGCTCTCGACGCTCATGGCAGGCTGACGGCTCTCGACGCTCATGGCAGGCTGACGGCTCTCGACGCTCATGGCAGGCTGACGGCTCTCGACGCTCATGGCGCTCTGACGGCTCTGGCTGCTCATGGCGCTCTGACGGCTCTGGCTGCTCATGGCGCTCTGACGGCTCTGGCTGCTCATGGCGCTCTGACGGCTCTGGCTGCTCATGGCGCTCTGACGGCTCTGGCTGCTCATGGCTCGCTGGCGGCTCTGGCAGATCCTGTCTGGTTGGCGGCTCTGGCAGATCCTGTCTGGTTGGCGGCTCTGGCTGATCCTGTCTGGTTGGCGGCTCTGGCAGATCCTGTCTGGCTGGCGGCTCTAGCGGCTCCTGTCTGGCTGACGGCTCTAGCGGCTCCTGTCTGGCTGACGGCTCTGTAGGCTCATGGCAGACGGGCGGCTTTGCAGGCTCATGGCAGACGGGCGGCTTTGGAGGCTCCTGGCAGACGGATGGCTCAGATGGCGCTGGGGAGACGGATGGCTCAGATGGCGCTGGGGAGACGGATGGCTCAGATGGCGCTGGGGAGACGGATGGCTCAGATGGCGCTGGGGAGACGGATGGCTCAGATGGCGCTGGGGAGACGGATGGCTCTGGCCGGATACGGTGCACTGTAGACCTGGTGCGTGGTGCCGGAACTGGAGGCACCGGGCTAAGGATAAGCACCTTCCTACTAGTGCGGGGAGCAGGGACAGGGCACACTGTATTCTCAAAGCCTACTCTACCCCTGATGCGTGGTACTGGCACTGGTGACGCCGGGCTGAGGACAAGCACATCAGGATTAGTAGGGGGAGAATATACAGTGTGTACAGGGCTCTGGAGACGCACTGGTAGCTTAGTGCGTGGGGCCGGAACTGGAGGCACCGGGCTAGATACACGCACTACAGGGAGAGTGCGTGGAGGAGGAACAGGGCTCAGGATACGCACTGGTAGCCTAGTGCGTAGTGTAGACACTGTAGGTACTAGGCTGGGGCGGGGAGGTGGTGCCGGAAATACCGGACCGTGGAGGCGTACTGGCACTCTTGAGCATTGAACCTGCCCAACCTTACCTGGTTGAATGCTCCCGGTTGCCCGACCAGTGCGGGGAGGTGGAATAACCCGCACCGGCCTATGTAGGCGAACCGGGGAAACCATGCGTAAGGCAGGTGCCATGTATGCCGGCCCGAGGAGACGCACTGGAGACCAGACACGTTGAGCCGGCCTCATGACACCTGGCTCAATGCCCAATCTAGCCCTCCCAGTGCGGGGAGGTGGAATAACCCGCACTGGGCTATGCACTCGTACAGGAGACACCGTGCGCTCTACTGCGTAACACGGCGCCTGCCCGTACTCCCGCTCTCCACGGTAAGCCTGGGAAGTGGGCGCAGGTCTCCTACCTGCCCTTGGCCCACTATCTCCTAGCCCCCCCCCAAGAAATTTTTGGGAATTACTCACGGGCTTTTTTGGCTTCCGTGCCAGACGCGTTCCCTCATAGCTCCGGTTCCTCTCCCCGGTAGCCTCTGCTCTCCTCCGTGCCTCCAGCTCAGCTTTGGGAAGGCGATTTTCTCCTGCCTTAGCCCAGGGACCTTCTCCATTCATTATTTGCTCCCATGTCCAGAAATCCTTTCTCTCCTGTCCCTTACTCCGTTTAGTTTCCCTTTGCCGCTTGGTCTTAGCTTGGTGGGTGATTCTGTAACGGGTGACGCTCTCCTCATCCTCGGAAGAGGTGAGGAGAGAAGGATCTTCAGACCAAAACGCAGGCTCAGGGAAATAAGCCATCTTTATTATAAATTACGATGGCACACGAAACGAAACAAAACACTTTCCAAACTACAAAATAACAAAACGACGTTGACGAGACCTGAACATAAACTTACATAACTAAACATAAACTTACGTACAGGTAACAGACGACATCGAAACGAAAACGAAACAAACAAACGCTACAGTCCTATGTGGTACGAACATAACATACGGACACAGGAGACAATCACCCACAAACAAACAGTGAGAATGCCCTACCTAAATATGACTCTTAATTAGAGGCAAACGCAAACCACCTGCCTCTAATCAAGAGCCATACCAGGCAAACCAAAACCAACATAGAAACAGATAACATAGAATGCCCACCCAACCTCACGTCCTGACCAACTAACACACAAAAACTAACATAAATAGGTCAGGAACGTGACATACATAGGCGTACAGAGGGCCATTATCAGCAACCATTACTCCCGTGTTCCAATGGCACATTGGATTTCATGTTAGCCAGTCTATCAGTCTTTCATGTCAGCCAGTCTGTTAGCTAATACAAGTTTATAATTTTAAAAGGCTAATTGATCATTAGAAAACCCTTTTGCAATTGTTAGTACAGCTAAAAACTACTGTTCTGATTAAAGAAGCAAGAAAGCTGGCCTTCTTTAGACTAGTTGAGCATCTAGAGCATCAGCATTTGTGGGTTCGATTACAGACCCAAAATGCCAGTCTAATTTGGTGGTTGTAGACTGGTTGACATGAAATCTGTTTCCTTAAGGAAACGGGAACTTGTCATTAGCGTGTCCTGTGGAGAGCTCATCTAGGCTGAGAGAGGAGAAGACTGCCATGCCATGCCATGCCCGTTGCAGCAGGATCCAGCCCACTCAGATCCAGCTTGTCGGATTTTCTCTTTCTCTCCCAGCAGGCAGCATCTGCTCATCAGCCCATGGCTTGTCAACACTCCCAGCAGAAAAACAGGACCTGTCAGACAGACAATCTTTGCATGATTTGCAGGGTTAATTACTTTGCGACTTGTAAGAGTCTTTTTTACTATCTGCTAGGTAAACTGTACACACAGAGCTGCGAGCTGTACAGACACAGACACCCCTTCTCTTGTTGCGTTGAATGGGGATGTAACTCTCTGAACCCTTTGAGGAATATCAAGCCAGAAGCCACCACATCGCCACCTTTTATCAGTTCCTATTTATGTTCGTATTGCCACTAGCTGTACTTACACTGAACAAAAATATAATGCAACATGTAAAGCGTTGGTCCCATGTTTCACGAGCTGAAATTAAGGATCCCAGTAATGTTTCATACACACTAAGCTTATTTCTCTCAAATTTGGTGCACAAACTTGTTTACATCCCTGTTGGTGACCATTTCTCCTTTGCCAAGATAATCCATCCACATGACAGGTGTGGCATATCAAGCGGCTGATTGAACACCTTGTGCTGGGGACAATAAAAGATCCCTCAAATGTTTGTCACACAATACAATGCCACAGATGTCTCAAGTTTTGAGGAAGCATGCAATTGGCATGTTTACTGCAGGAATGTCCACCAGAGCTATTGCCAGATAATTAAATGTTCATTTCTCTACCATAAGCCGCCTCCAACGTCATTTTTGAGGATTTGGCAGTACGTCCATCTGGCCTCAGAACCGCAGATCACGTTTATGGTGTCGTGTGGGCGAGCGGTTTGCTGATGTCAACGATGTGAACTGAGTGCCCAATGGTGGGGTTATGGTATTGACAGGCATAATCTATGAACAGTAAACACGATTGAATTTTATTGATGGCAATTTGAATGCACAGAGATACCATGAAGAGATCCTGAGGCTCATTGTTGTGCCATTCATCCGCTGCCATCACCTCATGTTTCAGCATGATAATGCATGGCTCCATGTCGCAAGGATCTGTATACAATTAGTGGAAGTTGAAAATGTCCCAGCTCTTCCATGGCCTGCATACTCACCAGACATGTCACCCATTGAGCATTTTTGGGTGCTCTGCCAGTTCCTGCCAATATCTAGCAACTTCGCACAGCCATTGACGAGGAGCGGGACAACATTCCACAGGCCACAATCAACAGCTTGATCAACTCTATGCGAAGGAGATGTGTTGAGCTGCATGAGGCAAATGGTGGTCACCGGTATACTGACTAGTTTTCTGATTCACAACCCTTCCTTTTTTGGGGGGGTATCTGTGACCAACAGATGTACTGTAACTCTGTAAAATCTTTGAAATTGTTGTATGTTGTGTTTATATATTTGTTCAGTATATTTAAACCGCCCCAACCATGATTCTCATCCCCTCCTCCTCTTGATCCCTCGCTCTTCTATTTTCACAGCTGTCATGGCGGCGGGGGGTTTTCTGATTTTCTTTCCGCTCTGTTTGAGACGCTCTGACTCTATCCCGTCTCTCTTTGTTATCGCCTGTTCGGTTTGAGCTCACACATTCCCCAAGCCGACATTTCCGAGATGGGAAGTCATTGGAGGGAAATGTGCCAGTACGGTACAGGGCCTGTAGCGTAGTAATTAAAAAGTTTGTTTGGTCAAAATATAGCAGAGCAGAAGAGGATATTGACAAAACACTCATTTCATTCTGACTGTCAGAAGTGAAATACAGCCGTGAGGAGAGATGGCGTGTTTGGTTTTCGAATAGTGTGTTTGTGGTTGAGTGTGCAAGAGAAAAGACACAATGTTATCCTCCCAAAGCAAATAGAATCATTTAATCAAATGTTGGCTTTAGAAAACAAGTGGGAGGCTATGATTCAACAGGTGGTGATAAGGGTTATAAAACAGCCTCCACAATTTCCACAGTGATAGTTGCCTGGATATCTCTTTGTGTGTTAGGGCTCCTGTATAAAGAGGCACAGGTAAGCAGATGGTCGCGTGAGATACTAGTATTAGAATGCGTCCAAAATGGCACCCTTTTCTCTACATAGTGCACTACTTTTGACCAGACAATGGGATGCCATTTCAGATGCAGCCTCAGTCTCTCCTGCTCTACAGTCTGACACGTCTCTCTCTCTCCTGCAGCTCTGATAGAAAATGACCACTCCTCCTTCTCCAACGGCCTTGACGTGGGCGGGGGCAAGGCTGTCGAGACGTCGCTATGGAGACCCCCGCTCAACACCATCACCGTCTCCAAGAAACGTAACTGGCTCCAGCAGAGCTCTGGGAGGCCGCATCACGTCACGGACGACCCCCAGTACCTTCTGGGAGCAGATGAATACAATGGACATGGACAAGCTCCACTCCCCCCTCTTAGCACCTTCCCAGAGAACCTAAACCCTCCCGGGCCAACCCTATCCCACCCCCTCCGCCTGCCCCTCGTTAGAATGGGTCACGTGCGTGTGGCACCTCGTTCCAGGTGTGTGGAACCGACTGAGGAGAATGATGCAGACGATGAGGGGGAGATCTGGTACAACCCCATCCCTGAGGATGAGGAACCAGAGCTGCATCACAGCCACAGACCCACTCCCACCCCCCAGGTCAGGCTGATGGTCCAGACACGGCCCCAGGATCCTCACATCCCCCAGACCCAAAGGAGGCCCAGCAGGGGAGAGGAGGTTGGGGTCAGGCGGGCCCTGGAGGGATGCAGCCCTAACCTGGAGGGTGTGGGGGAGAGCATGGGTGGCGGAGGTGGAGAGCGGAGTCAGCAGGGGATTGCCATACGTTGCATGGGGCCGTCTCTACATCTGCAAAGACAGATGCTGCTGGCGTGCAAACCTCAGGAGTGGCCATCCAGTTCCAGCAGAGCCACAGCTACAGGTAAAGAACATGCTCTCTAGAATTATACGTCTACCTATTGTTCACACCCTCTTAAGCCAGCCCCACCCATCTTTTTAAGGATTCAAATGTAAGGTCATGTGCTAAACAGTGAGTAGTGTAGTAATAATTAAGACTAAAAGTGGTAGTAGACTACAATAAGGGAAAAGTTCCAGGTGAACAGAAAGTGTCCAGATCAAAATATTTTATAAATATTACATGACGTTTACTCAGACACAATACCAGAGCACAAACTTGTTCTTGTTTTGGCCACTGCAGTTATCACAATTCAGGTCCACACGTGTTTCCCCAACTCCGTAGTTGTTGAAGAAATGGTGCATGTAGTTGATGACTGCGCTGCTGCCTTTGCTGGATGACCATTCCTTTATCAATCAAGTGGTTGACTTGTTGTGGTCTTCCTTCACAGCAGACACCAAACAAGCCCCACTTGCAAGGAGTTAGAGAGTAGATGGGACCTGGCTGCATAGTGTCAGAAGGATAGCGCACCTGCAAACAACAAAAGAACATGAAAATAATGAATTATAATTTGGCTCACCCTTGTCAAGCTGTCTTTACACAGCTCAAAGGTATTTGCCTACCTCCCGTATATTTATTTTTAGGACTGTATACCCATCTATGTCCTTAATCAGTATAAAGGAGGAAATGTTACTTGTTGAGCAAAATCAAAGCTGCAATGCATCCTGATGTCTTTGTTTGCTGGTTCAGTAGGGGCCCCCAGAGACAACTGCTGGTCTTGACAGGTGGTCTTGCAGTCAACGACCATCTTCTGGTAGACAGACCGCTCACTCTGAACAAGCAGGAGATGCTGCTCTTTCTTCTTCGGCTTGGCTGACTTAAGAGTTTCTAGCAGATCTGAAGACCTGATAGTTAAACCTCTGGCACTGCAAGCACAGGTCTGTACTGGGCTTAGTGCTTGAGATGTGGGGCAGCACTTTTCTCCACAGATTCCTGAAGGAAGAGAGCCCAACTATACATACCTCCGGTAATGCAATTGCATTATCCTCTGCGTAGTTGTGGAAGTTCACCACTTGCTACAAGGCCTCATGCTTCAGTTGTAATCAGTGCTAGCTTGGGCCAGCTATCTTTTTGATGGGAGGCATTAGACCATTCTCCTTGTATGACTGTTGGAGGAGAGTCAGGCGTGTTCTACTGATGCTGAAAGACAAACTCCAGATACAAATTTGAGCATTATTATACAATAGATGTGAAATGGCGTTCTGAGATTGTGTATGAACTGCTAGCAAGACAGCCATCAAACTTCAGCTGGCTAGCTAACAGCAAGATTTAACTTGCAATGCAAACCGATTGTCATAGCTAGCTAAAGTTAACCAAATAGGTTCAATGTTACCTAGTTAGCTAGCTAACATTAGGCTATAACTAGCAATGCGAAATGACATTCTGAGAACATCACTAAAACATGTTTTTACCTAAATCAGGCATTTCCTCATCGTCTGATTCATTTTCAGTCAGAGTCCGCATGGCACGATCGTCCTCCAGAAAGTAGTCCATCACAACTTTTCCCTCTGACCTTTGTCGATAGCGCCTGATAAATTCAGGGCAGCAATGTTATTGAGAGCAGTAGCAACACATTTGCAGTCCTCCACGGCTAACGTTATGTTTCGGGGAAAATGCAGTAGAAAGGATTATCTACGCATAACGAGCAGTTCATTTTATAGACACAAGATGCTACACCACAGATCAATCTCTTCAAACTCATCTCTCGGCATGTCCAGCCCACTCATTATCTCAGCCAATCATGGCTAGCGGGAAGGTTGCCCGCTTTTTCTGTGGCTAAACCAACTAGGCTCATAATTTAACAATTGTATTCGTATTTACAAATGACATATACTTTTGTTAAGGCACATGAATGTTCACTTGTTCGAGAAGGCATTTCTGCCAAAAAACGGATTTTGATCATATATTTTACGTTCAAACGGCTCTCCTGTGAAGTCGTGACTTGCGACATACGCCTAGTTTCCTGAATCGGGTCACATATGTAACTTAGACCCTATTTTACACCATCTGAGGTTTCTGTGTTGTGCACGCCATCGGTTGAGACACAACATCTCTTGATTACAGGGTGCATGTCATGTTTTGGCTGATACATTTATTAAAATGGGGGGAAAACATTTCATTTCTACTTTCAAATGGTACCACAAGGATGGTTGGAGGTCCACACATAAGAGAATGTTGACTTGAATGGGAATATTGATTGTTTTAAAATATATTGTCAATCCTCCATAGGAAATCTATTGAAATGAATCAATATAATTTATAGAAATGACCATTTAAGTTGACATACGACGGTGAGTGGCCGGCGGCCATCTTTGTGGGAGTAATTAGAAGTTACAATTTCAATTAAATTTACATTTCAATGGTGTACCAGCTAAATTGCAGTGGTCTGAAGGGATAGGTCCATTCAATGAATTCAATTTCTATGATTAAAATGACACCGACCCTGTATTCAAGAGCATGTTGTCTCAACCGATGGTGGGAACAATACAAAAAACTCAGATGTAGAGTCTAAGCTACAAAATGAGCAATTATGAAAGAAATCTGAGTTTACGCGTTTCCCGATCATATATGTTAAAGCAGGGGTTCCCAAACTTTTTGACCCACGACCCCATTTTGATATCTGAAAATTCTTGTGACCCCACCCATGTGAAATAAGGATGTACAGTACCAGTCACAAGTTTGGACACACCTACTCATTCAAAGGTTTTTATTCATTTTTACTATTTTCTACATTGTAATAACACACATGGAATCATGTAGTAACCAAAAAAGCGTTAATCAAATCAAATATATTTTAGATTTTAATGTAGCCACCCTTTGTCTTGATGACAACTTTGCACACACTTGGCATTCCCTCAACTAGCTTCATGAGGTTGTCACCTGGAATGCTTTTCCAATAGCCTTGATGGAGTGCTGAGCACTTGTTGGCTGCTTTTCCTTCTCTGTGGTCCAACTCATCCCAAACCATCTCAATTGGGTTGAGGTCGGGTGATTGTGGAGGCCAGGTCATCTGATGCAGCACTCCATCACTCTCCTTCTTGGTCAAATAGCCCTTACAGAGCCTGGAGGTGTGTTGGGTCATTGTCCTGTTGAAAAACGTATGATAGTCCCACTAAGCGCAAACCAGATGAGATGGCGTATCGCTGCAGAATGTTGTGGTAGCCATGCTGGTTAAGTGTACCTTGAATTCTAAATAAATCAAACAGTATCACCAGCAAAGCACACCATCACACCTCCTCCATGCTTCACGGTGGGAACCACACACACGGATATCATCCGTTCACCTACTCTGCATCTCACAAAGACACGGCGGTAGGAACAAAAAAATCTCTAATTTGGACTCACCAGACCAAAGATTTCCACCATTGCTCATGTTTTTCTCTTCTTCTTATTGGTGTCGTTTAGTAGTGGTTTCTTTACAGCAATTCGACCATGAAGGCCTGATTCACGTAGTCTCCTCTGAACAGTTGATTCTACTTGAACTCTGAAGCATTTATTTGGGCTGCAATTTCTGAGGCTGGTAACTCTAATGAACTTATCCTCTGCAGCAGAGGTAACTCTTGGGTCTTCCTTTCCTGTGGTGGTCCTCATGAGATGCAGTTTCATCATAGCACTTGATGTTTTTTGTGACTGCACTTGAAGAAACTTTCAAAGTTATTAATTTTCCAGAGTGACTGACCATGTCTTAAAGTAATGATGGACTGTTGTTTCTCTTTGCTTATTTGAGCTGTTCTTGCCATAATATGGACTTGGTCTTTTACCAAATAGGGCTATCTTCTGTATACCACCCCTACTTTGTCACAACACAACTGATTGGCTCAAACGCATTAAGAAGGGAAGAAATTCCACAAATTAACTTTTAACAAGGCTAACCTGTTAATTGAAGTCCATTCTATTTGACTATCTCATGAAGCTGGTTGAGAGAATGCCAAGAGTGTACAAAGCTGTCATCAAGGCAAAGGGTGGCTACTTTGAAGAATCTCATTTGTTTAACACTTTTTTTGATTCCATATGTGTTATTTCATAGTTTTGATGTCTTCGCTATTATTCTACAATGTAGAAAATGGGAAAACCCTGGAAATAGTATTTGTGTCCATACCTTTGACTGATACTGTATATTAATCATGCAAATATGTGCAATTCTGTCTGGGGCTGTTTTCCAGTCAGTCACAGTCACTCTAGAAGACTTGTACGTTGCCACATCGTGACACGTGCTCATGTTATGGGGGACTTGTTTAGAGTTGTGTAGTGGCTTTGCTGGCATGCATCTAAAAAAAATTGGTTGAGTTTGCCCCACCAAGATTTACATGCTAAAATCAGCACTGCCATAACCAAACACCAACAACCCAACCTTCCTATTTTTACAGAAAACAACCCAACTATAGACCCAATGCCTGCAATTGAGTCATTCAAACAACCCAGCATTTTTTGAGGAGAGTAACTTACATCTCAACTCCATGCATGCATGAAGCCTTGACCTGTCTGGTGCACACACATTTCTCTGTCCTCAATTTCGCTGTCCTCAATCTGTATGTTTGCCTTGTAACTGATTGCTTCTAGAATGAGAGAGGGAACAACATGATCAAGATGAGTTAGCTACTACTAGTTTTAAAGCACTGAAAGATCTAATTGGTACAAATCATTTATGAATGGGCTACATTTGAGAATACTTGTATTTGCTTACCTTAACAATCTTGAAGACAATACACTAATTTATCACTCAAAAAAAGTGTTGAGTGATTGCACCACAAACAAATTTCCAGGGTGTTGATGCATCCTCCCAGCCTCTTCCAAAACCACAGGTAGGGGAAAGGTATCCATCTGCAAAAGTCAAGTTTTGCTTTGATGTCAAATCAATTCATTTTGTTGCTACCTTAGCTTTTGTGCTAGCTAACATGCTACTGAATCGTAACACCACCATATTGACATGCATATGGATATTGAAACAGCAATGTATTCATCACAAAATATAAATGTTTAGGCAAATCATTAGTTAGCAAAAAATATGAAAGCAAACGTTAGTTAGCTAAAGGCTGACAGATTGAAACAATGTGTTTCACTCTATCCCATAAAACATGACACTGCAAACTAGGCATAATTTAGCTAATAAAATGTCACGTTTAATAAGTTAGACACTCACTGGACAACTTTGGTAGGTCGCAAGCTAGATATCTTGGTTTCCGTTTTCCAACAGATGTTTCTAATCCTCCTGATTGGTCATCAATGGTTACAGGTCTTGGAAGTTGTTGCCACAGGTTTGCCTCAGATTCACCACCAATGGCAAAAATTTGAAAACTTCGGGCAGCATTTTGTGGCACACTATTTAGTTTGCAGCAAATACATTTTTGTAAGGGTGGACATTAGTTATCTAGCAGTGTGTATGTTGAGACTGGAAAGTGTGACTTCCATCTATAGTGATGACAGCTAGCACATCAACAAGATCTCATAGTTTCCCTTCGAAATTTGACGTATTTTGATGAATGTCTTTTTGACACATTCATTCTGCATGGTTACAAGGTTAATTCCGTGTGGTTACAGGGTAAAAACAAACAACTCAAAAGGTTAACAGTTTAGGCATTAAAACCAAAATAAGTAAAAGGTACCATAAGTATTTATAATATTCTCAAGGCTTGCTAGAGCTGCCATAGCGCAGTGGCGTAAGCAGCGTGCACCGAGCCTCATGAGTTCGCGTGCGAGCTCCGAAGAAGGCATATCGATTTCCGAAATTGACGTCTATTTCAAGTGACCGGCCTGAGCGCACAGCTCTGTCTTTTAATACGTGTTTTTTACTGTGGCAACACATTTTGACAAATCTTGAAGTAACCCATAATTAGGACTTTTAACAACTGTCTTTTTGTGGAACGCAAAACAGCTTTCTGGTTGTTGAACGATAAGAAAGCCTGAATAGTAAGGACATACAGTTGAAGTCTGAAGTTTACATACACTTAGGTTGGAGTCATGAACTCATTTTTCAACAACTCCACAAATTTCTTGTTAAGAAACTACAGTTTGGCAAGTCGGTTAGGACATCTTTGTACATGACACAAGTAATTTTTCCAACAATTGTTTACGGACAGATTATTTCACTTATAATTCACTGTATCACAATTCCAGTGGGTCAGAAGTTTACATATACTAAGTTGACTGTGCCTTTAAACATCTTGGAAAATTATGTAATGGCTTCAGAACCTTCTGATAGGCTAATTGACATAATTTGAGTCAATTGGAGGTGTACCTGTGAATATATTTTAAGGCCTACCTTCAAACACAGTGCCTCTTTGCTTGACATCATGGGAAAATTTAAAGAAATCAGCCAAGACCTCAGAAAAAAATTGTACTCTGAATGATTGGCTATGAAAAGCCAACTGACATTTACTCCTGAGGTGCTGACCTGTTGCACCCTCTACAACCACTGTGATTTTTATTATTTGACCCTGCTGGTCATCTATGAATATTTTAACATCTTGGCCATGTTCTGTAATAATCTCCACCTGGCACAGCCAGAAGAGGACTGGCCACCCCTCATAGCCTGGTTCCTCTCTAGGTTTCTTCCTAGGTTCTGGCCTTTTCTAGGGAGTTTTTTCTAGCCACCGTGCTTCTACACCTGTATTGCTTGCTGTTTGGGGTTTTAGGCTGCTTTTCTGTACAGCGCTTTTGACATCAGCTAATGTAACAAGGGCTTTATAACTACATTTGATAAATATGTTATTAATGTTTTGACGTCAAACTGGTGGCAGATGTGGGGCGGGGTGAATCTATAGTTAATTGAAAATAAAGTCTCTAATTAGGCTATTTTCTTTTGAACCAAATGGTCTATCCACTAGAAACTCATTGACAATATGATATAAAACATGACTACAATATACAGTGCCTTCAGAAAGTATTCACACCACTTGACTTTTTTCACATTTGTTGTTACAGCCTGAATTTAAAATGGATTAAAGTGAGATTTTTTTTGTCACTGACCTACACACAATACCCCATAATGACAAGGTGGAATTATCTTTTTTGAAATGTTTACAAATTGATTGAACATGAAAAGCTGAAATGTATTGAGTCAATAAGTATTCAACCGCTCTTGTTATGGCAAGCCTAAATAAGTTCAGGAGTAAAAATTTGCTCAACAAGTCACAATACGTTGAATGGACTCCCTCTCTGTGCAATGATAGTGTTTATAAATATTTTTGAATGACTACCTCACCTCTGTACACCACGCATACAATTGTTTGTAAGGTCCCTCAGTCGAGCAGTGAATTTCAAACACAGATCCAACCACAAAGACCAAGGAGGTTTCCAATGCCTCGTAAAGAAGGACACCTATTGTTAAATGGGTAAGAAAAAGTAGACATTGAATATCCCTTTGAGCATGGTGAAGTTATTTATTACTCTTAGGGTGTATTGATGCACCACCCAGTCAATAGAAAGGCACTGCCGTCTATCCTAACTCATTTGCCGGAGAGGAAGGAAACTGCCCAGTGATTTCACCATGGTGACTTTAAAACAGTTGCACAGTTTAATGGCTGTGAAAGAAGAAACCTGAGGATGGATGAACACTGTTGTAGTTACTCCACAATACTAACCTAAATGACAGAGTGAAAAGAAGGAAGCCTGTAGAGAATAAACAACAAAAATTCCAAAACATGCACCCTGTTTGCAACAAGGCACTCAATTTATACTGCAAAAAAATCTGGCAAAGCAATTCACTTTTAGTCCTGAATACAAAGTGTTATGTTTGGGGCAAATCTAATACAACACATTACTGAGAGCCACTCCTCATATTTTCAAGCGTAGTGGAGCTGCATCATGTTATTGGTATTCCTGTAATTGTGAAGGACTGGAGTTTTTCAGGATAAAAAGAAACAGAATGGAGCTACGAACAGGCAAAATCCTAGAGGAAAACCTGGTTGTCTGCTTTCCACCAGACACTGGGAGATTAATTCACCTTTCAGCAGGACAATAACCTAAAACACAGGGCCAAATCTACATTGGAGTAGCTTACCAAGAAGACAGTGAATGTTCCTGAGTGGCCGAGTTACAGTTTTGACCAAAATCTGCTTGAAAATCTATGGCAAGAAGAATAAATATTTGTGTTTTTATTTTTCATTAGTTGTTTACGAATGTTAGAGTTTTTCTTCCACTTTGACGTTAGAGTATTTTGTTGATGAAAAATTACAAATAAATCAATTTTAATCCCACTTTGTAACACAGTAAAAAGTCAAGGGTTTGTGAATACTTTATGAAGGCACTGTATGAATAGATTTTTTAAAAGTTATTCAAGTGTAAATAAACAAAGTTACCATTAGATTGCCATATATTTCCTGTTAATTGCCAAAATTACTGAAGATTCCAGTAACTTTGGTAAATTACCGGTAGCTTTGCAACCCTAGCTCTGATTAACGGCCCGGTTTCTGTAAAGTGGTAAAGATACTCCCATAATCCTTTGGAATGTAACTGGAGCTGACTGCTCCGTCTAAATGTTACACTGTAACATTTGAGAGTGGCTGGGTGACATGTTGTGTTTTGGGTTTGCAGGAGGACAATGCATCAGACATGTCCCTGATTTAAGCAGGGTGTGCTACTAGCTGGTTGGTGGGGGATGGGGCGGAGGTTGAGGACTTAATTTAAAAAGACATGTCTAATGTGCTGTCTTCTTGGCCTCCTATCTGTGATTGACTGACTGGACTATTTGGGCATGTAATGTTTCCACTCCTCTCCCCACAGGGAGTAATGGAGACCTGTCACTCAATCTACCACAGGTCGCAGGCTATGTAAACAGAGGAGCAGGGAAAGACAGGGGAGTGGTGTAGTAGGGTCACTGCTTTCAGTAATGCCAGATTCGTCCCCATGCAGCCTGTAAAAGAAGGCCTAGATTAGAATAGAAGAGGGATAGAACGGCGAGAGGGCCCATGATGTCCTCCTCTTCCAGGTCTTTGTGATGCCTACATCCTTTCACACACCTCTTCCTCCTCTTCTCCTATAAAGTCTCAATATCCCTCCTTTACTTTGTGCCAAACCTAATGAAGAGGACAGCAGCTACTTCATTACAACTGTCTAAAAATGGATAACGCGTTGTATTGGCTCTGAATAAGAACAGTGTCTGTTGAATAATAATGAATTTGTGCACATGTTAGATTAAAATGACCCACTCCAACACAAGATCTCTCTGTCTGTCCACCTGGTTGGGTCTTTTTCCTAACCGGATACACCCTTAGACTCCTTGCTGAATGCTGTGTTTGTATAGAGGATAATGATTGATGGACTATAGAGCGCATTTAGCGGCAAAGTGTGTCAGAGTGTTCCCTTAGCGCCTGGACAGGATTTTGGTAGTTGGACCGATGGGGTCATATGTGGTCAGCGCTATTTTTATGGTTGTTTTGATTGGATCAGTCAGCAAAAGTGCAGTACTGTAGTAAATTAATGATCATTTCATGAATTTTGAAAATAGACGAACACACACACAAATACACTTGTGCGTGCACGTATGCACTTGCACGCATGCATGCACGCACGCATACACACACACACACTGTTGCTGGAGATACAGAGGAGGTCTGGGTTGAGATGAAATTCCTGTTGCAGTAGCTTCCTTAGGCTACATAGAGAGCAGGACAAGCTGCTTTGGCAGGTAGCCACGTTGTTGTGCTAATGAGACCAGGAAGAGACTGCCTGCATGCCTGGCTATTGTTGCATCCCAATTGGCACCCTTTGGTCAAAAGTAGTGCAAAATATAGGGAATATGGTGCCATTTCGTACGCAGTCTATATTAGCAGGGGTTTGGTCACCATTGTAATGAAACACCTTTGGGCTCCTGAAAGGAATCCAGCACTGAATGATTTAGAGCACAAGGAGAGCCACCAAAACAGTAATATCTCTCTTTGCATCCCAAATGGGATCCTATTCCTTATACAGATGTTGGATCTTAATTTGATCACCTGTCTGTTGCTGAGATTTTTCATGCACAGCCGGAAATGCAAACTTGTAGTGTATTCAAGGTTTAAAAAGGCTTCTAAAGTTGGACATTTCCACTTAAAAATGTCAGAATTGATTTGCACTAATGGGAAATGTATCAACCCCCACAAAAAAATGTCAATTTACCTATAATCCACATAGTAATTCACATTTTGCTGTAGGGTTATTTTCCTGCTGTGGCAAACGATTATTTTTCCTGAAAACTATTATTTTCCTAATTGGAGTTACTCCAATTATTCTCTGCAGATCCTCTCAAGCTCTGTCAGGTTGGATGGGGAGCGTCGCTGCACAGCTATTTTCAGGTCTCTCCAGAGATGTTCGACCGGGTTCAAGTCCGGACTCTGGCTGAACCACTCAAGGATATTCAGAGACTTGTCCCGAAGCCACTCCTGTGTTGTCTTGGCTGTGTGCTTAGGGTTGTTGTCCTGTTGAAAGGTGAACCTTCACCCCAATCTGAGGTCCTGAGCGCTCTGGAGCAGGGTTTCATCAAGGATCTCTCTGCTCCATTCATCTATGCCTTGATCCTGACTAGTCTCGCACTCCCTGCCACTGAAAATTATCCCCAGAGCATGATGCTGCCACCACCATGCTTCACCATAGGGATGGTGCAAGGTTTCCTCCAGATGTGATGCTTGGCATTCATGCCAAAGACTTTGTGATACAGTGAAATAATCTGTCTGTAAACAATTGTTGGAAAAAGTACTTGTGTCATGCACAAAGTAGATGCCCTAACCGACTTGTCAAAACTATAGTTTGTTAACAAGAAATTTGTGGAGTGGTTGAAAAACTAGTTTGAATGACTGAGCAAAAATGTAAATGCAGCATGTAAAGTATTCCATGTTTTATGAGCTGAAATAAAACATCTCAGAAATTTTCCAGATGCACAAAAAGCTTATTTCTCTAAAATGTTGTACACAAATGTGTTTACATCCCTGTTAGTGTGCATTTCTCCTTTGCCAAGATAATCCATCCACATGACGTGTGGCATATCAAGAAGCTGATTTAACAGCATGATCATTACACAGGTGCACCTTGTGCTGGGAACAATAAAAGGCCACTCTAAAATGTGCAGTTTTGTCATACAACACAATGCCACAAATGTCTCAACGGAGTAGGCAATTTCCATAATGACTGCAGGAATGTCTACCAGAGCTGTTGCCAGAAAATTGAATGTTAATTTATCTACCATAAGCCTCCTCCATCGTCATTTTAGAGAATTAGGCAGTATGTCCAACCAGCCTCACAAATCTAGACCATGTGTAATCACACCAACCCAGGACCTCCACATCCGGCTTCTTCAACCGGCGGGATCGTCTGAGACCAGCCACCCAGACAGCTGATGAAACTGTGGGTTTGCACAACCAAATCATTTCTTCAGAAACTGTCTCAGGGAAGCTCATCTGCGTGCTCGTCGTCCTTACCAGGGTCTTGCCTTGACTGCAGTTTGGCATCGTAAACTGACCAGTGGGCAAATGCTCACCTTTGGCGGCTGCTGGCATGCTGGAGAAGTGTGCCCTTCACGGATGAATCCCGGTTTCAACTGTACAGGGCAGATGGCAGACAGCGTGTATGGCGTTGTGTGAGGGGTTTGCTGATGTTAACATTGTGACCAGAGTGCCCCATGGTGGAGGTGGGGTTATGGTATGGGCCAGCATAAGCTACGGACAACGGACACAATTGCATTTTATTGATGGTAATTTGAATGGACAGCGATAGCGTGACGAGATCCGGAGGCCCATTGTTGTGCCATTCATCCGCCACCATCACCTCATGTTTCAGCATGATAATGCATGGCCCCATGTCGCAAGGATCTGTACACAATTCCTTGTAGCTGAAAATGTCCCTGTTCTTCCATGGCCTGCATAACCACCAGACATGTCACCCACTGAGCATGTTTCGGATGCTCTGGATCGACGTGTACGACAGAGTGTTCCAGTTCCCGCCAATATCCAGCAACTTCGCATAGCCATTGAAGAGGAGTGGGACAGCATTCAACAGACCACAATCAACAGCCTGATCAACTCTGTGCAAAGGAGATGTGTCACGCTGCATGAGAAAAAATTGTGGTCACATTAGATACTGACTGGTTTCTTATCCATGCTCCTACCTTTTTTTCAGGTATCTGTGCTCCACAGATGTATATCTTTATCCCAATCATGTGAAATCCATAGAATAGGGCTTAATGAATTAATTTCAATTGACTGATTACCTCATTTAAACACTAACTCAGTAAAATCTTTAAAATTGTTGCATGTTGCGTTTGTTTTTGTTCAGTGCCTTCAGGGAGTATTCATACCCCTTGACTTATTCCACATGTTGTTGTGTTACACACAATACCCCTTGATGACAAATGGAAAACATGTTTTAGAAGAAAAAAAATAATAACATAAATATCAATTTTACATAAGTATTCACACCCCTGTGTCACCGTTGGCAGCGATTTCAGTTTTGACTCTTTCTGGGTAAGTGTTTAAGAGCTTTGCACACCTGGATTGTACAATATTTGCAAATTTTTCTTTAAAAACAATGTCAAGCTCTGTCAAGTTGGTTGTTGATCATTGCTAGACACCCATTTTCCATAGATTTTCAAGCCAATTTAAGTCAAAACTGTAACTAGGCCACTCAGGAACATTCAATGTCGTCTTGGTAAGCAACTCCAGTGCAGATTTGGCCTAGTGTTTTAGGTTATTGTCCTGCTGAAAGGTGAATTTGTCTCCCAGTGTCTGTTGGAAAGCATATTGAACCATGTTTTCCTCTAGGATTTTACCTGTGCTTAGCGCTATTCCATTTATTTTTATCCTAAAAAACTCCCTAGTCCTTGCTGATGACAAGCATACCCATAACATGATGCAGCCACCACCATGCTTGAAAATATGAAGAGTGGTACTTACTGATGTGTTTCGTTGGATTTGCCCCAAACATAGTGCTTCGTATTCAGGACATTAAGTTAATTTCTTTGCCACATTTTTGCAGTTCAGGACATAAAGTTAATTTCTTTCAGTTTTACATTAGTGCCTTATTGCAAACAGGATGCATGTTTTGGAATATTTTTATTCTGTACAGGCTCCCTTCTTTTCACTCTGTCATTTAGGTTAGTATTGTGGAGTAACTATAATGTTGTTGTTCCATCCTCAGTTTTCTCCTATCACAGTCATTAAACTCTGTAACTGTTTTAAAGTCACCATTGGCCTCATGGTGAAAACCTGAGCTGTTTCCACTTTGACATTATGGGGTATTGTGCGTAGGCCAGTGACACAAAATCTCCATTTAATCTATTTGAAATTTAGGCTGTAACACAAGAGTGTGGAAAAAAGTCAAGGGTTATAAATACAATGTATATTTTTTTGGCAGCGTGTAGAATTGCAGGACATTTGCTTTGAACTGTATCATGGTATCTCCACCACATGGCAAATTGTGTAGAAGTGCAGGAAATAAACTTTAAAACAGATTAATATTGTCACTGCGGCCAGCAGGAGGGCCTCTAAAATGTTAGGTTGGCGACTACATCATTGGCCACACCCATGGCCACGCCCACCACCAAAGCCCCATTTTTATTCCGTAAAAAAACCTGCACGCACACACACAGTCCTTCGAAAAAAAACAGACCGTTCCCTCGCTTAGCAGCTGTCTGGGCCCAGAACGTTATTAAAGGCAATCAAGCCAAGGGCCATAAATTCCTGCTCTTTGTGAGAGGTGTCAGTGGCAGGCTGCCTGGGGTCGGCCTGGGGGTCACAAAGGGTACGGGGGCGAGAGGTATGGAGGGGGGTGACACTGGTCACCCAGCTCCGGTTCCAGCGGGTGGAATGCAACCCTTCGCCCTTTAACCTCGGGGGGCCATGTTCATAAGGTTAAGTATCAAACATACCCCTCTTGGCCATGTTCTGTTATAATCTCCACCCGGCACAGCCAGAAGAGGACTGGCCACCCCTCATAGCCTGGTTTCTTCCTAGGTTTTGGCCTTTCGAGGGAGTTTTTTCTAGCCACCGTGCTTCTACACCTGCATTGCTTGCTGTTTTGGGGTTTTAGGCTGGGTTTCTGTACAGCACTTTAAGATATCAGCTGATGTAAGAAGGGCTATATAAATACATTTGATTTGCCCCTGAATATCAGGTAGAGGGTGACGGTGTCTTTCCCTATGTGTCTGCCGCTGCTGTTGCTGTTGCCAGAGGGTGAATGGCTACAGAAGAGAGCTGAGAGGGAACTATGGAAAACAGCACAATAGTCATTGGAAATTGCTTTTTAGGTAATATTATTATACTTGGTAAATGTTATATCCATCGGATTTGACCCGGTTGGCTGTTGTGGATGAGGGTTCTGTTTATACCATTAGATTTCGGATAATTGCCTAAGACATTTCCACATCATGTACTAATCTGAAAACAGATTTCAAATAAGACAATGATTTTGAACAGACACTTAACACGTTTTTTTATTATGGCGGATTATGAAACGGTTCGTTTTGGGTACACAGTCTGATTGGTCAAACGTGTGTTCCAGTGGTTTCAGTGTGAGTCGTGAGTTTGGCCTAACCTAAAGCTCAATATCTGGGACAATATCTGGGACCTGGCCCAACCTTAAATGTTGTTTGGCCCTTCTTCCAGAGGCTTTTCCCCCCTCTCTGTGTTGGTGTTTGTTATTGTGATGAAGCACTAGCTGACAGGGAAGTATGTTCAGCAGCCAGAGGAAAAGGAAGGGAGCCTAAACATGGTTTATTATGGAATGTCAGAGAACACCCCCTTTCACTGGCCAGGCCTCATTCTCAGGACAAGGGGTGCCTTTGTCCCCCCATACCCCATACCTCCTCCTCTGCACCTCTCCATGCATGCAGCAACACACCCTGCACTATTCTTTCCCCCATGTTACCCCTTTTCTACAGCATCTGACACCTCCTCTGCCCATTCCCTGCCTCCCTCTTACCCCTCCTCTGTCCCCTCCCTGCCTCCCTCTTACCCCTTCTCTGCCCATTCCCTGCCTCCCTCTTACCCCTTCTCTGCCCATTCCCTGCCTCCCTCTTACCCCTTCTCTGGCCCCTCCCTGCCTCCCTCTTACCCCTTCTCTGCCCATTCCCTGCCTCCCTCTTACCCCTTCTCTGCCCATTCCCTGCCTCCCTCTTACCCCTTCTCTGCCCATTCCCTGCCTCCCTCTTACCCCTACTCTGCCCATTCCCTGCCTCCCTCTTACCCCTTCTCTGCCCATTCCCTGCCTCCCTCTTACCCCTTCTCTGCCCATTCCCTGCCTCCCTCTTACCCCTTCTCTGCCCATTCCCTGCCTCCCTCTTGCCCCTTCTCTGCCCATTCCCTGCCTCCCTCTTGCCCCTCCTCTGCCCATTCCCTGCCTCCCTCTTGCCCCTCCTCTGCCCATTCCCTGCCTCCCTCTTGCCCCTCCTCTGCCCATTCCCTGCCTCCCTCTTGCCCCTCCTCTGCATATTCCCTGCCTCCCTCTTGCCCCTCCTCTGCCCATTCCCTGCCTCCCTCTTGCCCCTCCTCTGCCCATTCCCTGCCTCCCTCTTGCCCCTCCTCTGCCCATTCCCTGCCTCCCTCTTGCCCCTCCTCTGCCCATTCCCTGCCTCTCTCTTACCCCTCCTCTGCCCATTCCCTGCCTCCCTCTTAAGGCGTCCGCATGATTCCCATCCGAAACAGTTAGAAATATTCTGTGCATATATAATGACGCCATTTTGTGACGTTTTTTTGTTTGTTTTGGTCTTCGGCAAGGGCTTTTTCAAGGCAAGCCGAATTTCGGAGCCGACGTCTACGCCCTTTTGTCGGTCAACAGTAGGGGTTCTTCAATGAAGTATTTGTTGTCATTCAACAATAGATGACTCGTTTTCATGCAAATTCTTTCACTTGGGAAATACTGCACCAAACATTTTAGTCAGATGTAAAATTGGCAAAAACGTCAATTAATGACAGATTTCTTGAGTTACAATATCTTAGATGAATTCGGACTATTTTGAGGAAGAGTATACAGGCTGTGGAGTCTCATGATGGACAAACAGTACTATTGCTGCTTTTTCTCTTTTTTCAAGTGAAGGTCTTTTAAGGGAGTATGGAGCACACTGGTTCTGTTCGCCTAACCGAGTTCAGCTAGGCGCCAGCCGAACCAAAACACGCAAAGCTTTTATCCCTCACCAGAATAGCACAGCAGGCCTCTCTGAAAATAGAGCAGGGGATGTTGTCATACTACCTCTTCTCTATTATTTGTTTTACTCTCATCTCTCTTTTACTCCTATTCCCTCTCTATCTATATTGCTCTCTTCTACTTTATCTTGCCTCTCTTTTTCTCCCCCTCTCCATTCTCACCCTCTTTCTGACTCCCTCTCCCTCTGCTTTGCTCTCTTCAGTGATTAGCCAACAGAATGACTCCTTTGTCTCAGCACTGTGGAGGAACTTGCAGATTGAAAACAGAAAAATGGAATGATACACAAGTGAGAACTGTAAAGAGAGAATAGGCACATTGTAGCCTGTTTTCGAGTGATTTAATGTCTTATATTCAACTGTAAAAGAATTGTGCCCAGGAAGTAATGCAATGTTGAAGAAATTAAATCAAGTTTTTGTTTTACTTGTACTAGTTATTGACTGTCTTCGGAGGCCATGAATGTAGATACTAGTACTGCAGTGCACCAAATCAAACACTGGTGAGTGTTTTAGGTTCTCTACAACATACAGTGCCTTCGGAAAGTATTCAGATACCTTGACTTTTTTCACATTTTGTTACTTTACAGCTTTATTCTAAAATGTATTACATGTTGTTTTTCCCCTCATCAATCTACACACAATACCCTAAAATGACAAAGCAAGAACAGGTTTTAGAAATGTAGCTAATTTATAAAAACTGAAATATCACATTTACATAAGTATTCAGACCCTTTACTCAGTACTTTGTTGAAGCACATTTGGCAGCAATTACAGAGTCTTCTTGGATATGACGCTACAATCTTGGCATGTACTTCTGGTGCCGACAGAGATGGCCGCCTCGCTTCGCGTTCCTAGGAAACTATGCAGTATTTCGTTTTTTTATGTGTTATTTCTTACATTGTTACCCCAGGTAATCTTAGGTTTTATTACATACAGTCGGGAGGAACTATTGGATATAAGAGCAACGTCAACTCACCAACATTATGACCAGGAATACGACTTTCCCGAAGCGGATCCTCTGTTTGGCCTACCACCCAGGACAATGGATCGGATCCCAGCCAGCGACACAAAACAACGGCGCCGCAGAAGTGGCAGACGGAGCGGTCTTCTGGTCAGGCTCCGTAGACGGGCACATCGCGCACCGCTCCCGAGCATACTACTCGCCAATGTCCAGTCTCTTGACAAATCCGAGCAACGGTAGCATTCCAGAGAGACATCCGAGACTGTAGCGTTCTTTGTTTCATGGAAACATGGCTCACTCGAGACACGCTATCTGAGTTGGTACAGCCACCTGGTTTCTTCACGCTTCGCGACGACAGAAACAAGCATCTCTCTGGTAAGAAGACGGGCGGGGGTGTATGCCTTATGATTTACAGAGACGTGGTGTGATCATAACAACATACAGGAACTCAATTATTTTTGTTCATCTGACTTATAATTCCTCACAATCAAATGCCGACCGCATTATCTACCAGGATAATTATTTTCGATCATAATCGCAGTCGTGTATATTCCCCCCCAAGCAGACACATCGACGGCCCTGAAAGAACTTCATTGGACTCTAAGTAAACTGGAAACCACATATCCTGAGGCTGCATGTATTGTAGCCGGGGATTTTAACAAGGCTAATCTGAAAACAAGGCTCCCCAAATTCTATCAGCATATCGATTGTGCTACCAGGGCTGGCAAAACCCTGGATCATTGTTATTCTATCTTCCGCGACGCATATAAGGCCCTCCCTTCGGAAAAGCTGACCACGAATCCATTTTGTTGCTCCCAGCCTATAGACAGAAACTAAAACAGGAAGCTCCCACGCTCAGGTCTGTTCAACGCTGGTCCAACCAATCGGATTCCACGCTTCAAGATTGCTTCGATCACGTGGATTGGGATATGTTCCGCATTGCGGCGAACAACAACATTGACGAATACACTGATTCGGTGTGCGAGTTCATTAACAAGTGCATCGGTGATGTTGTACCAACAGCGTCTATTAAAACATTCCCCAACCAGAAACCGTGGATTGATGGCAGCATTGGCGCAAAACTGAACGCGTGAACCACTGCTTTTAATGAGGTGAACGGAAAGATGACCGAATACAAACAGTGTAGCTATTCCCTCCGCAAGGCAATCAAACAAGCTAAGCGTCAGTACAGAGACAAAGTGGAGTCGCAATTCAACGGCTCAGACACAAGAGTTATGTGGCAGGGTCTACAGTCAATCACAGACTACAAAAGAAAAACCAGCCCCGTCGCGAATCACGATGCCTTGCTCCCAGACAGACTAAACAACTTTTTTTGCTCGCTTTGAGGACAATACAGTGCCACTGACACGGCCCACAACCAAAACCTGCGGGCTCTCCTTCACTGTAGCCAACGTGAGTAAAACATTTAAACGTGTTAACCCTCGCAAGGCTGCAGGCCCAGACGGCATCCCCGGCCGCGTCCTCAGAGCATGCGCAGACCAGCTGGCTGGTGTGTTTATGGACATATTCAATCAATCCTTATCCCAGTCTTCTGTCCCCACATGCTTCAAGAGGGCCACCGTTTTTCTTGTTCCCAAGAAAGCTAAGGTAACTGAGCTAAATGACTACCGACCTGTAGCCCTCACTTCCGTCATCATGAAGTGCTTTGAGAGACTAGTCAAGGATCATATCACCTCCACCCTACCTGACACCCACTCCAATTTGCTTATCGCCCCAATAGGTCCACAGATGACGCACTCACCATCACACTGCACACTGCCCTAACCCATCTGGACAAGAGGAATACCTATGTAAGAATGCTGTTCATCGATTACAGCTCAGCATTTAACACAATAGTACCCTCAACTCGTCATCAAGCTCGAGATCCTGGGTCTCGACCCCGCCCTGTGCAACTGGGTCCTGGACTTCCTGACAGGCCGCCCCCAGGTGGTGAGGGTAGGTAACAACATCTCCACCCCGCTGATCCTCAACACTGGGTCCCCACAAGGGTGCGTTCTCAGCCCTCTCCTGTAATCCCTGTTCACCCACGACTGCGTGGCCATGCACGCCTCCAACTCAAATCACCAAGTTTGCAGACGACACTACAGTGGTAGGCTTGATTACCAACAACAACAAGACGGCCTACAGGGAGGAGGTGAGGGCCCTCGGAGTGTGGTGTCAGGAAAATAACCTCACACTCAATGTCAACAAAACAAAGGAGATGATCGTGTACTTCAGGAAACAGTAGAGGGAGCAGCCCCCTATCTACATTGACGGGACAGTAGTGGAGAGGCTGGAAAGTTAAGTTCCTCGGCGTACACATCACGGACAAACTGAAATGGTCCACCCACACAGACAGCGTGGTGAAGAAGGCGCAGCAGCGCCTCTTCAACCTCAGGAGGCTGAAGAAATTCAGCTTGTCACCAAAAACACTCACAAACTTTTACAGATGCACAATCCATGCTTCACTGTAGGTATGGTGCCAGGTTTACTCCATGCGTGACGCTTTGCAATCAGGCCAAAGAGTTCAATCGTAGTTTCATCAGACCAGAGAATCTTGTTTCTCATGGTCTGAGAGTTTTTTGTGCTTTTTGGCAAACTCCAAGCGGGCTGTCATGTGCCTTTTACTGAAGAATGGCTTCCATCGGATCACTCTACCATAAAGGCCTGATTGGTGGAGTGCTGCAGAGATGGTTGTACTTCTGGAAGGTTCTCCCATCTCCACAGAGGAACTCTAGAGCTCTGTCAGAGTGACCATCGGGTTCTTGGTCACATCCCTGACTAAGGCCCTTCTCCCCAGTTTGCTCAGTTTGGCCGGGAGGCCAGGTCTAGGAAGAGTCTTGGTGGTTCCAAACGTTATCAATTTAAGAATGATGGAGGCCACTGTTCTTGGGGACATTCAATGCTGCAGAATTTTTTTTAGTACACTTCCCCAGATCTGTGCCTCAACACTCCTATCTCGACCTCTACGGACAATTCCTTCAACCTCATGGCTTGGTTTTTGCTTTGACATGCATTGTCAACTCTGGGACCTTATTCAGACAGGTGTGTTCTTTTTCAAATCATGTCCAATCAATTGAATTTACCACAGGTGTACTCCAAGTTGTAGAAACATCTCAAGGATTTTCAATGGAAATAGGATGCACATGAGCTCAATTTCGAGTCTCATAGCGAAGGGTCTGAATAGTTATGTAAATAAGGTATTTCTGTTTTTATTTTTAATACATTTGCAAAAATTTATAAAAACCTGTTTTCATTTTGTCGTTTTGGAGTATTGTGTGTAGATTACTGAAGATTTTGTTTTGTTTCATCCATTTTAGAATAAGGCTAACAAAATGTGGAAAAAGTCAAGGGGTCTAAATCATTTCCGATGGCACTGTATAAATGAGTTACATCAGCCATTTTACATGTTTTGGCCATCATCTCCCTTGAAGCTGATGGTATTTTCCCTGTAGTGCGTGAAAGGGGAAGAGGGTAACGAAGAAGGGAGGAAATCCTATTAAGAAAGCGAATGGAAAAGCACTGTTTTACGTTTGAAACTGGCTCAAGCATCCGGTCCAGGAATGGGCAACTGCCGGCATGCGGCCAGCGATCCCACTTTTGAAGGACCTCCGATCAATCCCCCCAATTTTTTTTAAAACTTAAAAAAAAAACTAGAATTTAATACACCACAGCCTGTAGTTTGTTTGCTGCCAGACAAAAGATACCCTGTGTGTTAAAAAGGTGGATTTGTGTTGCGTTCATTGCCACAGTTAAAAACTGTACAGCACAGGTCTCAGAAAAGTGGAAGAAACTAGACATTATTGTGGCTGCAGCAGAAAAGTTTTTGGGACTCAAGGAAAGAATTGCAAGGGGTACTGGCGCCAGAAGTCCCGCCCTCCCAGGTTCCCCTTGAGCTTGTGTCGGGATCAGATCTGTTTTATTTCTGTTAAAAATAAAGTTGTTTGATTTATTTATTTTTTGTACGTTTTTAAAAATCTTTACGTTTTTTGGGGATTCCTGTTTCCATGCTGTATAGTAGGTGGCAGGATGCACATTCAGTTGTGTGATCGCCAATATACCATAGAAGAAGAAGAATAGTAGAGTAGACAAGGAGCCATTTCGAAATGTGGTTGTGCATCAGCAGTTTTTCTCTTTTGTTATGTCAGTCAACATTTTTAGATTTGCTAAATTAGATTATCAGCCAGCTATCTAAACTTGTTATCATGGCCAAATTACCGGCCGGGCGGCTCCCATTGATTTTGTGAGTCAGTCTCACTCAGATATCATAATTAAAACTGCAAACATTTCTCTCCGCCCCATGGCAAAATGTGTAGAATTGCAGCAAACTAGCTTCAAAGTTGCCCATCCCTGATCTAAGCTGTAGCTAGACTGGCCTGAGGGGTGAGGATTTCCCGGTCCATGTCCTCTCTGTACACCCTGCTCAGCGCTGGCTGGCTGCTGGACCAGATAGATTATTTTAACCTGACAAACTTCTCCTGAAACAAAATAACAGAATTGCATTGCGCAAGAGGGGTTGTTGTTGTAGAAACAGAGTTCGTATGCCTGGATGGTTTGTAGAAAGCAGGCTGAGCCCACATCAAGGCCAGTGACAGTCCTACTTCAGACGCTTTCCACTAGACTCTCACTCTGGCCACAGAGCTTCTGTCTTGTCTCTGACTAACATTCCTGAATGCAAGTTCATATCCCTGTTAGGCAAGTTATATATGCATATGCATCTAGTATCTATACCTAGAGTAACAGACTGCCTTCAGTAATGTGTGCCTTGTGTTGTGAAGCTATCCTCTTTATGAAGCAGTTTGTTTCAGACATGGCTTGCTTGCACCTTTGCTAATAAGATCTGGCGTAATCTAATTTGAATTTCCCCAGCATTTAATTCAATTAAACACAACACTAGAATGAATTATTAGCTAAGGGCTGACCTATTTTTTTTCAATGGTGAAGTTTGTCATGGTCTGACCTGTTATGCAAGTGGTTGCCAACAGTGTAATGCGATTGAATTTAGTCCCATATTAGTCTAATTTCAACCCATGTCTAAATGTCAGATGTCTAATCTTTGCTCACAAAGTGATAAGCTAAACACTGACTTACAGTTGAAATCGGAAGTTTACATACACCTAAGCCAAATACATTTAAACTCAGTTTTTCACAATTCCTGACATTTAATCCTAGTAAAAATTGCCTGTTTTAGGTCAGTTAGGATCACCACTTTATTTTAAGAATGTGAAATGTCAGAATAATAGTAGTGATTTATTTCAGCTTTTATTTCTTTCATCACATTCCCAGTGGGTCAGAAGTTTACATACACTCAATTAGAATTTGGTAGCATTGTCTTTTAAATTGTTTAACTTGGGTCAAACGTTTCAGGTAGCCTTCCACAAGCTTCCCACAATAAGTTCGGTGAATTTTGGCCCATTCCTCCTGAGCTGGTGTAACTGAGTCAGGTCTGTAGGCTTCCTTGTTCACACACGCTTTTTCAGTTCTGCCCACAAATTTTCTGGGATTGAGGTCAGGGCTTTGTAATGGCCACTCCAATACCTTGACTTTCATGTCCTTAAGCCATTTTGCCACAACTTTGGAAGTATGCTTGGGGTCATTGTCCATTTGGAAGACCCATTTGCGACCAAGCTTTAACTTCCTGAATGATGTCTTGAGATGTTGCTTCAATATATCCACATAATTTTCCTCCTTATGATGCCATCTATTTTGTGACGTGCACCAGTCCCTTCTGCAACAAAGCACCCCCACAACATGATGCTTCCACCCCTGTGCTTCACGGTTGGGATGGTGTTCTTCGGATTGCAAACATACCTCTTTTTCCTCCAAACATAACGACGGCCATTATGTCCAAACAGTTCTATTTTTGTTTCATCAGACCAGAGAACATCTCTCCAAGAAGTATGATCGTTGTCCCCATGTGCAGTTGTAAACCGTAGTCTGGCTTTTTTATGGCGGTTTTGAAGCAGTTGCTTCTTCCTTGCTGAGCGGCATTTCAGGTTATGTCGATATAGGACTCGTTTTACTGTGGATATAGATACTTTTGTACCTTTTTCCTCCAGCATCTTCACAAGGTCCTTTGCTGTTGTACTGGGATTGATTTGCACTTTTCGCACCAAAGTACGTTCATCTCTAGGAGACAGAAGGAGACTTTCCTGAGCGGTATGACGGCTGTGTGGTCCCATGGTGTTTATACTTGCGTACTATTGTTTGTACAGATGAAGGTGGTACCTTCAGGCATTTGGAAACTAGACTTGTGGAGGTCTACAATTTTTTTCTGAGGTCTTGGCTGATTTCTTTAGATTTTCCCATGATATCAAGCAAAGAGGCACTGAGTTGGAAGGTAGGCCTTGAAATACATCATCCAGGGACACCTCCAATTGACTCAAATGATGTCAATTAGCCTATCAGAAGCTTCTAAGCCATAACATAATTTTCTGGAATCTTCCAAGCTGTTTAAAGGCACAGTCAACTTAGTGTAAGTAAACGTCTGACCCACTGGAATTGTGATGCAGTGCATTATGAGTGAAATAATCTGTCAACAATTGTTGGAAAATTACTTGTGTCATGCACAAAGTAGATGTCCTAACTCACTTGCCAAAACTATTGTTTGTTAACAAGATATTTGTGGAGTGGTTAAAAACGAGTTTTATTGACTCCAACCTTAGTGTATGTAAACTTCTGACTTCAACTGTATACAGTAAGTACATGGCAAAAAAATGAATTTAAGAAATCTTTCCAGTGCCCTCCTTTAGTGCCACGAGGTTGAGTGTTATTTTGGTGTATTATCTTGGTAATCTATTATCTTGGTGTATTTGCACAGTTTAAAATGATGTCTACCCCTCTCTCTGTCCTGGTTGTTTCCTTGCAGCAGAAGCCCCTGACCTGGCCATCCCTGGCTTCCCGCCGCCCTCCAGCCTCAACCCTGGCAAAAAGGGAAGCTCCCTCAACTGGTCATTCCCGGACAAGATCAAGTCCCCACGCACTGTCAGGAAACTCTCCATGAAGATGAAGAAGCTTCCGGAACTCAGCCGCAAGCTCAGCATAAAAGTGACCCCTAGCAACAACAACAGCAGCTGCAACGCAGCCAGCGAGAGCAGCATCTTAGAGACAAGGACCCAGTGTCCCAAAACCAATTACGGATCAGAACCAGGCCCGGCTCCTCCCAGGTTGTCCCCAAGGGGTGGGCAGGGGGCGGCGGCTAGCCATAATGTGATCTCGAGGTATCACCTGGACAGCAGTGTGTCGACGCAACAAAGCTACAGCAAGAAGAAGAGCAGCGGGACCTCCAAGTCGGCTAGCAAGGGGGGCTACCTCAGTGACGGGGACTCCCCAGAACTGGTGGCCAAGTCTGGGAAGCACGGGTCCTCAGAGGCCAAGGGAGTCAATGGGAAGGAGAAAGACCCAGCCACTGGAGGAGGAGAGAAAACAGGAGCTGGAGGAGTAACCGGAGGAAGTGGCAGCCCCAAGCTGCACGGCACAGAACTAGACATTGACGCGTTCCGCCACTACGCCTTCACAGAACAGCCTAAGTGCACCCAATACATCTCGGGCCTGATGAGCCTGCACTTCTATGGCGCCGAGGACCTCAAGCCACCACGCTTCGACTCCCGAGACGTCTACTGTGCCATCCAGGTGGACTCTGTCAACAAGGCGCGCACTGCCCTGCTCACCTGTCGGACCACCTTCCTAGACATGGACCACACCTTCAACATTGAGCTGGAGAACGCCCAGCACCTGAAGCTAGTGGTGTTCAGCTGGGACCCCACACCCAAGAAGAACCGGGTGTGTTGTTATGGCACAGTGGTGTTACCAGCACTCTTCAGGGTGACCAGGAGTCATCAGCTGGCGGTGAAGCTGGAGCCTCGAGGCCTGATCTACGTGAAGCTGAACCTGATGGAGCAGTGGCAGAACTCCCTGGATGGAGGCTACAATGGGGACCGGGAGCCACAGATGTTTGGGGTGGAGGCCTGGAGGGTGGTTGTGAGGGAAAACACAGGACTCATGCTGCCCCTGCTCATCGAGAAGTGCATCACGGAGATCGAGACGAGAGGCTGCCAGGTGAGTTCAGTTAATGTTTAATGTTTTTACAGCCTTTTATGTACAACAATGAAAATTTTGCCCACGGGCCTTGGACTGTCAGAGACCACTTATTTAGACCTTGGACTTTCTTAGTTAGCCAACTACCGATTTTGGCAAGGAATAGCCAGTACAGTGCTTTCATATTGCGACAGCCAACAAGCTGAGTGAGAGTCCTGGTTACTCAGCATTCGGTGAGAGAGGAACATGTCCAGAGGCGAGTTCTGGAGGATTCTGGTTGAGTGGCAGACATTAGACCATGCATCACATAACAGGCCTTCTTGTTTTCATGTTGCAAGTGGCCTTTTATGTGATACAGAAAGAGAGAGAGAGATGGAACAGAGCGAGACAGGCAACAGGGGTATTGGGAGGCTGGCTGCAGATGTACCATATGAGAACTGCTCTATACCTCTTCCCGTCTTCTTCTTTGAAGCCCAGTGCCAAAGGAGAGAGACTCTCTAATTAGTCTCTCTCCTTTGGCACTGGTTTCTTCTAATTAGTTGAGATGCCACCCAGCAGTAAAAGTGCCTGGCTGCTGCCGTAGAAAATCCATCCATCTTAGGGAGGACCACGGGCAGCAGGTGCCCTGAGTGGCTGGTCCTTGTTGGGGCAACCTCCATCGGGCCTTTCTCCAGGCCTCTCCACACTACATAACACAGCTCATATATCAGTCCTCTGGCTGGCTGCTCTACATGGGCTCACCCTCAGTAGGGGAAGGGGACTATGGCTACCAGCAGGCTCATAGGCAGACCTTCCTTCAGGTTCTTATAGAGGACATTTATCAGTGTTACTCTGAAGGGGCTGTCTGGCCTAGACATTGAGCATGCCATGGAACTGTCCCGAACTGGGGTGGCTATGCATTTGGGCCAATCCGTTTTGTGCTAATGGTTTTAGCCACTTGCCAAGTTCATTTATTACCTGTGTTTTCTTTGTACTCCATTTATTTCTCTCTCCATTTGTCTCTCCTGTTCTCTTTCCCTGTTGTTTAAAGAGACACACATATGTCAAAGACATAGAGCTTATGTAAGGGGATATGACTATGTATCACTAGATGCAGTTTGGAGCCATCTTTACCCCGTGGTCCCCCAGGGGCCCATGCTGAGAGGGGTTAGGAGGGGATATACACCAGATTACACAGGAATGTATAGGACGTGTCACTGAGGCAGGCAGAGAGAGCCAGACACACAGCATAGCATGTCTTTAGAAATAATTATGTGTATCTCTAGATGGAGACTACTCTCGTTTCAGTGTCTCCACAAATGCATGGCCCGAGGGGCTCTGAAGCTTTTAAGGCACTTGGGGGATGATTGTGGCTGTTCTGAAAAGACTGCAGATTGGTGTCACAGAAGCGAGTAATGTGTGTGGATGCTGTAATGTGTGTTTTTTGTGTTTGGTAGTGTCAGATTTCTTTAAAAAAGTACAGTATCTCTACCAGACTTATTGAGAAAAATAGCCAGCTGACATTAACTGCGCTAGTTGTGTTCTCTCAAGTAAAAAGTAATTTGACCAAATATAAAATACGACATTGTGAATTGTAGCGCTTGCATTGTTTTGCGAGAAGCTATGAGGGGCAGAAGTCTGTAAATGGTGCAGGTGCAACCATCTTTTTTCAACCTGTGAAGTTCCACTCCCTACTGATTGGCTTAGTTAGGGGTCCAACCAGGCACTGCGTCTGTGTGTGTATGCTCGCTCATTCAGGGTTCATTCAGAAAGTCCCTGACTCACCACAGTAAACCATTCTGTTGTTTTTAATTAAGACGAGGACAGACCATTATTTCCTATTTGTGTGCGCGCGCGTGTGTGTGTGTGTGTTGCTCAGCAGTGCAGTAGATAAGGCCAAGGCCTCTTCACTACCAGCTGTCACACTACCGCCTGTTGCTCTGCTCTCTCCTCTCAGAGCTTCTACTGACCCTAAACTAAAGGTAGAGCTTTCTCTCAATGGACTTGCTCATTGTGCCCAGTGACTTCTGTTTACTTTTGCACAAAGCTAAATCCTTGCCTAATCTGCCCATTTTTCTCCCTCTCGTGTGAGGGAGTGAGGTTTAGAAATGCTAGACAGAACCGAGAGATCTCAGGCACGAACAGTGTGGCTAGTAGCCTGTATAGACATGTGGTTGGAGCCTGTAGGTCTGTAAAAACTATAGATATTGTGTCCAGCTTAGTGTTGTCACGATACCAGAGTTTTGACCTCGATACCAGGTTTAGTATCACGATAGTCGACACTGAAACATTACTCAATACCAAAACGATACTCGATACCGAAACGATACCACAGCAACTGATTAGCCAAAGTCACAGAAAAACCACAGGATTTTCTATTTTTAAACATGAAACAACATGTTAATAACCGGTAGAACTAAAATAACAAGTAGAATATCTTCTATATTCAATTTCTTTCAAAAAATAAACATACGTTTTCCTTTTGCAAAACCATATCTGAGACTCAGAGCATCCAAAATGACATAAAAAAAACACTTTGAAACTCTTTTCTGATGCTTCTATATTGCAATATAGTCTACACACCATAGACATACAATGGATTTTTACGCAGCATACTACGATTCCCAGAGAGCATTTCAACTCCTAGAGTGCAATGCTCCACCCATGGCTGATGGCTGGCTACTGATAGCAAAGCCCAGACAAATGCAAAGTAGTCTAAATAAATTGCTGTCATGGCTAAGTTATGAGTGCATTTCACATTCATTTTGTGTTGTAGTGATATTATCATGCTCACATGAATGTCATGCTGAATATAAACAAAACATTGCTCTAACACCTGCTCTTTCCATAACATAGACTGACCAGGTGAAAGCTATGCTCCCTTATTGATGTCATTTGTTAAATCCACTTCAATCCGTATAGATGAAGGGGAGGGACAGTTAAAGGAGAATTTTTAAGCCTTGAACCAATTGAGACGGATTGTGTATGTGGGTGAATGGGTTGTGAATGCCCTGGTTATATTTGGGAAAATATTTAAGCTAGGTGTGTGTTTTTGCAAGTTGTGTGTGTGTGTGTGTATGTATTCAACCTGGTTGTGTGTTTCTGCAGGTTGTGGGCCTCTACCGTCTGTGTGGCTCAGCAGCAGTAAAGAAGGAGCTGCGGGAAGCCTTTGAGAGGGACAGCCTAGGAGTGGAGCTCTGTGAAAACACTTACCCTGACATCAACGTCATCACAGGTAACATTACACTGCCAACCGCATCAGAACCTCTGTCCCTTAACATATATTAAAACCCTTGCTGTGTGTGTGACATATACACATGTCATACAAGTCTGTGCGTGTGTGTGTTTTGTAGTAAAAGCATTCCAGTCAGCATACCACCAGTATGTCAGTTTGCCTGAGGGGAGAGTCCTCACACGAACCAGCCAACCATCCAGGCCAACGTGCATTTAGGTCAATCCTTCATTCCTCTCTTCCAGGTTCAGACACACAACTCTCTCTGACTACCTCCGGAACACACACACACACACATACACAGTTTTGCCATTATCTACACAATAACCCAGTTTCACTCTGCTTAAAGTACTGTAATTCCTCACTGGTTTAATCAGTGTCAGTGACAAACTAGGACAAAGTATTTAATTTGCTAAATATTTGTATTTGTTCTGCCTGAACACGTGGGGACTTGAGTGAATGTCCAATTTTCCTCTTCCCCACTGCAGAAGGATATTAGCCTGATCAAAATGGCTGAATTAACCAACACCAATTATCTGTTCGCTTCTAGAGTCTGCCTGCCATGTCACCTTCAGTCAACCAATGAATACAGATTCCGGGAATAGACAGTTATGAGAAAAATACTTGCTCATGGATTTCTCCCACCGAAAAAGAGGAAGACCATGGAAGCCCTCGGCATTGTGGGATTGGGAAGAGGCCCTTATAGGAGTCCTCGTATGATGCCTGCTTTGATCTGAATGCATGGCAGAGCAAAGAACACAGTTAACAGTTGAGCGGGTAATAAAAAAAGGGCCAACGCCAGCGTGGATTGTTGGTTTTTGCTTGCTGCCTAAATTTGCTCTGCCGAGCATGCGGCTGTTGCAGATGGGCTGAGGAAGTGGAGTGAGGGAGAGAGAGAAAGAGAGGAAGGGTGGTTGTCCTGGGCTAGGCAGGGCTGGGTTAGGCTGGGCAGAGAGCGGTGATAGATAGAGGGGCTTGGGGTATGGGGGTTGGTGGTTAGAGTGGAGTCAGGCCAGCCAGAGAGAGAGACAGAGAGGCTAGCTAATAAGCATGCCAAACGTGTGAGCTAAGAGGAGTCGGTGAGGGCTGGCGTGTCACACGGCTAATTTAAAAGGCAGAGGTAGTAAAAAGGAAGACCAAGTCAAAGTTCAATCCAGAGCTTGCAAAACATGTGCACTGCCTGGCCTTCCTTTGTTTCAAACCTTGATCCCAGACAAAGTTACCAACTTCAGTAAACAGCCTCATCATGGTTGTCATGCTCTGAATACAGAACAGTAGCTGACATAAATTAACTACATTTATTTAGCTAACTCTGTTTTTGTATCAGCAGATTTTCTGGGGTTAGATTTTCCTTGCACTTTCAGTTTAACCCCATAGAGTTTTTGCTATGTACATTCAGACGTTTTTTTGTAGGTTAACATGGAGTCAATAGACACATAGACAACAGGAGTCTAGACTTTGCAGATCTGTACTGTAATTGAATCAGAGTCTGTGTTAACAGCTGGGATGTGGCTTAAATCAGGGAGGGAGGTGGAGGGGGGCAGAAGCGCTCTCTCTCTTAGCCCCCTTTGACTAGGGGACATTCCTCCAGGGCTGGGAGGCTTTGGCAGGACCCAGTGTCCACAGACCCACCCTCCAGTCCCCCAGCCCTCCAGTCCCCAGCCCCTTTAGACAGGAGCACAGATGGAGGGACAAGCTGGTCATTTTACTTTTAGTCACGGTTGTGTGTTTCAGTCCACCGGGCAGGGATTACTTCTGACTCTTCTGGTCCTGCTTGTAGAATCCGTAATGCTTAACCAAGAGAGGCAGTTGAGAGGCCTACTGGGTCAGTAACAGCATCTGCCATTTTGAAGTTCTTCTTGAAGTATAATTTATTTTTAGTCTATGTAACATAGCTAGGAGCCTATACAAGGATCCCTTGTGTGGTGTTCATGTTTTTGTTATTCACCCAATGTTTACAGGTCTGATGGACCCAATACAGAATTTACATAAAAATACTTAATACTTAGATGTTGACTTATATCAATTACAAGCAATATAGACAGCATACATGGTTAGTATGTGCCATTTACCTCTGCTAGATCACATTTATCAATGAAAGCGCAGTTTTTTTATATAATCAAAACATGGGTGGAATAAATCATGTTTATCTTGAACAAATATAAATGAAACAAGGTTTTCATCACTATTGATGTTTATTGCTTTGATCTGAACAAATTGAAAGGACAAATTTTACATACAGTATTTTATGGAAATTATAAATGAGCCCCATTGAACACTAATTAAGGCTGGTCTACACACCACATGAGGGACAGAGTTTTACTGTGTATGGTTGCAAATGTATTTCTTGCACTTGATGCATGTGTACTGTGTCTTCCTGTCCTTCTTGGGTCCCAACACATTGCATCGCTTCTTCTTGTTGCTACCGGCTGCAATCTACAATGATGAAAACACAGTAGTTCAGGAATTTTACTAACATCTCACTCACTCACTCACTCACTCACTCACTCACATATATAGTTACAGCAAGCCAAGGTAGGAGATTCAGACATACACATGCAACAACATCACTCACACCAGCATCCTCCTCCTGAATCCTCCTCACTATGGCTGCAGAAGCTGGGGTCCTTGGGATATGTTGCCTCCTCTGGATTTGAGGTCTTACCAATGCCTTGCCCAGCTCCTCGAGAAAGAGCCGTCTCCTCTGGAGCTTCCCTCTGTTCCAATCTGGGTTCAATGTCATTCAGATGACAACCGCGTTGTAAGCTGAGATATTCAAGATGTTGAAGAATATCACAAGTGGCCAGTGTAGGGTTCTTCTTTTGCAACTGTAGCCAGCCACCAGCTTGTCTAAATTGTCCACCCCTCCTTTTGTGGCATTGTAATCCATTATGATTTCTGGTTTCCTGGCCACACAGACTCTCCCATCCCTATGCAGCGTACTCATGAGTACCACATGTTTGCCTTTCTTTGGCACATAGGACACTAGGGACGTGTCAGCCGTGAACACAAACTCAGAGGAATTAATAGGCCTGTTCCGTGTATTTAACATGCTGAGAGAAATGTTGTAAAATGGATTTAGGTTTCCCTGCATTAAAGTCCACGGCTACTAGGAGGGCCGCCTCTGGGTGAGTGTTTTCTTGTTTGCTTATAGCGGAATACAGCTCATTCAGCGGTTATTTACAAAAAATACATAGTCCGTTGCCCCTTTTCTTACCAGACGCTGCTGTTCTATCCTGCCGGTACAGTGTATAACCAACCAGCTGTATGTTAATAGTGTCGTCGTTCAGCCACGACTCCGTGAAGCATAAGGTATTACAGTTTTGAATGTCCCTTTCGTAGTTTAATCTTCCGCGAAGGTCATCTATTTTATTCTCCAAAGAATGCACGTTTGCTAGCTGAATGGGAGGAAGTCGGGGTTTATTCGATCGCCTACGAACTCTCAAAAGGCAGCCCGCCCTCCGGCCCCTTTTTCTCTGCCTCCGCTTCACGCAAATCACGGGGATCTGGGCCTGTTCCCGAGAAAGCAGTATATCGTTTGCGTCGGGCTCGTTAGACTCGTCAAAGGAAAAAAAAGGATTCTGCTAGTCCGTGGTGAGTAATCGCAGTCCTGATGTCCAAAAGTTATTTTTGGTCATAAGAGACGGTAGCGGCAACATTATGTACAAAATAAGTTTAAAAAATAAGTTACAAACAACACAAATAAACGAACAAAAAAACGCAATCGGTTGGGGGCACATAAAACTGCCTTTTTCTCCGGCGCCGTTTTACTTATCACATGTGATGTTGCGGCCACGGAGTCCCTGTCACGTCCAAGACAACCCGCATCCCTTGGTTCTTCTCAGGGGCTCCTCCATCTGGCGCCCCCGTATACACTTGCAAGTTCCACGCATATGATGAAGCAGCATCACAGTCAGCCCAGATCTTGATTCCATATTTTGTGGGTTTAGAAGATATGTACTGCCTGAAGGGGCAGCAGCACCTAAATGGCATAAGCTGCTCATCAACAGTAACGTTGGGCTCAGGGCTGTAAAACAGGGGAAGGCGGTCCACCCACTTGTCCCACACACTGACCTGATTGCAGCAAGCTTGTCTTTCTGCTGCCGAACTGGTCTGGTGTCTCGGTTATCGAAGTGGATAATCCTGGAAATAATGTGGAAGTTTTCCAGATACATTGTTGCAAGTTATCTGCCAGTTTCTGCATCCCACAAGGATTCTCTGGATTCCCCATTGGATCTGAAAACACCAGCAAGAAAAAGAACCCCAAAGTATGCATGTAAATGAGTTTGGTACATCTCCTTCCGTCTCTCCAAAAACATACCTTCCCTCCAAATTAGTGCAGTCCAGAATGATTTTCTGGAATGTGTCTGGGATGTACAGTTCAAAAGAAGACTTTATGTCCTACACATGAGTAACTGCCATCTGCGTCAAGCCCTGATTGCATCCTTATCACATTGGCAGTAATGCGGGGTGGCTCATTCTTTGGGCAAGAAGACAATTTTTTGACATCCATATTTCTCCTCCTTCAAGCTGCTGATGAGCTGGCTGCTGACGGGCTGGTCCTGGGGCTGGCTGGGGGTCAATCTCGTCCTCTTCTTCCAACTATCTGTCAGACTCCGAATTGACAGAGACATGGTCCTCATTCTGAAAATTCTTCATCTTCACACACTACAAAGGGTAAAGAGTGCGAGAAAAGCGGGACACAGACAGACAGGTTCTTGGTGCTATGTTGAAACATCAGGCCCAGGGAGGAGGAAGACAGAGTGAAGGCACATAGCAAACCTTTTTGTTTAATTTGTATTTGTTTTCACCTACAATATACACACACACACTATTATTACCCTCGGTTCCAATGGACCGAAACACCACATATGTAATATACATGTGTAGGCTGGTGCAGTGTGCACTCAATGAAAACGTGTTATTTTACATGTTCTTCACAGAAAATGAGCCAAGGCCAATGAGTCTCAGGTTCTATCATTGTATCATTTTTATTTTAGTAAACATTGAAAATGGGTCCTTACAGACCTGAACACCACACAAGGGTTAACTGATGTTGTTGCTGCACCTGGTAGCCTAATGCAAGGACAGTTGACAGTTATCTGAGGATAGCCCTATCAGCCCTTTCAAGCAACTTTCTGCTTGGCAGGAAGCCAACAAGAAGCTTCAGTGATGTGTTCTAACGTGAACAAAACAGTGAAAGGTAGGCCAGTGTTTTGAGCTGCTAGTTGCTCCAAAGAAGAAATCGAAAGTTGAGACTCCTCTTTCACTTGTTAGTTTGTTATAGGGTTGCAAAGGGAGGGTATTATATTACTGCTAACTTTCTATGTTTTCCTGTAAACTACCAGAATTTGGGTAACTTTCAAGGATTTTATCACATGACATCTAGTGGCCTTTTGGGGTACTTGAGATTATCACAGGTGTCTGTAATTATCTTTGGGCCTCTGTGTGGGCTTTTAAACTCAGCAGAAAAAATAAACGTCATCTCGCTGTCAACTGCGTTTATTTTCAGTAAACTTAACGTGGAAATATTTGTATGAACATAAGATTCAACAACTGCGACATAAACGGAACAAGTTCCACAGACATGTGACTAACAGAAATGGAATAATGTGTCCCTGAACAAGGGGGGGGGGGGGGGGGGCAAAATCAAAAGTGGCAGTCAGTATCTGGTGTGGCCACCAGCTGCATTAAGTACTTCAGTGCATCTCCTCCTCATGGACTGCACCAGATTTGCCCGTTCTTGCTGTGAGATGGTACCCCACTCTTCCACCAAGGTACCTGCAAGTTCCCGGACATTTCTGGGGGGAATGGCCCTAGCCCTCACCCTCTGATCCAACAGGTCCCAGATGTGCTCAAATGGATTGAGATCCGGGCTCTTCGCTGGCCATGGCAGAACACTGACATTCCTATCTTGCAGGAAATCACGCACAGAATGAGCAGTATGGCTGGTGGCATTGTCATGCTGGAGGGTCATGTCAGGATGAGCCTGCAGGAAGGGTACCACATGAAGGAGGAGGATGTCTTCCTTGTAATGCACAGCGTTGAGATTGCCTGCAATGAGAACAAGCTCGGTCCAATGATGCTGTGACACACTGCCCCAGACCATGATGGACCCTCCACCTCCAAATCAATCCCGCTCCAGAGTACAGGCCTCGGTGTAACACTCATTCCTTCGACAAAAAATGCGAATCTGACCATCACCCCTGGTGAGACAAATCCACGACTCGTCAGTGAAGAGCACTTTTTGCCAATCCTGTCTGGTCCAGTGATGGTGGGTTTGTGCCCATAGGCGACGTTGTTGCCGGTGATGTCTGGTGAGGACCTGCCTTTACAACAGGCCTACAAGCCCTCAATCCAGCCTCTCTCAGCCTATTGTGGATAGTCTGAGCACTGATGGAGGGATTTTACGTTCCTGGTGTAACTCAGGCAGTTGTTGTTGCCATCCTGTACCTGTCCCGCAGGTGTGATGTTCGGATGTACCGATCCTGTGCAAGTGTTACACGTGGTCTGCCACTGCGAGGATGATCAGCTGTCCGTACTGTCTCCCTGTAGCGCTGTCTTAGGCGTCTCACAGTACGGACATTGCAATTTATTGCCCTGGCCACATCTGCAGTCCTCATGCCTCCTTGCAGCATGCCTAAGGCACGTTCACGCAGGTGAGCAGGGACCCTGGGCATCTTTCTTTTTGTGTTTTTCAGAGTCAGCAGAAAGACCTCTTTAGTGTCCTAAGTTTTCATAACTGTGACCTTAATTGCCTACCGTCTGTAAGCTGTTAGTGTCTTAACAACCGTTCCACAGGTTGCATGTTCATTCATTGTGTATGGTTCATTGAACAAGCATTTTTTGCTGAGTTTATATAAAAATAATTAATTACGATGATTTTAAAATAGAATGACAAAGTTGTAAAATATTATCCTAAATATAAACCGTCAACTTAATGAATACCATTGGTTTTTAATATGAGGGTTTCAGCATGTAATATCCTTTATATATTTTTTACACACTTTGTAAAATAAATAATGTCAATGTCTTTGTTGTAAATATTGATTCCAAACTGATGGCAGTTGTGAGTTAAAGTCAATAGTTGGAAGAGTTGCAGAATTAATAGAAAATAATTCCATTGTTGATTAGATGCTTTTTTCATTAATTAGGCTATTTTCTCTTAAGCCATATGGTCTTTCTACTAGAAACTCATGGACTATCTGGACACAGATATAAAACATTTACACTATAATTTAATACTTTTTTAAAGGGTTATCCAAGTATAAATGACCAAAGTTACCAAGACTGCCATAGATTACCTTGTTTTGCAAGCCTAGTTTGTTATCAGGGATACAGACCCCAGTTTGTAGCTCAGCTAGCTGACTTGAATTGTTTTTCATACCGCCAGTCCACTTCCCTCCACTCCAGCCCAGCCCTCCCCATGCAGTGAAGACATGGAAAGACATTAACAAGTGCCCCCTTTGTTGCCGAACAAATACAGATGGTATTTGGCTCACTCACGCGTGTTGGATTAGCTGAGCTCTGGGCCACCAGGAGGCAGGGACGCCCCGGAGGGAGGTGGTCAGCCCGCCATACAAAGACCTACAGCCCTGGCCCTGTGTGAGTGGGTGGATGGGTGTCAGAGAGAGCAGCAGGCAACACCTTGAGGCAACATAAGGACTGCCCCCCCCCCCCCCCCCCGGCCTTCTCTCTACTGGTCTGCTGGTTCGAGGGGATGAGGGAGTAGTGGGGGTGCTGAAATTGGGGTTGTAGTGTTGGTAGGGGAGAACAAGTCCGTAATTTGTTGCTTTAGGGTGGCACCGGCCGACGGCACCAGTGACCTGCACTTTTTGTTTTAACAAGAGTTCAAAGGTTTTGGAGCATTGCCCCCATTACAGTATTGGTCTTATAGTGTATGGATGTCATAATATTTCCTGATATTTCTGTAGAGATTCTGCAAAAGTCTACTCTGCTCTGTTTCAGTTTTCAGGACGATCTATAGTGAGATTTGCCTTTCCGAGATTACAATTTTGACCCAAAAAACTATTTCTCAATCAATTCAAAGCTAATTACTGACACAAAATCCCAAAACAACTTCACCGAAAAACCAAAACACCTTCCCTGAACAACAGTCCTCCTTTCCGTGGCGTGTTTGTTGCCTGTCAGACAGGCTGTGAAAATAAGGATAACACCTGCAGAGCAAGGACACCTGTTCACCCCTGAGCCTGACCTTGCCTTGTGTTTGTGTGAGTGCGTTTCATTTCATGAAAAACATGATTTTGACTGTTCAGGACCTTTTAAAGCTACAGCGAAAATTGCAGGTGAAAACTCAATAAAACAAGTCTCAAATGGAATGAAAATGTCTATACATTTCAGCTGTTTCAAAAACATTGCTCTGCTATTATTATTTTTACTGAATGAATGTTGGGCTCAACCAGACATTTCTGTTTACGCTGCCCTACTTATAGAGGGGCGACTGTCGTGGGAGTGTCGTGTGCGACCTCCGGAGGTAGCTTTTTACAATACGCAAGTTTGCATTACAGTAATGTCTCTCGAGAATCGATATTTCTCAAAATTCTCCTTATTTCTCATCAATGCAAATAGGCCCTCTAGAGAGAGAAGTCTGCTTTAAGTGCCTTCCCTGATTGGTTGACACAGCAGACTTAGTTTTGCAGGATTTTTGTCTGCGATACAACCACGGCTGTGTGGTGTTGGAATGCACGGACCGCAGACTCTCTTCTCTGTACTGCTGTATTGAGCCGTGTTGGGTCTTGAGTACAGTTATGGAGGGGGCTCAGTTCAGGCTCATAATGTGCAAACAGACCTGGGTTAGGCTCAGCGGAAGGGGAAGAAACGGTCACACACCATGAGTTCTATGACACAGTATAGGAGCAATATGGGAAGGAAATAGGTTTTTACACAGCAAAGACAAAATAAAATACACTGAAGGAACAGCCTCAATTCGTCGGGGCATTGAAACGACAAGGTTTCGAAAGAGTCCCGTAGGGATGATGGCCCATGTTGACTTCAATGCTCCCCACAGTTGTGTCAAGTTGGCGGGATGTCCTTTGGGTGGTGGACCATTCTTGATACACAAAGAAGCGTGAGAAACCCAGCAGCGTGGCAGTTCTTGACACAACCCAGTGTGCCTGGTACCTACCACCATACCCCGTTCAATTGTCTCAAGGTTTAAAAATACTTCTACACTGATTTGAAGTGGATTTAACAAGTGACATCAATAAGTGATCATAGCTTTCACCAGAATTAAAGTGGTCTGTCTATGTCTTGGAATAAGCAGGTGTTGTTAATGTTTTGTACACTAAGTGTATGTATACATCTTTAACATACAGTAGGACCCTACTATACATTTTCAGATTAGTTTAGTATATTCACACCTAGTGTAGTTGTTGTTGATATTCTTATCTCTATACTGTAACTATGTACTATGCTCTTGCCAGTGTGTTTAAGTTGGATGTCTCTGCTGAATATATCACAACTGACCCAGAGAGTCATCTTGGACTTTTCAACAGTGAACTGAATCTAGAGTGCATTCGGAAAGTATTCAGACATCTTGACTTTTTCCGTATTTTGTTACGTTAGTCTTATTCTAAAATAGATTAAATCGTTTTTTCCCCCTCAATCTACACACAACACTCCATAATGATGAAACAAAAACAGGTTTTTAGAAATTGTTGAAAATGTATTCAAAATAAAACACAGATTACATTTACATACAGTACCAGTCAAACGTTTGGACACATCTACTCATTCCATGGTTTTTCTTTATTCTTACTGTTTTCCACATTCTAGAATAATAGTGAAGACATAAAAACTATGAAATAACACATATGGAATCATGTTGTAACCAAAAAATTGTTATACAAATTCTTTGAAGTAGCCACCCTTTGCCTTGATGACAGCTTTGCACACTCTTGGCATTCTCTCAACCAGCTTCGTGAGGTAGTCACCTTGGAATGCATTTAAATTAACAGGTGTGCCTTGTTAAAAGTTAATTTGTGGAATTTCTTTCCTTAACTTCTTATGGCTTCAATCTCGTTAACGGATGATATGACAACAGCCAGTGAAAGTGCACGGCTACAAATTCAAACAATCTGTCCGAAATCTGTCGGATTTCAAATAGACTTTACAGCGAAAGCACCACAAACGATTGTTAGGTCACCGCAAAATCACAGAAAAACAGTCATTTTCCCAGCCAAAGACAGGAGTCACAAAAAGCAGAAATAGAGAGAGAATTAATCAGTAACCTTTTGATGATCTTCATCAGATGACACTCATAGGACTTCATGTTACACAATACATATATGTTTTGTTCGATAAAACTCATATTTATATCCAAAAACCTCAGTTTACATTGGCGCCATGTTCAGAAATGGCTCCAAAATATCTGGAGAATGTGCAGAGAGCCACGTCAAATAACATAAATACTCATCATAAACTTTGATGAAAGATACATATTTTACATAGAATTAAAGATACACTTGTTCTTAATGCAACCGCTGTGTCACATTTCAAAAAGCTTTACGGCAAAAGCACAATATTCAATAATCTGAGAACAGCGTTCAGCCACAAAAGGAAGCCATACAGTTACCCGCCAAATAGTGCAGTCAACAAAACTCATAAAAAGCATTATAAATCTTCACTTACCTTTGCTGATCTTCGTCAGAATGCACTACCAGGACTCCCACTTCCACAAGAAATGTTTGTTTTGTTCGGTAATGTCCATGATTTATGTCCAAATAGCTATTTTTGTTAGTGTGCTTGGTAAACAAATCCGAAGTCAGAAAGTGCGTTCACTAAAAGCTGACAATGTCAAAAAGTCCAGTAACAGTCAGTAGAAACATGTCAAATGATGTATTGAATCAATCTTTAGAATGTTTTTAACATAAATCTTCAGTAACGTTCCAACCGGAGAATTACATTGACTTCAGAAGTGCGATGGAACAGAGCTCCCTCTCATGTGAACGCGCATGGCCAGGTCTTGGTAGACCTGACTATTTCGTGTCTCCTTCGGCCCCACTACACAGTAGAGGCATCAGACAAGGTTCTACAGACTGTTGACATCTAGTGGAAGCCGTAGGAAGTGCAAACTCATCCATATCCCACTGTGTGTTCTGTAGGGGCTATGTTAAATCGACCAACCTCAGAATTCCCACTTCCTGTTTAGATTTTTTCTCAGGTTTTTGCCTGCCATATGAGTTCTGTTATACTCACAGACATCATTCAAACAGTTTTAGAAACTTCAGAGTGTTTTCTATCCAATATGAATAATAATATGCATATATTAGCAACTGGGACTGAGGAGCAGGCAGTTTACTATGGGCACCTCTGTGCACCTTTCATCCAAGCTACTCAATACTGCCCCTGCAGCCATAAGACGTGCATTTGAGCCAATCTGTTGTGTTGTGACAAAGTATGGGGGTATACAGAAGAGAGCCCTATTTGGTAACAGACGAAGTCCATATTAAGGCAAGAACAGCTCAAATAAGCAAATAGAAATGACAGTCCATCATTACTTTGACTGACCTTCATGTCTTAATCTGGAAAATGTCAAGAACATGGAACATTTCTTCAAGTGCAGTCGCAAAAACCATCAAGCGCTATGGTGAAACTGGCTCGTATGTGGACCGCCACAGGAAAGGAAGACCCAGTGTTACCTCTGCTGTAGAGGATAAGTTCATTAGAGTTACCAGCCTCGGAAATTGGCAATTATCTTCACCTCAGATTGCAGCCCAAATAAATGCTTTCTCAGAGCTCATGTAACAGATACATCTCAACATCAACTGTTTAGAGGAGACTGTGTGAATCAGGCCTTCATGGTCGAATTGCTCCAAAGAAACTACTACTAAAGGACACCAATAATAAGAAGAGACTTGCTTGGGCAAAGAAACACGAGCAATGGAGATTAGACCGGTGGAAATTTGTCCTTTTTTGTTCTGAGTCCAAATTTGAGATTTTTTGTTTCAACCACTAACTTGGTGAGATGCAGAGTAGGTGAACGGATTATCTCTGCATGTGTGGTTCCCACCGTGAAGCTTCCAGGAGGAGGTGTGAGGGTGCTTTTCTGGTGACACTTTCTGTGATTTATTTATAATTCAAGGCACACTTAACCAGCATGGCTACCACAACATTCTGCAGCGATATGCCATCCCATCTGGTTTGCGCTTAGTGGGATTATCATTTGTCTTTCAACAGGACAATGACCAAAAAAACACCTCCAGGCTGTGTAAGGGCTATTTGACCAAGAAGGAGAGTGATGGAGTGCTGCATCAGATGACCTGGCCTCCACAATCACACGACCTCAACCCAATTGAGATGGTTTGGGATGAGTTGGACCGCAGAGTGAAGGAAAAGCAGCCAAAAAGTGCTCATCATATGTGGGAACTCCTTCAAGACTGTTGGAAAAGCATTCCAGGTGACTATCTCATGAAGCTGATTTGAACGAATGCCAAGAGTGTGCAAAGCTGTCATCAAGGCAAAGGGTGGCTACTTTGAAGAATCTCAAATATAAAATATATTTAGATGTTTAACACTTTTTTGGTTCCTACATGATTCCATATTTGTTATTTCATGGTTTTGATGTCTTCACTATTATTCAACAATGTAGAAAATAGTCAAATAAAAACCCTTGAATGAGTAGGTGTGTCCAAAATGTTGACTGGTACAGTAAATATTCATGCCCTGTACTCAGTACTTTGTTGAAGCACCTTTGACAGTGATTACAGCGTTGCGTCTTCTTTGGTATGATGCTACAAGCTTGACATACCTTTATTTGGGGAGTTTCTCCCATTCTTCTCTGTAGAACCTGTTAACCTCTGTCAGGTTGGATGGGGAGTGCCGCTGCACAGCTATTTTCAGGTCTCTCCAGAGATGTTCGATCGGGTTCAAGTCCGGGCTCTGCCTGAGCCACTCAAGGACATTCAGAGACTTCTCCCGAAGCCATTCCTGCGTTGTCTTGGCTGTGTGCTTAAGGGTCGCTGTCCTGTTGGAAGGTGAACCTTCGCCCCAGTCTGAGGTCCTGAGCACTCTGGAGAAGGTTTTCATCAAGGATCTCTCTGTACTTTGCTCCGTTCATATTTCCCTCGATACTGACTTGTCTCCCAGTCCTTGCCGCTGAAATACATCCCCACAGCATGATGCTGCCACCACCATTCTTCACCGTAGGGATGGTGCCAGGTTTCCTCCAAACGTGACGCTTGGCATTCAGGCCAGAGTGTTCAATCTTGGTTTCATCAGACAAGAGAATCTTGTTTCTCATGGTCTGAGAGTCCTTTAGGTGCCTTTTGGCAGACTCCAAGCGGGCTGTCATGTGCCTTTTACTGAAGAGTGGCTTCCGTCTGGCCACTACCATAAAGGCCTGATTGGTGGAGTGTGCTGAGATGGTTGTCCTTCTGAAAGGTTCTCCCATCTCCACAGAGGACCACTAGAGCTCTGTCAGAGTGACCATCAGGTTCTTGGTCACTTCCCTGACCAAGGCCCTTCTCCCAGATTGCTCAGTTTGGCTGGGCAGACAGCTCAAGGAAGAGTCTTGGCGGTTCTAAACTTCTTCCATTTAAGAATGATGGAGGCCAGTGGTTTTTGGGGACCTTCAATGCTGCAGAAATGTTTTGGTACCCTTCTCCAGACCTGTGCCTCGACACAATCCTGTCTCGGAGCTCTACGGACAATTGCTTAGACCTCATGGCATGGTTTTTGCTCTGACATGCACTTTCAACTGTGACCTTATATAAACATGTGTCTGCCTTTCCAAATCATATCCAATCAATTTAATTTACCGCAGATGGACTCAAATGAAGTCATAGAAACATCTCAAGGATGATTCATGGAAACAGGATGCACCTGAGTCTCATAGCAAAGGTTCTGAATACTTGTGTAAATAAGTTATTTCTGTTTTTTATTTTAATACACTGCTCAAAAAAATAAAGGGAACACTTAAACAACACAATGTATCTCCAAGTCAATCACACTTCTGTGAAATCAAACTGTCCACTTAGGAAGCAACACTGATTGACAATAAATTTCACATGCTGTTGTGCAAATGGAATAGACAAAAGGTGGAAATTATAGGCAATTAGCAAGACACCCCCAAAAAAGGAGTGATTCTGCAGGTGGTGACCACAGACCACTTCTCAGTTCCTATGCTTCCTGGCTGATGTTTTGGTCGCTTTTGAATGCTGGCGGTGCTCTTACTCTAGTGGTAGCATGAGACGGAGTCTACAACCCACACAAGTGGCTCAGGTAGTGCAGTTCATCCAGGATGGCACGTCAATGCGAGCTGTGGCAAAAAGGTTTGCTGTGTCTGTCAGCGTAGTGTCCAGAGCATGGAGGCGCTACCAGGAGACAGGCCAGTACATCAGGAGACGTGGAGGAGGCCGTAGGAGGGCAACAACCCAGCAGCAGGACCGCTACCTCCGCCTTTGTGCAAGGAGGTGCACTGCCAGCGTCCTGCAAAATGACCTCCAGCAGGCCACTATAAACTATATCAGGAGTCCACCTACTGCATTCCTGCCAGACTTCATGCACTGGAATGAGAATAGAATGGAACAGTCCTTTATTATTCCATCTCTGGGGAGGAAATCCTGGTTATTCCACCACTAAAAAGCAGCCTAATCCCAGATTCCCACTTAATGGTCAATCTGCTCTTTGTTTCCTGTCTCTGGCTGGATTAGTGGGTAGCAGGGATGGTGATTATGCTTGGCAGTCTGAAATAGACGGGACAGCATTAAGTTAATGACTCTCTTCCTTAAGTGGACAATGGGAATGGACAGGATAAAAAGTGAACATTGATTCATGCTCTCATTGCTCCTCTAAATCTGTTAGGGAACATTGTCACTATGAAACTACTAGACGGTGAGTTGTAATGTAGAATGTTAGAAATAAAATATTTATAAAAATGTACATTAAACTCTTCCTATGTTCCCTCAACCCTATGTTCCCTCAACCCTATGTTCCTTCAGTACCTACTGAACCAATTTTAATTCAAATTGGCACAAATGCTTATTGTTATAAGATAGAACATTTTGATTCAGTATTCAGACCCCTTGATAATTTCCACATTTTGTTACGTTACAGCCATATTCTAGAATTGATTAAATTGTTTTTTTCCCAATGTCACAACAAAAAAGAAATGTGTTTGCATGATTAATCTAATCAAATCAAATTTGTTTATAAAGCCCTTCTTACATCAGCTGATATCTCAAAGTTCTGTACAGAAACTCAGCCTAAAACCCCAAACAGCAAGCAATGCAGGTGTAGAAGCGCGGTGGCTAAGAAAAACTCCTTAGAAAGGCCAGAACCTAAGAAGAAACCAAGAGAGGAACCAGGCTATGAGGGGTGCCCAGTCCTCTTCTGGCTGTGCCGGGTGGAGATTATAACAGAACATGGCCAAGATGTTCAAATGTTCATAGATGACCAGCAGGGTAAAATAATAATAATCACAGTGGTTGTCGAGGGTGCAACAGGTCAGCACCTCAGGAGTAAATATCAGTTGGCTTTTCATAGCCGATCATTCAGAGTATCTCTACCGCTCCTGCTGTCTCTAGAGAGTTAAAAACAGCAGGTCTGGGACAGGTAGCACGTCCGGTGAACAGGTCAGGGTTCCATAGCCGCAGGCAGAACAGTTGAAACTGGAGCAGCAGCACGGCCAGTTGGACTGGGGACAGCAAGGAGTCATCAGGCCAGGTAGTCCTGAGGCATGGTCGTAGGGCTCAGGTCCTCCGAGAGAGAAAGAAAGAAAGTGAGAATTAGAGAGAGCATACTTAAATTCACACAGGACACAGGATAAGACAGGAGAAATACTCCAGAAATAACAGACTGACCCTAGCCGCCCGACACATAATCTACTGCAGAATAAATACTGGAGGCTGCGACAGGGGGGTCGGGAGACACTGTGGCCCCATCCGACGATACCCCCGGGACAGGGCCAAACGGGCAGGATATAACCCCACCCACTTTGCCAAAGCACAGCCCCCACACCACTAGAGAGATCTTCAACCACCAACTTACCATCCAGAGACAAGCCCGAGTATAGCCCACAAAGATCTCCGCCACGGCACAACCCAAGGTGGGGGGGCGCCAACCCAGACAGGAAGATTACATCAGTGACTCAACCCACTCAATTGACTCACCCCTCCTAGGGACGGCATGGAAGAGCACCAGTAAGCCAGTGACTCAGCCTCTGTAATAGGGTTGGAGGCAGAGAATCCCGGTGGAGAGAGGGGAACCGGCAAGGCAGAGACAGCAAGGGCGGTTCGTTGCCCCAGTGCCTTTCCGTTCACCTTCACACTCCTGGGCCAGACTACACTCAATCATAGGACCTACTGAAGAGATGAGTCTTCAATGAAGGCTCATGAAGAAGGTTGAGACCGAGTCTGCGTCTCTCACATGGGTAGGCAGACCATTCCATAAAAATTGTGCTCGATAGGTGAAAGCCCTGCCTCTAGCTGTTTGCTTAGAAATTCTAGGGACAATTAGGAGGCCTGCGTCTTGTGACCGTAGCGTACGTGTCGGTATGTACGGCAGGACCATATCGGAAAGATAGGTAGGAGCAAGCCCATGTAATATTTTGTAGGTTAGCAGTAAAACCTTGAAATCAGCCCTTGCCTTAACAGTGTAGAGAGGTTAGCACTGGGGTAATATGATTTAAATTGTAGGGTTCTAGTCAAGATTCTGGCAGCCGTGTTTAGCACTAACTGAAGTTTATTTAGTGCTTTATCTGCGTTGCCGGAAAGAAGAGCATTGCAGTAGTCTAACCTAGAAGTGACAAAAGCATGGATACATTTTTCCGCATAATTTTTGGACAGAAAGTTTCAGATTTTTGCAATGTTATGTAGATGGAAAAAAAACTGTCCTTGAAACGGTCTTGATATGTTCGTCAAAAGATATCAGAGTCCAGAGTAACGCCGAGGTCCTTCAGTTATATTTGAGATGACTGTACAACCATCAAGATTAATTGTCAGATTCAACAGAAGATCTCTTTGTTTCTTGGGACCTAGAACAAGCATTTAAAAGTAGAACATTTGCAGCCATCCACTTCCTTATGTCTGAAACACAGGCTTCCAGCGAGAGCAATTTTGGGGCTTCACCATGTTTCATCAAAATGTACAGCTGTGTGTCATCTGCATAGCAGTGAAAGTTAACATTATGTTTCCGAATGACATCACCAAGAGGTAAAAAATATAGTGAAAACAATAGGTCCTAAAACGGAACCTTGAGGAACACCGAAATTTGTCAGAGGACAAACTGATATCTTTCTGACAGATAAGATATAACCAGGCCAGAACTTATCCGTGTAGACCAATTTGGGTTTCCAATCTCTCAAAGAATGTGGTGATCGGTGGTATCAAAAGCAGCACTAAGGTCTAGGAGCACGAGGACAGATGCAGAGCCTTGGTCTGACGCCATTAAAAGATCATTTAATTTCCAGATAATGAATTTCCATGTGTCCTATCTGCTTGGATTTCAAAAAAGTTAACCCCAAATAAGCTAGCAATGTTATTAAATGTCTTATTAAAACATTCAGTGAAAGTTTTTTATGGCGGTTTTGGAGGAGTGGCTTCTTCCTTGCTGAGCGTCGATGTCGATATAGGACTCGTTTTACTGTAGATGTAGATACTTTTGTACCTGTTTCCTCCAGCATCTTCACAAGGTCCTTTGCTGTTGTTCTGGGATTTATTTGCACTTTTTGCACCAAAATATGTTAATCTCTAGGAGACAGAAGGAGACCTTCCTGAGCGGTATGACGGCTGCGTGGTCCCATGGTGTTTATCTTTGCTTACTATTGTTTGTACAGATGAACGTTGGACCTTCAGGCATTTGGAAATTGCTCCCAAGGATGAACCAGACTTGTGGAGGTCTACAATTTTTTTTCTGATGTCTTGGCTTGTTTCTTTTGATTTTCCCATGATGTCAAGCAAAGAGGCACTAAGTTTGAAGGTAGTCCACCTCCAATTGACTCAAAGGATGTCAATTAGCCTATCAGAAGTTTCTAAAGCCATGTCATAATTTCTGGAATTTTGCAAGCTGTTTAAAGGCACAGTCAACTTAGTGTATGTAAACTTCTGACCCACTGGAATTGTGATACAGTGAATTCTAAGTGAAATAATCTGTCTATAAACAATTGTTGGAAAAATGACTTGTGTCATGCACAAAGTAGATGTCCTAACCAACTTGCCAAAACTATAGTTTGTTAACAAGATATTTGTGGAGTGGTTGAAACACGAGTTTTAATGACAAGTGTATGTAAACTTCCGACTTCAACTAAATACTAAAGTAAAACACGTAATAATAAATTCACAATGAGTAGCGATGACTTGGATATATACACGGGGTACCAGTACCGATTTGATGTGCAGGGGTACAAAGTAATTGAGTTAGATATGTACATATAACTAGGAATAAAGTGACCGATAATAAACAGTAGCAATAGAATATGTGATGAGTTTTTAAAAAGTTTGCTCAAAAAGGGTAAATGCAGATTGTCCGGGTAGCTAATTGGTTAAATGTTTAACTATTTAGCAGTCTTCTGGCTAGGGAGTAAAAGAACGCATTCAAAGTTTGTTTTTAAAAAAAAAAGACAAAATATTTAGCAGTCTTATGTCTTGGGGGTAGAATAACATTCCCAGAACATTTGTTCTCAGAACGTAAACACAAATAATTATACGTTCCCACAACTTCCAATGAACCAAAGGTGCTAGCTGGGTAGTTAGGCACTGAAAAAAAAGAGAGAAAATAATCCAGTCCACCTCAAAGAATTGACACGCTGTCAGTACCCTTTTTCTTCTTTCTATATTTCTGTATTTGTCTGTTATTTTTTGTCCTTCCCCTTCGTGAAAAGAAAAGGCAAGGGGCTTAGTGTATATAGACAGTGTGGGCTTCATGTTTCTTCGTCTCTTTTGTCGGAGCCTGGTGAAGGCTGAATGTGGCTGGAGTTACAGGTGTGAACGCCCACGCCATCACAGAACCACCTTCTCCGACATTCTGAGGCTGCCATGTCATACCCGATTTCAATCAGAACAGAGCCCACCACAACAATGAGTCTTAAAAGCCTTGGCAGCCAGCAGAGTGTGTGCCAGGTCTGGCCTGCTGTATAAAAGAAGGGGAGAAGAAAATACTTAGCTTTTCTCAATAACGACTCTTCGTAAAGATAATATTCTTCGGGATTTGTCAGGTATTTTAAGCTGTCTTGTGAAGTAGTACATACGAGGTATTTCACTTCATTGAGCCTTGTAAAAAACGTATGAAGCCCAGCTGATAAGGTCCACAGTGCGCAAACAGACAGTGGTGTTGTTCATTGTGTCCTTTCTGGTGAAAATCTTTGCTGTCCTCTTAAGTAGCATCTGGCAGCTGTCATCATCATTATCAGAGTTGTTATGATCAGAGATCATTTTTCTGTTAACTCAATGAAGGGTTTCTCATGCTCTCTCTCACTCTCTCTCCTCCCTTCCCCTACTTCTCCTCTCGCCGTCTCCTCCCTCTCTCTCTCCCACTGCCTCTGATTCACCCTTCTCTTCCCCTCTCTCCCTCTTCTTCTCTCTCCTCTTTCTCTCTCCTCTCTCTCTCTCTCCAGGTGTTCTGAAGGACTACCTGCGTGAGTTGCCCTACCCACTTATCACTAAGCACTTGTATGAGACTGTGTTGGACTCTATGGCTCAGAGACCTCTGCGTATCGGAGCAGGAGGATGTGAAAATGACCCGGCAGACACAGAACACACCGTCAGTCTCCTGAAGAACCTGCCAGAGGTGGAGAGGGTAAGGGACAGGTCCTCTTCAATCGATCAATCAAGTTTATTCATAAATCAACATTTGTCACAAAGTGCTTTTGCAGATGCCTTTTTGGGTTCACAGTGCTCTTGGTTCTCTACATTCACCAAGTTCCTTCAGTAATGTTCATTAGTACTGTGCAGCGTTCACAGTACACAGTTTCAAACCCTCTTGATGTTAGGAAATAACAGTAGCTGAGGGAAATAGCAATAACATAAACAAAGACCCAATAAGCGACACATTTCGGTTGAATGCATTGTTGTGCAACTGACTAGGTATTCCCTTTCCCTTAGTGTGTTTGTGCTTCTAAAATGAGCCGTGTGTTTGGTCAGTGTTAATCCGCCCTTACCCAGTATGTCCTCTGTCTCTGTTACCCCAGTTGACCCTGCGGAGGCTGCTGGACCATCTGAAGCTGGTGGCGTCACACCATGAGGTCAACAAGATGACGTGTCAGAACCTGGCGGTATGCTTCGGCCCCGTGCTGCTCAGCCAACGCCAGGAGGCCAGCTGTCATAGCAACCGGGTCTTCATCGACTCGGAGGAGCTGGCCAGCGCCCTACACTTCAAGAAACATATCGAAGTGCTACACTACCTGCTGCAGCTATGGCCAGGTAACCTCCACCATAGAGATACACTACAATACTAGAGTGGCCTTTGAAATGAACCTTCATAACTCTAGAATGAGGTGATAATGGCAGCCATCTTGGTCAGGGATGCATTCTAAACCAGTGTACTTCATGGTGTAGTACCATGCAGTACCACTGGATCTAGAGGCCTTTTATATTTACTAAATGACTATCTTAATTACTGACTTATTACTCCTGCAGTGAATGTATCAGCGTTTTAGATCAGGCCGTTGAGTAGTGTGTCTACAGTACATGGGCATTCTGAATTACTAAACCAACAACTTAATAAACAAGTAATAACAGACTTAAGCATTCACCCAAAATCAGACAAGCCATTTCTCAGAAGGACACTATGTTCCCCCGGATGCTTTCTAGTGCAAATTGTTCCCAGCACTGTACTGTGGTTATGTTCCAAACATGACTTTAAAAGGCTGGGTTGGCACTTTGGCTGACACACGCACGCACACACACACACACACACACACAGCAGATAGCCATTCGCCACATCTGTTCGGTCATCGTAGATTAAATGCTCCACAAGAGAGCTTCATCATGACGGGAGGGCCAAAGCCTTACTGTAAACCAAGCTCAGTGGGCAGGGACGCTTTTATATAAATCACCGTACAGAGAAAGCATGCGTCTAAAATGGCACCCTATTCCTTATATAGCGCACTACTTTTGTTCAGAGCCCTATGGGACCTGGTCAAAAGAAGTGCACTGTAAAAGTGAATAGGGTGCCATTTGGGATGCATGTGAAGACATCCTGCACCAACTGTGGCTCGAGGGTTGGTAATGTGTCTCTGTTCTGCTCTCAGCAGCTGTCTGCTTTGTGTGCACGGTGATACGAGAGACAGATATAAACTGTTGAGTGTAACTGGGATATAGGGATATGAAAGAAAGATGAGCGTAGGGTTGCTAGGGGGTTTGGTTGTCAAATCCTGTGCTGATGGATGTGCTGCCTCTAAGGAGGATGGGGAAGAGAAGACAGTAAGACCATACAGTAACTGTCTGATCCCCTCAGATCTCTAACATTTTCTCTAACCAATTTAACTTCATAGTGTTGTGTATACAGTTGAAGTTGGAAGTTTACATACACCTTAGCCAAATACATTTTAACTCAATATTTCACATTTCCTGACATTTAATCCTAGTAAACATTCCCTGTCTTAGGTCAGTTAGGATCACCACTTTATTTTAAGAATGTGAAATGTCAGAATAATAGTAGAGAGAATGATTTATTTCAGCTTTAATATCTTTCATCACATTCCCAGTGGGTCAGAAGTCTACATACACTCAATTAGTATTTGGTAGCATTGCCTTTAAAATTGTTTAACTTGGGTCAAACGTTTCAGGTAGCCTTCCACAAGCTTCCCACAATAAGTTGGGTGAACTTTGGCCAATTCCTCCTAACAGAGCTGGTGTAACTGAGTCAGGTTTGTAGGCCTCCTTGCTCGCACACACTTTTTCAGTTTTTTTTCAGTTGTGCCCACAAATGTTCTATAGGATCGAGGTCAGGGCTTTGTGATTGCCACTCCAATACCTTGATTTAGTTGTCCTTAAGGCACTTTTGCCACAACTTTGGAAGTATGCTTGGGGTCATTGTCCATTTGGAAGACCCATTTGCGACCAAGCTTTAACTTCCTGACTGATGTCTTGATGTTGCTTCAATAAATGCACATAATTTTCCTCTTCATCATGCCATCTATTTTGTGAAGTGCACCAGTCCCTCCGGCAGCAAAGCACCCCCACAACATGATGCTGCCACCCCCGTGCTTCATGGTTGGGATGGTGTTCTTCGGCTTGCAAGCCTCCCCCTTTTCCCTCCAAACATAACGATGGTCATTATGGCCAAACAGTTCTATTTTTGTTTCATCAGACCAGAGGACTTTTCTCCAAAATGTACGATCTTCGTCCCCATGTGCAGTTGCAAACCGTAGTCTGGCTTTTTTATGGCGGTTTTGGAGCCGTGGCTTCTTCCTTGCTGAGCGACCTTTCAGGTTATGTCGATATAGGACTTGTTTTACTGTGGATATATATATTTTTGTACCTGTTTCCTCCAGCATCTTCACAAGGTCCTTTGCTGTTGTTCTGGGATTGATTTGCACTTTTCGTACCAAAGTACATTCATTTCTAGGAGACAGAACGCGCCTCCTTCCTGAGCGGTATGACGGCTGCGTGGTCCCATGGTGTTTATACTTGCGTACTATTGTTTGTACAGATGAACTTGGTACCTTCAGGCATTTGGAAATTGCTCCCAAGGATGAACCAGACTTGTGGAGGTCTACAAAAATCTTTCTGAGTTATTGGCTGATTTATTTTGATTTTCCCATGATGTCAAGCAAAGAGGTACTGAGTTTGAAGGTAGGCCTTGAAATACATCCACAGGTACACCTCCAATTGACTCAAATTATGTCAATTAGCCTATCAGAAGCGTCTAAGCCATGACATCATTTTCTGGAATTTTCCAAGCTGTTTAAAGGCACAGTCAACTTAGTGTATGTAAACTTCTGACCTACTGGAATTGTGATACAGTGAATTTTAAGTGAAATAATCTGTCTGTAAATAATTGTTGGAAAAATTACTTGTGTCATGCACAAAGTAGATGTCCTAACCGACTTGCCAAAACTATAGTTTGTTAACAAGATATTTGTGGAGAGGTTGAAAAATGAGTTTAATTGACTCCAACCTAAGTGTATGTAAACTTCCGACTTCAACTGTATACAGTGCCTTCAGAAAATATTTACAGCCCTTGACTTTTTTGTCCCTCGCTTACACACAATACCTGATCATGTTAAAGTGGAATTATGTTTTTCAAAATTTTTACCAATTAATAAAAATGAAAGCTGAAATGTCTTGAGTCAATAAGTATTCACCCCCTTTGTTATGGCAAGCCTAAATAAGTTCATGAGTAAAACATTTGCTTAACAAGTCACATAATGTTTTCACTTTGTCAATATGGGGTATTGTGTGTGGATGGGTGAGAAAAAAATATATTGAATCCATTTTGAAGTCAGGCTGTAACACTACAAAAGAATAAGAATAAGAATAAGTCAAAGGGTATGTGTAACGGTTGTCCTTCAGACAAGAGGAGGAGTAGGGATTGGACCAAAGCGCAGCATGAAAGTTTGACATAACAAATTTATTAAAGAAAAGACGAAACACGATAAACACTTGAAAGGATTATCAAAATAACAAAACGACGTAGACAGACCTGAACATGGAACTTACATAAATACACGAAGAACTCACGAACAGGGACAGACTACATACACGAACGACAAAACGAAACAGTCCCGTGTGGTGCACATACACAGACACAGGAGACAACCACCCACAACAAACAATGTGAAACAACCTACCTATATATGGTTCCAAATCAGAGGAAAACGTAAACCACCTGCCTCTGATTGAGAGCCATATTTTCGCAATTAACCCCGACACTTAACATAGAACAAACACAGACTGCCCACCCAGCTCACGTCCTGACCCACTAAACACAACTATACAAAAGGAAAACAAGGTCAGGACCGTGACAGTATGAATTCTTTCAGTGCGCCATATACAAGTCTTACATGAGACAAATTCTGTACTTGGAAAATATCCTTATTTAAAGATTGCAAACATGTTAGTGCTAGTTAGATATTCAGTCCAAGGAAACCATTTCAGATAATTTTGTACCTGAGAGAATAGACTGTTGTTGAATATTGTACCCATTAATTTATTGTCAGCTGCAAAAATTTACATCTACCATAGACCAGTTAAACTGGTACAACACTTCCACTCATGGGTTGCCAAAAATAACTATCTGAAAGCCACACCCCCAGTAATCCACACCTCTAATATAATGTACCATAGACCAGTTACAACACTTCTACTCGCGGGTGGCCAAAAATAATAAATTGGAAGCCTCACCAACACTAAGCCATGCCGCCAATATAATTTCACAGTGTGCCTTGCCTTTTTCGGGCGAATTGTAGACTTACCCCACATTAATATATTTGTTAGTGACAGAGATATGGTTCTTCAATTCATACATTTTTGAACCCGTGGCCTTCAAGTGAGTTCCTTGGCTAATATTATCATTATAATTCAACTCTTTATGGTGATACATTACATATCTCATAAGGCCTTATTTTGAGGCCTAGCATTGACCTAATACAGTGGCCTGAAACTCATGGTTTACAGGCCACGTCAGGCCTGTTAGTAGGGTTGCAAAATTCCAGTAACTTTCCCCAAATTCCCAGATTTATTCTTCCATCTGGGATTTCTGGAAGCTTGTAAATCACACAAATTTCTGTTGGAACTGGAGTTTAGAAATCCAACAGTTGGAATTTTTATTCATCCGCAACCTTATTTCATAATGACTGCCAGGATTAGGAACAATGTGCAACCTTATTTCATAATGACTGCCAGGAAAATGATTTTTTTTTATCCCCAATTTTCGTGGTATCCAATCGCTAGTAATTACTATCTTGTCTCATCGCTACAACTCCCGTACGGGCTCGGGAGAGACGAAGGTCGAAAGCCATGCGTCCTCCGAAGCACAACCCAACCAAGCCGCACTGCTTCTTTAACACAGCGCGCCTCCAACCCGGAAGCCAGCCGCACCAATGTGTCGGAGGAAACACCGTGCACCTGGCCCCCTTGGTTAGCGCGCACTGCACCCAGCCCGCAACAGGAGTCGCTGGAGCGCGATGAGACAAGGAAATCCCTACCGGCCAAACCCTCCCTAACCCGGACGACGTCGCCCCACGGATCTCCCGGTCGCGGCCGGCTGCGACAGAGCCTGGGGGCGAACCCAGAGACTCTGGTGGCGCAGTTAGCACTGCGATGCAGTGCCCTAGACCACTGCGCCACCCGGGAGGCCCGAAAAGGAACAATTTGAGGTTGCTATCTAAGCCATTTAAACTGGAACAACCATTTCAGTAATGGGTGCCAAGAATCTATCAAATGATTGGATCAGTTTAGGGAATTGTATGTTATGTATCTTTGTGTAGCATATTATGAATCAACCAATCACTCAATGTACATGCAAAAACAGATATTAAAAACAATTAAAACAATTCTACCTGTAGTAGAGCATGCTGGGTAAAAAATGTATTTGTTATCATAACTTTAAAAAAAATGTCGTTTCCATCCCTGGCTAGAGCCTAGAGGTGTGTCCTGAGTGAGTAACTCTAACCTTGACCAAACTGAAATTTAAGTCTTGGCTGGCCTGCAAACCTATGTTTACACTCACACTCACACACTCACACACTCACACACACACACACTCACACACACACACACACACACACACACACACTCACACACACACACACACACACACTCACACACACATATATATATATACCTCCTGTTCTTTATGCCCACTTCCTCAGCTCAGTGTGTAATGTGGCCAGTCTATAATTAAGGACATTCCAGTCCTAACCTTAGCCCATAGCTCTCCCAGCTTTACTATAACATTTAAAAACCATTATAGGATATTTTCAACTTCTTCACAAGGTCCACACCTTCCAATGCATTGTTGCATAGGCCTGGATTGTGTGTCTGGGAGTGCATGAGTGTGAGAATGCTTTGCTTGGAATCTGTACGTGCTTTGTTTTGTGTTCGAGGAGGAGAGTGTTAATGTACTGTATGTGGCGATTTTAGCGTGTAAATCTTGTGGGGCAAACAGATATATTTTTTAGATGCATGCCAAACCACTACACTACACATCACAAAAATAAACTATACATGAATTGCACTATGACGGTGACAAACGGTGCACACAAATTGTTAGGGCCTACATAAAGCTGTCCCAACAGCAGTCCCAACACCTTACCACTGCTACACCTGGCTATCAGCTGAGCCTTGTCTGGCAGCGAAACAGTTAATTCAGCCTCAGTTACTGCCTTTTTTTAAAAAACATAGCTTATATGGCTGACTTGCTTAAACAAATGTGGTTACTATTGACAATTGAGATGTACAAACTATGGCATAAGGGGACGACGAGCTGATAAGAGGCAATCCATCATGTCGTTTTAGACATAAATGAGCGAACTAGGACAGACATAGTCAATTTAACTATTTGTTCAGCACTTTTGAAATATAATTCAGAACATGGGTCGTTCTTACAGTATTCTCCCTGTACACCAAGTCAGAACCATATGATAAATAAAGGGGGCATATAAGCAGACAATGAAATCTCTTATAATATTCGATTACATTTCTATAAAACAGGCGAGGCTATGTGCACCACCAAGTCAGAACAGTAGTCGAAATTAAGAGGGGGAAAAGGGACCAAATTATTAGGGTGAGGCACATGGGCTACTAACAACTTACTACACAACAAACTTTCTTAGCTAGGGTATACATATCTCCCTGTCATACTATCCAGGTCTGTGCCGAAACGATTTGAGGTTCTACTTTTAAATATTCACCTTTCCAAAAACAAGTCTCTCACCGTTGCTGCTTGCTATAGACTACCTTCTGCCCCCAGCTGTGCCCTGGACACCATATGTGAATTGATTGCCCCCCCATCTATCATCAGAGCTCGTACTGTTAGGTGACCTAAACTGGGACATGCTTAACACAGCGGCCGTCCTACAATCCAAGCTAGATGCACTCAATCTCACACAAATTATCAATGATCCTACCAGGTACAACCCCAAATCCGTAAACACGGGCACCCTCATAGATATCATTCTAACCAACCTGCCCTCCAAATACACCTCTGCTATCTTCAACCAGGATCTCAGCGATCACTGCCTCATTGCCTGCATCCATAATAGGTCTGCGGCCAAACAACCACCCCTCATCACTGTCAAACGCTCCCTAAAACACTTCAGCGAGCAGGCCTTTCTAATCGACCTGGCCCGGGTATCCTGGAAGGATATTGACCTCACTCCGTTAGTAGAGGATACCTGCTTATTCTTTAAAAGTGCTTTCCTTACCATCTTAAGTAAGCATGCCCCATTCAAAAAATGTAGAACCAGGAACAGATATAGCCCTTGGTTCACTCCAGACCTGACTGCCCTTGACCAGCACAAGAACATCCTGTGGCATACTGCATTAGCATGGAACCAATATACACAGGCAGTTAGGAGCAAAGGCTAGCTTTTTCAAACAGAAATGTGCATCCTGTAGAGCACCTGTAGAGCACCTCCTCCCAGCTAAGGTCTTCAAAAGCCAAGTTAACAAACAGATCACGACCATTTCGAATCCCACCGTACCTTCTCCGCTATGCAATCTGGTTTCCGAGCTGGTCGTGGGTGCACCTCAGCCACGCTCAAGGTTATAAACAATATCATAACCGCCATCGATAATAGACAATACTGTGCAGCGGTATTCATCGACCTGGCCAAGGCTTTCAACTCTGTCAATCACCACATTCTTATCGGCAGACTCAACAGCCTTGGTTTCTCAAATGACTGCCTCGCCTGGTTCACCAACTACTTCTCAGACAGAGTTCAGTGTGTCAAATCGGAGGGCCTGTTGTCCGGACCTCTGGCAGTCTCTATGGGGGTGCCACAGGGTTCAATTCTCGGGCCGGCTCTTTTCTCTGTATACATCAATGATGTCGCTCTTGCTGCTGGTGATTCTCTGATCCACCTCTACGCAGACGACACCATTTTGTATACTTCTGGCCCTTATTTGGACACTGTGTTAACTAACCTCCAGACGAGCTTCAATGCCATACAACTTTCCTTCCGTGGCCTCCAACTGCTCTTAAATACAAGTAAAACTAAGTGCATGCTCTTCAAACGATCGCTGCCCGCCCGTCCAACATCACTACTCTAGACGGTTCTGACTTAGAATATGTGGACACCTACAAATACCTAGGTGTATGGTTAGATTGTAAACTCTCCTTCCAGACTCACATTAAGCATCTCCAATCCAAAATTAAATCTGGAATCGGCTTCCTATTTCACAACAAAGCATCCTTCACTCATGCTGCCAAACATACCCTCGTAAAATGGACTATCCTACCGATCATTGACTTCGGCGATGTCATTTACAAAATAGCCTCCAACACTCTACTCGGCAAATTGGATGCAGTCTATCACAGTGCCATCTGCTTTGTCACCAAAGCCCCATATACTACCCACCACTGCGACCTGTACGCTCTCGTTGGCTGGCCCTCGCTTCATATTTGTCACCAAACCCGCTGGCTTCAGGTCATCTATAAGTCTTTGCTAGGTATAGCCCCGCCTTATCTCAGCTCACTGGTCACCATAGCAGCACCCACCAGTAGCACGCGCTCCAGCAGGTATATTTCACTGGTCACCCCCAAAGCCAATTCCTCCTTCGGCCGCCTTTCCTTCCAGTTCTCTGCTGCCAATGACTAGAACGAATTGCAAAAATCACTGAAGCTGGAGACTCATATCTCTCTCTCTAACTTTAAGCACCAGCTGTCAGAGAAGCTCACAGATCACTGCACCTGCACATAGCCCATCTCTAAACAGCCCAACCAACTACCTCATCCCCATACTCTTATTTATTTTTTCGTTCCTTTGCGCCACAGTATCTCTACTGGGGTGTGATTTCCAACTTGTGTAATGTTTATGTCCAATGGCCGATCTATAATTTCTCTATAATTTCTCTTCATTCTTTATCTTCATATGACAAGGATTAAAAAGAATTTAGCAGTAGATTGTCGACTTGATAAATGATGATGACTGCTAGCTTACTAGCTAAGATTTTGAAAGTATGATGTTGACATGATCAGTCCAATCAAAGCTACTGTAGATATAACCTGATTTGACGTCATTTTATCTGTTATCAATGACCTGCGCCACCTGCCCTGAATGACGGGTTGCCAGTGTGTGCGTGCGTGCGTTCGTGCGTGTGGGCTGATATGTGTATTACTGTATGTGATTGCCAGGCCTTGGTATTTGGTATATTTCATGAGGAGGTGAAAATGTGCGTGTGAGTCATTGGCTTTGGTGCATGCTGTGGTGTTTATTTTGTGGCCAGAGAGAGATCATGCTATGGCAGAGTAGTGGCGTGTAGGGGAGGGAGTAGGAGAAGGGTGTCTGAGGCTCTGGATATTTTTAACTGATCCCAGTACAGTGCGAGCAGCCCTGGATGTAGAAGTTTCCAGGAAGGTGTGGGGCAGGATGGGGTGGAGGGGATTTCAGGGTTAGTTCCTTATCTTTGGATCAATGGGAGATGCACAAGCATAATTTGTCCATCAACAGTTTCTCAATGGGTTTACAATGATTTCAAAGTATTATTCATACAGTATGATATCAGAACCAACGGTTGGCTCTACTGTACCACTGTGGGGTTTGTGTACGTTACTTTCTTCCTCCTTCAGCATAAAGGAGATGTAAGAGTCAGGTCAAATGCAAAGGTGTTTCCTGTAGACTGTCTGACTGACAGCTTGCTCTTGTTGCAGTAAAACATTGTCTGTTTTACCTCTGAAATGTTTTTTTGATGTTTTTGTTTTATTCCGCCACTGACTGTAGGAGGTATCTAAAGATGTACTGTCGGGGACACAGTGTACTAGGTACACAGAGAGACCGACAGGAGGACAGGTAACTGGGAAGTGGTGGTTGGAGTGCTCAGTGTTCTTCTCCTTAGATCAGACATGCTCATACCATGTGACCCCCCCCCTCCTCCTCCTTCACCCCAAAGCAGGGATGTGTGTTAGGTTAGACGTGATTTGTACCTAGAAGTGAAGTAGTAGAGTGTGTTGGAGTGGATTTAGCATGTCAATGCAGCATGGCATGGGTTGATGTCGGAAATATCACTTTTAGATCCTGAATTTAACTCCAGGAGGACCTTGTGTGACCAGTGTGCTTAAAACATTTCAAATGAGGGCCTCCCGAGTGGCGCAGTGGTCTAAGGCACTACATCGCAGTGCCAGCTGTGCCACTAGAGATCCTGGTTCGAGTCCAAGCTCTGTCTCAGCTGGCCGCGACCTGGAGACCAAGGGGGTGGCGCACAATTGGCCCAGCATCGTTAGGGGATGGTTCGGTTGGCAGGGATGTCCTTGTCCCATCGAGCTCTAGCGACTCCTGTGGCGGACCGAGCGCATGCACGCTGACACGGTCGCCAGGTGTACGGTGTTTTCTCGGACACATTGGTGTGGCTGGCTTAAGCTGGTTAAGCTGGCATTGTGTCAAGAAGCTTGGTTGGGTCGTGTTTCGAGGGACGCACGGCTCTCAACCTTCGCCTCTCCTGAGTCCGTATGGGAGTTGCAGCGATGAGACAAGACTTTAACTACCAATTGGATACCACGAAAAAAGGGGTGAAAATAAATACAAAAATAAATAAAAAATGTTAAATAAGAATATTGGATTTGAGTAATTGGTTTACACCAACAATGTTTGAAGAGCATGTGCCATACACCAGGAGTTAACACAGCTAGGACTATAGCACTGACTGAATAGATTCCTGTTTAATCTTTAACTCTTTCTTTCTCTCTCACTGTCTTTCTATCTCTCCTTCCAGTGATGGACCCACATGACAAGACCTCGTCCCCCATCCCGGAGCCCCCCGGCCCAGCCGACCAGCTGGCCGTTCCCCCCCTGCGTCGGAGGAAGGAGCGCCCCCAGGTGCTGAACTTGAGCGATGCAGAGATGGCCGGGGTGCTGCGGCCCAGGCCGGGCCGACTGGACAGCCCTAGCAACCGTTACGCCGGGGACTGGAGCCGCTGTGGAGAGAACTACTTCCCCCCTCGGTCCCGGGAGGAGAATGACTCTGCTGATGTTCCTTCTGAGGATATGGAGGTCACTGAAGATGAACTGGAGGGGGTAGAGGACAAGGGACAGGAAGGAGGAGAGGAGCAGAGACAGGAATGGTTACTGGACAGGGGACAGGCAGAGCCAGCCACAGCCGAACAGGAGCCCCCGCTGCCCGAGGAGGTGATGGAAGGACCTGTAGAAGTGGAGAAAGAGGAGAGGAAAGCGGAGGAGGAGAGCGAAGCAGAGAGGAGAGTGGAGGAGAGCGAAGCAGAGAGGAGAGTGGAGGAGAGCGAAGCAGAGAGGAGAGTGGAGGAGAGCGATGGCTCCAGGGGCGGTCAGCCGTCAGACAACAGGGTGTGTGAGGATGATGATGATGAGGATGATAAGCGCATCCTGCCCCTCCACCTCCCCAAAGAGCACACGTACCAGGCCTACATGAAGATCCAGGACATCAGCCCCGTGCTCAGCAACAAGGTCAACCTGCGAGACCTGCAGGAGAGCATCGACACGCTTATAGGCAACCTGGAGAGAGAACTCAACAAGAACAAGCTCAACGTCGGCTACTGACTCAACACACACACAGCTCAACAGGCTACTGACTCAACACACACACAGCTCAACAGGCTACTGACTCAACACACACACAGTTTAACAGGCTACTGACTCAACACACACACAGCTCAACAGGCTACTGACTCAACACACACACAGCTCAACAGGCTACTGACTCAACACACACACAGCTCAACAGGCTACTGACTCAACACACACACAGTTTAACAGGCTACTGACTCAACACACACACAGCTCAACAGGCTACTGACTCAACACACACACAGCTCAACAGGCTACTGACTCAACACACACACAGCTCAACAGGCTACTGACTCAACACACACACACAGCTCAACAGGCTACTGACTCAACACACACACAGCTCAACAGGCTACTGACTCAACACACACACAGCTCAACAGGCTACTGACGCAACACACACACAGCTCAACAGGCTACTGACGCAACACACACACAGCTCAACAGGCTACTGACGCAACACACACACAGCTCAACAGGCTACTGACGCAACACACACACAGCTCAACAGGCTACTGACGCAACACACACACAGCTCAACAGGCTACTGACGCAACACACACACAGCTCAACAGGCTACTGACGCAACACACACACAGCTCAACAGGCTACTGACTCAAACACGCGCCCCCAATGGCGGGGGGGGGGGGGGGGGGGGCTTAACTATTCTAGGAGCTCAAGACTTGAGTTGTTGGGGTTCAGGAATTGGGCCCCAGGGTTGCCGTGGTGAATCCATGACGACACAGTGGCATGTGCACCAACAGTATTGTTGACTTGTTTCTGTTTGTTCTTGTCCGGTTGTGTGTTTTGTTGTTGTTGTTGCTTCTCTTCTTATTAGAAGAACCCATTGACCCCCAGGGGTGTAAACAGTGCCTTAATTGTGGGAAGGTTGGACTTTAAGGCAGGGGATAGCTTTTCTATTGAGGTACGATTATGATGTACAACAATGCACTTAGGAGGCAGGCTTTATTGTATAGTAGATGACGTTTAGGTACAGTATATGGTACACACAGTATGGCTGGCTATAGACTGGGAGGAGAGCCACCAGCTAGCGGCTAGGCCACTGAACCCGCCTCCTCCTGGGGCACGAGGACAACGCTGCTGGGCTCTGTCGAATGGGCAGATGGAGCCTGGGATCGACCCACAGACCCTATCATATACAAAGTCACAGACATAGCTGCTTGAATACGATGGAGATACACATATAAATGAGGAGATACGGGTGATAAGTGTTTCTCAGAGTAGCTAATCTAAAGCAAATTAAAGAGGGATAGAAAAATGATTTAATGTATTTGAAAAAATTATCTGTGAATATGATGACATTGATGAAAACCATTGCTGTCTGTTTTTCTTTCATTACCTTCTCCCCAACCTCCTACGTGATCTAGTAACAGACAGTGATCTCTTGCGGGTTTAAAGAGGCAAAAGCCAAATATGAGAAACGTATGTACGGTACGTACTGCCTGAAGAACAGCAGTTCCCATGTTTCATAGAAACAGTTAGTTTGAAAAGGGCTACATTGAGGGCTATGAGAGTCCGCTACCTAAATACATAGATAGAAGCAAGTTTTCAGCAATCCAGGGATTCAGAATGACCAGTATTTAACAAATATATGTATATATCAATGTTTTTGGAGTATATTATTTTTTACAGCTGATATATATTTCCATACAGGCATATTACCTTGTAGTATGGATCTATAGATAGTAACTGTCTCAGAATATATATTGTGTTGCTTTGTTTCCTCCCCCTCAAGCTACCTGTACACATCTTAAACGTGCTGGACTAATGGTACAATTTAAACTGTAAAATAAATTAGATAGAAATATGTTCTTGCAGGATAAGAGATGTTGTTATTTTTGTTAAATTCTTTTGTACATATTTGCCATCTGTTTTTGTCGCAGGTTAGTCTGAGCTGTGTACATATTTGTGTTTTAAAGGTACTGATGAGCATTGTTGCATGGTCAAAAGCTTTATTACTGACATAAACAAGTATATTTCCCATCTACCCTGATTATCATATTTATGTGTACATACAGAGATGATTTAAAAAAAATTGTCATCCGTTTGGCAGCTGCTCACGCACGCAGACTAACAACAAGGTTGTTCAAACTGACATTAAATTCAAATAATAAAACTAAGGGAAATCGTTCAGTTAGCTAGCTAATCCCTGAGGCGATGGCAGTGCAGTCGTGTCTGATGGTGATGGGGAAACTATCCAGTGTCAAGCTGTGGCTGTGTCTGAAATGACACTATATTCCCTACATAGTGCACTACTTTTGAACAAAGCCCTACAAGCCATTACATAAGTATGTTTTTCTGGTTGAAATTCTGGTCTGGCACTGGTTCCTTACCTCCAGGCATGGATGGCGTGTGGACTGGAGGTTCAGTTTGAAAGGTTCAGCAGAGTGTCAGTAGAGTCGAACAGCTGTTTATCACTTGCACACTCACAGGCGACTAAGCTCGTCAAGCATCATCTCTGTCTCTTTTCACTCTCTATGAGCTGCCTTCTCTTCTTTGTACTGATCTTGAGAAATGTATGGTCATATTAAATTATATATTTCACGTGTCTTTCTGCGTCTTTCTGGTTACACCATTTATTCCATTTGATTTCAATCATCTTCTGAGGCCAAGTGATTGCCCTGTTGAGAGTGAAGTGAAACGTCCCGAGTGAAACAGTGAAGCATTCCATTTCGAGATGCATGTGTCTGTTATACATCATTTTGCTATTCACTTTTGACCATTTACTACAATGTCATAACACTAAAATAACAGTAAATATTCGATCTTAGTTTCTACTGTGTTGCTTCCGTGGAAATCCACTGTGATTTCCTGTTTAATTTTAATGAGTGATTTAAAGGTTGAGTTCTGCAGGAAGTTTGGTGAATCTATTTTTGCGAACAGTTGGAGCAAAGCAATAAAACACAAAGAAGACAAAAGTTCCTGGCTTCTTCCAAATGGTTTTGAGAATTGCCCCTGGACTCTGTGGGAATCTCCCGGTGCACAGCACTGCTTCGGGGACATTCCCAAAAGACAACCCTCATCATAGTAGCCCTGTTGAGTGGCCCATCCCAAGTGGTAACGTTACAATTATTAACACCTTCAGCAGTGAGTGAACATAGAATTCCAGATGATCCAGAGGAATTTGAGCTGTAAATGGTTTTGTAACTTTTTTGATGTGATGGGTGTTCGTGTGGCATTTTTGTTATGAACTAGGTTCATTACAGTGAAGCTTCAGGGTACAGAGTTTACCGCACCGGTGACTGTAGTACTTCTGTTGACTGTAGTACTTCTGTTGACTGTAGTACTACTGTAGCCTGTGGGTATGCTTTATATCACCCTGTGAAAAAAATCAATCATTCTCCCAGCGCTTTTGATTCAGTCTAAATCTAGATTGACATTTTAGCCCTTTTAGAGCCAGCCCACGTTTTCTTAGGGAATTTCACGTTGTATATCATTTCAGCTTATACTGTATTACGTGCTTGTTTGAGAGTATCAAGTAGACAACAGTTTGTCTCCGTGCCCTTAAAGTTTTAAAGCTGTTATTTCAAGATATAAAGCTATGATGCAACCCATATGAGTAAGCAGGTAAGTGTTATAAAGAATTGTAAAGGGACACTGTCTACCAACTCTCACAGTCTCACATCAGAATTTGATGTTCATGTTTCTCAAACGTCAAATTTCTAAACTGTTCCAAATGTCAAATTTCCAAATGTTTAAGGTTAAATTTAGGCATTACCTCTGAATTTTTAAGGTTTGTATTAAGTTCAGGCATTAACTCCAAATGCTTAAGGTTAGACATTAACTCAGAATGGTTAAGGTAAGTGTTAAGGTTTGGGATAGGCTTAAAACTAAAATAAAACTAAAATATCAAAACTGACTTTCTGTCACTGGATTTGAACTTGCAACCTTTGGAATCGGAGGCAGATGCAAGACCTACTTGAAGTAACAACGCTCACTGTTGCCCATGGTGTCCACTTTCCATGTCATCTCCTGATGTCCTCAGACATAGATGGATGTTGAATACTGACTTCTATCACGGGAGACCTGGCTGACACTGTCCTGTACACAGAACAATTTACTGATATCTTCCACTTTTATTTCGGTACAGTAGGCTACAGTTGGCAGTCCCATAATCAAACTTCAAAATTCTATTTAAAAACTATTTCCTAAACTTATAACGTTTGATCGCTTCCTCTTTGAAGCAGTTTTCTATGTCATCTTTATGAAATAAGTTAATTGAAACTCCATATGAGGAGACAAAGACCAGGTGGACATAATACCTCTAGTTTGCTTTGTCAGTGAGGGCCGCAGCCGCCACTTGATATCAGCCCGTCTGTTGGAGTGAACTCATCTGAACCTTTGATCATTTTCTGGAGAGAGAGTTGTTTCTCTTTGAAACAAGACCTACTCCATCCGTGTCCCTCAACCTCCCTAAACCCTCTTTAGATAAGCATTAGCGGCTACGTTCAGATAGGCAGCCCAATTCTGATATTTTTTCCACTAATTAGTCTTTTATACATCAACTCTTTCCACAGCAGATCTTTTTCAGAGCTGATCTGGTTGATCAAAAGACCAAATTACTGAAATTAAGATGTGTAAACTCAGCCTCTGCGTGTGTTGCTTAAGCAACCCTCTCTATCAAGGAGGAGAGGAGAGAAAAAAACACTCTTCAGTTAAGTATATTCTCAGAAGTCTAGAATAGGATTCTTATACATTGCATTATATTAATTAGAAAGGAAAAAAACATCATCAAAAAATTGCTCTGGTCACTGTTCAGAGAAGCAGAACTGGCGCTGTGGGATGAACAGTGGGGATGAACCCCAGCGCCAGTTTGCTTACCAAAAGTGGCCTACTAGCTGTGGCATAACGTAGTTTCTCTGGACCACCAAAAGGTCAAAGTTTGCCTCCCTAAAATATCATCCAATTTCATGAAAAACATGTTTGCGGAGGGGCATGGTTTATATAGCTAGATAGCTACTCTACGGGTGCCAAAATTTGACTGTGGGTGTCAGCAAATAAAAGTTTACACTATTCATATATGGAAAACACTTATATATCTTCCCCTTGATCTTTGTCTGGTGTTAGATAGTTACGTTGTCTGGTGTTAGATAGTTACGGCCTAGCTAGGTCTTCAGCCAGCATGGAACAAAAGGGGGGGAAAGATCATTCAAAACTCTGATGCAGTTGTCATGTCAACACTTCCATCAGTGATGCTGTGAAATGCGTCGCTAGAGACATGCCAAACGGAAGATTTATTTTTAAAAATGTATATCAATAGCTATGTTTCCATCCAATTAGTGACAGATTTTCATGTGAATGTTCTAAAATCCACATAACTGATAATAATCAGTAAGTGATGACGTAGAACTTTTTTGCTTAAGTGTTTATGTACCAAATAAAAGTCCAATATTGTTTCCATCGCATTTTCAACTCTACTGATAGTTTTGTCACAAAAACTGTCGTGTTAAATAGTAAATGTGCCTAGTCTAGTCTTGACACGTGCTCTAGCCAACAGCTCGCAGATACAGTGCGGGTAGGTTAGTCTACATGATGAGATTATTATGGAACGTTTACATTTTTCAAACGGCAGTCAAGCATCGATCATCATGTCACCACAATAAGACCCTCAACATTTATTGGAAAGGAGCATCAAGCTCATCACCTTGCAAATTCACCATCCTGTGAAGTTCATCATAACTTATTTCATCTGTAGCCTAATCAACTGCATGGTTTCCCAAGTCGTAGTGGGAGGAGCACGCACCATGTCATCGCGTGATGCCAATTTGTTTGCATTTCTATCCCTTCCAAAGCATTATGGGTGATATTTTAGTCACTCAAAAGGCTATTTTACATGGGAATCCGAATGACTGTTCGGAACCTTTAATACAGTGCTCCATATACAAAATCTTATATGAAACAAATTCTGTACATGGAAAATATTATTGTTGAAAGATTGTATACACGTTAGTGCTAGCTAGATAGCCAACTCAGACAATGTTGTACCTTTGATACAGGAGAACAGACTGAAAACAAGCAACACCCAACATGACGGAGAGTAAACAAGGAGAACCAATCTCCAAAAGAAAAACCAATGCCTCAACGAACACAGACAATTTATGCTTTTCACCACTGGGAATGGTGAGGGTGGAAAACGATCTGTTAAAATTGCTAAATGACAAACTGGGCATACTTGATTTAGTCAGTAAAGATATAAAGGATTTGAAGGTGAACCTCAAAGAAACAAACAAGCTAAAAGGGCCACATTTGTGGCCTGCTGGAGGTCATTTTGCAGGGCACTGGCAGTGCACCTCCTTGCACAAAGGCGGAGGTAGCGGTCCTGCTGCTGGGTTGTTGCCCTCCTACGGCCTCCTCCACGTCTCCTGATGTACTGGCCTGTCTCCTGGTAGCGCCTCCATGCTCTGGACACTACGCTGACAGACACAGCAAACCTTTTTGCCACAGCTCGCATTGATGTGCCATCCTGGATGAACTGCACTACCTGAGCCACTTGTGTGGGTTGTAGACTCCGGCTCATGCTACCACTAGAGTGAAAGCACCGCCAGCATTCAAAAGTGACCAAAACATCAGCCAGGAAGCATAGGAACTGAGAAGTGGTCTGTGGTCACCACCTGCAGAACCCTTCCTTTATTGGGGGTGTCTTGCTAATTGCCTATAATTTCCACCTTTTGTCTATTCCATTTGCACAACAGCATGTGAAATTTATTGTCAATCAGTGTTGCTTCCTAAGTGAACAGTTTGATTTCACAGAAGTGTGATTGACTTGGAGTTACATTGTGTTGTTTAAGTGTTCCCTTTATTTTTTTGAGCAGTGTATTTTGGTGAGAAAAGTCCCAGAACAACGGCAAAGGACCTTGTGAAGATGCTGGAGGAAACAGGTACAAAAGTATCTATAGCCACAGTAAAACAAGTCCTATATCGAAATAACCTGAAAGGCCGCTCAGCAAGGAAGAAGCCACTGCTCCAAAACCTCCGTAAAAAGCCAGACTACGGTTTGCAACTGCAGATGTGGACAAAGATTGTACTTTTTGGAGAAATGTCCTCTGGTCTGATGAAGAAAAAAAAAAATTGGGCCATAATGACCAAATCAAATCAAATCAAAGTTTATTTGTCACGTGCGCCGAATACAACAGGTGTAGACTTACAGTGAAATGCTTACTTACAGGCTCTAACCAATAGTGCAAAAAGGTATTAGGTGAACAATAGGTAAGTAAAGAAATAAAAACAACAGTAAAAAGACATTGAAAAATACCAGTAGCGAGGCTACACCAGCTCTGTCAGGAAGAATGGGCCAAAATTCCCCCAACTTATTGTGGGAAGCTTGTGGAAGGCTTCCCAAAACATTTGACACAAGTTAAACAATTTAAAGACAATGCTACCAAATACTAATTGAGTGTATGTAAACTTCTGACCCATTGGGAATGTGATGAAAGAAATAAAAGCTGATCCTAACTGACCTAAGACAGGGAATTTGTACGAGGATTTAATGTCAGGAATTGTGAAAAACTGAGTTTAAATGTATTTGGCTAAGGTGTATGTAAACTTCTGACTTCAACTGTATGTAAATTGTATATCAAATGTCTTTATTTTGAATACATTTGCAACAATTTCTAAAAACCTGTTTTTGCTTTGTCGTTATGGGGCATTGTTTGTAGATCGATGAGGGGGAAAAACGATTTAATAAATTTTAGAGTAAGGCTGTAATTTAACAAAAAATCAAGGGGGCTGAATACTTTCCGAATGCACTGTATGTATGTATGTCTGTATGTATGTGTATGTACTGTATGTAATAATATATGGGGGATTGGACATGATGCAGACAATAACATTGATGGAAGCTACAATCTATCTGCAATATTGAAGCTGATCTACCCCCTAAAAAAAAACTAAAAAACTATTTAAAAAATATGATAATTATAATGATTATTGGAAAATTAGCTAGCCTAACTTCTTGAGACATATTTTTTATAAATCAGGGCAAAAATGTTGCTGTGTCCGCTCCGCATTAGCTTAAAATGGCTACCTCATTCAGATAATGCTTAAATCTACCTTGTTTTGTATTCAGCCTGCTGGCTGGCTGGGACTCACTCCAGGCTGTCAGTTGTCACTTCACTTTTCAGAGCGTGAGGGCGAGGGTGTGTGGCCGCAGCATAGATGCATAAAGACTTCAGATCCGCAATGTGATTGGTCAATAATCTAACACATCTAGGGTGTATTCAGCTTTTAGCACATTAATTGCAGGAATTGACAAAAAATATTTATTCAAATCATGTTGTGCCAATGCAGTGGTTGTGTTAAAAGTAACACAACAAGTGTCATCCCTAACTAGATACACGGATGTGTTAAAAAAAATACAGATTTTTTTTAAGAGTGCAGGTTGCGGGCACTACTGTTTTCTGTACTGAGCGTTGCCAACCGAGACAATCTTTCCTGAGACATAGTGTATTATATGTCCATTGCGCTGCACACAATTTAAACTTAGTCTTGAATGATGCATGCCAAGATATACCAGAGGGCTTGTTGATATTGCAACCACACAACTCAAACGCCGATTCACCAGTATGAACAAAATTGCAAAATTGTCCACTGAAGATGATAAGCTGTTTGCATCAGTAGCCAGACGACCTGTCCCTAGAGCTTCCTATAGGCCTACAGTTAATCTCTTTCCATAATGTGTTGAGGCCGTCAATTAAGGAGAATGACAGGCTCAACTAAAGATGTTATAGAACTGCTGTATTTTAAGCACCACTCACTTCTGCCCATTTTCCCTGGTGTTGCTATGGCAATCAAGCTGTTTTTACCATCCTTGTAACGGTCATTTCCTATTATATAACTCATAAAGAACAACCTAGGAAGCATTAGGCTCTTGGTCTGATATGCACTTTGGAAGACCTGAGTAAGCTCCACTCATTGCATTGGCGCCGTCGTAGTCTTGACCACGGCATTTGTTCACCGTTATCCTCTTACTTTCAATCAGTTACATATTTTTGGGGTCACATTCCTGAAGCCCAAGAAACAAACACGTATCTTCCTAGTACAAAAAGTTTATGAATGACAGGCACATGAGCTGCGAGAGTGTACGGTACTGTATGCCAGTGCACTCTCGGCGGCTCGCATTTCATGCCCGGCTCCACGCCACTTCTATTTACAGGGTCAGTGATCAGTTAAGTATATTCAAATCTCTCTCTGTCACCTGTCACTGCTCAGAGATGCAGAACTGGTGATCCCGCAGTTTCAGTTCGGCTTACCAAAAGTCGGTCAGTGATCACCTCAGTCTATTCTTAGAAGTCTAGAATAGGATTGCATTAATTCAAATCAAAGTGTATTGGTCGGGTACACTGTTTAGCAGATGCTATAGCGTGTGCAGCAAAATGTTTATGTTACTAGTACGCTGACCACAAAGTCAATGACAAGTTTGCATTACTTAAAATGTTTATGTGGTACTGACTCAAACCTGAAGATGAAGTCACATCTACTCAATTTTTTTAAAGTTATGATTAATAAAAAAAATCCCAGCATGCTCTACTGCAGGTAGATTTTTGGGGGAATTGTTTTTAATATCTGTGTAAATGTAAATTGAGTTGTGAAGTGATTCATCTTATGCCACACAAAAATAAAAACAGAAATGGTTGCTCTAGTTTAAATGGCTTAGGTAGTCTCCTCACACTATTCCCAACCCTGCAAGTCATTGTGAATGCAGATTGCAGGTGAATAAGTAGTTGAAATGTGACTTGCAGGTAGAGTTGCATAATTGAGGTACATTTCCCTGGTTCTCCAGAACTCCTTCAAGCAGGATTTTTTGGGAAAGTTAACAGAATTTGTACTATCAAAACAATATCAATGATAATGATCACATGCACCTAGAAACCCACTTGAAGGCCACAGGACTGATTTTTTTTTATTCAACAACCATCTCTCCATCACGAAGTAATACAGGCATGGGTGGTAATTCTACAATTCACTCGAAAAGGCAAGGCTCACTGGGAAATTATATTGAAAGTGTGGCTTAGTGGAGGCATATTTTTTTCAAGCTTATACAACTCAAATCCGGACTAGTTGGAGTTAAGCCTACATCATTTCTGTGAACCTTAACATTCTAGAATAACTGCAGCCAGGATAGACATTCCATACATGCAGTGTCCTTCAATAGGACGACTATTAATCACATTTTACCCAAAGTCCTGCTTCCTTCTGATGTGTTTTTCTCTGGTCTTTTCTTCCTGCCGGCGGCAGCCCTGTTACTTGGAAGCTACTTGGAAGCTCATCTGAAGCCTGTAGAGCATATCTCTGATAAATCCCTGACATATTCCTGTGGTGGCTAGCTGTGTTCAGGAGCAGGGTGGTGAGATGAGAGGAGGAAGAGAGGAGGAGTGGAGAAGGGGTATAATTAGACATGATGAAGAGGATAGGAGATGAAGAGTAAAGACTTGAAAGTGAAGAATGGAGAGAGGGGAGAACAGAGAAGGGGTGTGATGAGAGGGAGAAGAAAGGATGAGAGGAGACGGGGTTATATGGGGAGACGATGAGGACAAGAGGAAAGGGAGACAGGAAAAAACAGAGAAGCGGCGCTTCTGATCCTGTGGTCGGGGCCTCACACAACATAGAGTAGCCCTGCTCGCTGTCTCCAAACTGGCCCCTCAACTATCCCCTGGCCTCTGAAGCTCCGCCACCATTCGTCCTCTTAGAGGAATCACCTCTCTCTATCCCTCTCTATTTTTCTCGCCTCCTGTCTCTCTCCCTCGCTCCCTTCTTCGGGAGAGCAATCTCCTTTCAGTGTGAGAACAGGATGAGGATCAGCGTTGGCTTTGGTGGGGATGAAGGAGAAAGCAAAGTGAACGGTAAGCTTTAAAATATCCCTTGACAGCTGCGTTGGTCTTTCACATCGAGATTTGGACCCCTACAATTTGCAAGCGGAACATCTCAACTAGCGTCCACTTATTCACCACAAATTCTGGCTTCATTCCTTTCTCATACATTTGCCCCTGGTCCAATTGATACAGTATTGGTTGTGGTGATGATTCAATCCTCAGAGGAGGAAGTGCAGTGATATTGCTATTCCAGAATGCCATGATGACACCACTCAGTCTCCTCTCAAAGTTCTGCTTAAATCGTCTCAGATAAGGTTTCCCAGAGCGCACTGGGACTGTAAGGCAGGCACACACACACAATACACACACAATACACACACACACACACACACACACACACACACACACACACACACACACACACACACACACACACACACACACACACACACACACACACACACACACACACACACACACACACACACACACACACACACACACACACACACCTTCAAATCCCTCCCATTGTGTTCCTCAGCTGTCAGCTTTATGGTGGAGAGAGTAGGTCTAGACTTTGGTCAAAACTCAACATAGCTTTAAAAAGAGAAAATGAAAGGAGTCAAGAGGTAACATTCCAATAACCTGGCCACCTGATCTCTTATGGGTTCAAAGGTCAACCAATGAAATTTACCTCCCATCCCTGAGGGGACTTTAGAGGAAACGTGAGTGATTTATGGGTGTGGTGACATTTGTGATGAAGCAGCAAATTAATGTCTGTAAAATCAACTTAAGTGTTAAACACTTTACAGTACAGGGTTGTTATTACTGTGTAATTACAGTACAATGTAACCAGTGTTGGCTGAGGGCTAGGGTTTAACCAGGATGTGGACATGAAGGTAGAGTTAGGGTTAGGGTTGTGGTTGACGCTAGGGCTAGAGTTGAACCAGGATGTCGACATTAAACTAGGGTTATGGTTGTGGTTGAGGCTAACGTTAGGGTTTAACCGGGATGTGGACATGAAGCCAGGGTTAGGATTTCCACGTCCTGGTTCAACCCTAAGCCTAACCTTAACCCCAACCCAAATCCTAACCCTATCATCATGCCCACATCCTGGTGTAAATCTAACCCTATCCTCAACCCTAACCCTAGCTTAATGTCCACCTCCTGGTTCAACCCTAACCAACCACAACCCAAACCCTAACCCTAGGATGTGGACTGGGATGTGGATATGAAACTAGAGTTAAGGTTATGGTTGAACTGGGATGTGGGACATGAAGCTATGGGGGTTGCACAGCGAGGTCTAAATCTCTCTGCAAAAGGTCACTCCACACATTTCACACATGTTCATCTCAGCTCTTAGGCCCAGCTGCAGGGGCTAAAGAATGTTTTTTATCAGGAATACTTGTCCTTGGAGAAAGTCATACTGAAGGATATGGGTCTGCTGTCTGACACAGACAACAAGGCTGACATCTGACATCCTACCCTAGCCCACGGTTCAGTCTGACACCTGATAAGACACCCTGTGACCAGCATGGTTGGGGTCAACTCCATTTCAGTTAATTTAGTTGGCATTTCAGCTTACTTGCTGAATTGAAATTGAATTGACCCCAACCCTGGTGTCCAGTGTTCAGTCTGATGTCTGATGCTTTCTGAGACCACCACCCACACAACTCATTTAACACAGTGCCACAAGGTGTCTATTCGATTGAAAATGTCATTTGTCACACTCTATATTTTCTATGTACACTATTGAAATCTGGATTTGTTTTCATTAAATTGTTCAGAAAACGGAGTGAATCTTGTTTTGCTAGTAGGTACATGCAGTGAAGAGAGAGCTTCCTCATAAATAATGAGTGAGTTTTTCACACATACACACATGCACGTGCACACACACACGTCTGCATAGCCACGGGAATTAGGGGTGCTGAGGGTGCTGCAGAATAAAAATTAAAAAAAATAAATATTTTTTTCACAAAATTAGTGCACTGGGCCTTTACTAGTCCTGTATTAGCGGACCGATATAGCCATCTGTAGCATGGGAAAAAAATAAAAAGCATTGCCTGAACTTTTTATGAGTTTACCCTATGCAGGGGCTGGGTTTGAGATTGACAGTGATGCGTTTGGGAATCAATGGGGTGAGTTTGGTTTGTTATGGGGGCACTCTTCCCTGGGGAGTGAAATAGGGAAACTGAAAAGAGAGGGACAGGGTTACATTTGAGGTCGAGAGTGGGTAAACAGCTCCATAGTCACCAGTGACAGGCGGTGGTTACCATGAAAGAGACTGGAGGTGCAGAGGGAAGGAGGGGGGGAGAGCAATGGATGGATTAGGGGAGGGAGGGGATACTGCAAAATGCGGAGGCAGCTAGCTTTTGCCAGGTTGTCACGCCATGGGTCTGATACCATCGCTGAGCGAGCGATAAAGAGGGAGAGGGAGAAACGCAAGATAAATACACAGAGTATAAGAGAAAGCATGGAGAACATCAAGGTAAAGAATGTAAGGGAAAGAATGTCAGACAGATGAAACGCCACACAGGTGACTTCACTCTCCATGACTTACTCACACGGACCTGTCAGAGAGAGGAGGTGGAAGGGGTGAGAGGGAGGATGAGGGGTGAGAGGGCTCAGTGAGGCATGGGGCAGGCAGGCAGGCATCCATATGTCCACCGAGCACCAACAAGCGAAGGGTGACAAAGGACCCCTCATATTCCCACCACTCTGTCCCCAACTCTCCCTGGGACCTGATCTGACTGCTGCACTCCCAGGCTGGCTGTTGAATGTGCTCCAACATACATATATCTGTGGTTGTGACACGGTTATAATCCGCTTTAATGCAGTTATGACACTGTTTCATAAGTTATAGTTGAGAAGCTCGTGAGGGGATACTTGACTAAGACATGACATACAAGCATACATGGGTTGGTGGTTGTAGTTTTAGAAAGTATGCATTGTCAAACTACATTGTTAAACCTACAGTCAAACACAGAAAGTGTGCTGTAGCTGCTATCAAGATGGTCACGTTGTAGCCCTCACAGAACAACTCTCATAAACCCTTTGAACTCGCCAGAACTACCCCCCCCCCCCCCCTCCAGAGAAGGAGCGTATTCATGTTGTCAGATTTTCCTCAGTTGATTTCTTCATCTAAGCATCTAAGCCACAGAGATTTCCCAAACGTAAAAATAAGAGATCTGTAACTGCGAGACATCTGAAGAAACTACGGGGGGGGATGCTTTCCTTGCCTGGCCTGGGCTGCATTCCTATTTTATCACCGCTAGCAGCCTCTTGAGGTTTCTCCTCCAAATCCTGAGAAACAACGCAAGCAGGTGCTGGGCAGGAGGCCTGTAAATCTGATCTGTCAAATTAAGCCATTGGCTGGGGCATTGTGCTGGCCCTCGCTGCTAGCTGCTCTTAGTGGGGGTGTGGGGGTACAGGGAAGGGGTAGGGAGGGGTTGGGGGTTGCACAGGGAGGTCTAAATCTCTCTGCGAACTCCACACATTTCACACATGCTCATCTCAGCTCTTAGGCCCAGCTGCAGGGGCTAAAGAATGTTTTCAAGAGCCCACACACGTAACGCAAACACTTGCACGTCCAGACACACCAACGCGCGTTTATCTTCACACACGAACATACACTCACTTAACACGTTTATTTTTTACACATGCACGCACACACACCTCTGCTTGAAGTGGATGTGAACACTAAAGCGGCGGTGCGAAACCTCACATGACAGGAAGGCAAATAGGAGCAGATGAAAGCAGAGTCAGATGGAGACTGCTGTGCTGTGCTGGTAGGAGGACAGCAGGAGGTCACACAATGCCACAGGGTTGCCATGAGACAAGAGACTGTTTTTTCTCACACCACAACAGTGCTATGGTTGAATTTCAAGAGGTCTAATCTTGGCCCAAACCACAGCTTCATGTCCCACATCCCGGTTCAACCCTAACTTTAGTTTCATATCCACATCCCAGTCCACATACTCCTTAGCAACAGGCCAGGACTAGCAAGTACAAATTCAGTGTGTGGTGTGAGTGAGAAAGTGAGAGAGTTTTTTAAATAAAGAGCATTTTGAATTTCAATCTTATCAGGGACAGACGAAAGAAAATCTAAACACATTTCTGAAAACAGTAATTACTGTGCTTGTTTTTACGTTCTTGAGGTTGGCGTCTATGTAGCCTAGTCGTAAAAGTATTTGGTCTAGTCGGAATTTAATTTGTGTGTTTGTGTCTCCAACTAAGCGCAAAACAATGGGTGGACAAGAGAGATTTGTTTGAATTGAAAATAAATAAATTCTCTAGCCCTAAGCTAGTCTTCGATCATCTTGACATTCATTTATGCCATAACAGTCATTTCGTTCTGTCTATTTGAGAGGAAAGAGAATAAATAAACATAAATCTCTGAGCCAAATACGGTATAATTTCTGAACAAAAAGGATAAACGCAGGTTTCAATCATAATCACTGTCATCTTCCCTTAGTGCTCTACAGTGGTATATGGTTAAGATTAGTAGACATTCCATTTTGGGGTGGCAAAGATACATTAAGGTACAATTTGGGGGATGATTTAAATTGTGTTCCTTCATATGAGTTTAGGTTCTATCTCTAGGCCATCAGGCTGTTAAACTCATCAAGATTTCACAATCTCATATCAGAATTAGATGTTCATCCATGTTTCTCAAAAATAAAATGTTGAAGTTGTTCCAAGCGTCAAATCTCAAAGTGTTTATGGTTTGTTTATGAATTAACTCCCAAGTTTTTAAGGTTAGGGTAAAGATTAGCCAATAACTATGAATTCTTAAGGTTAGGCATTAACTTTGAATGGCTAAGGTAAGAGTTAAGGTTTGGGACAGGCCTAAAACAAAATCTTGAACTTGCAAGCATTTTACGGCCATCCACAACACCCTAGCAAAACCGAAACCTACTTGAAGGTAACAGCGATCACTGTTGCCCCTAGTGGCCGGTTTCCACGTCATCTCCCGACGTCATAATGGAGGGACGCCGAATACTGACTTGTATCACGGCCACCTGCCTGGTTAAACAGCCATCACTAGCTGACCTTGAACCTTAGAAACTGTCACTAGCCGGCTATCACCCGGTACTCTGCGCCTTAGAGACTGACTGTTGCCGTAGGTACACAGAGTCATTTAACACTGGTCACGTTAATAATGTTTCATAATGGTTAATGTTCTGAAATAGTTTCTGTAGTTAGATACAGATAAGATGAACATTCCTGCAACATTATTCTGTTGAAATTGTATTTTATTTCTGAGAAATTAAGCTGATTGATTACTCACTTTATATGTACATACGGTATTCTCGAAATAGCTCGTCCGATATAACTACAACTGTACATACCATTTTCCTACTTATACAGTCCACTCCCCTCAACTGTTTCCACATTTTGTTACGTTACAGCCTTATTCTAAAATGGATTCAATTGTTTTTTCCCCCTCATCAATCTACACACAATACACCATAATGACAAAGAAAAAACAGGTTTCTAGACATTTTTACAAATGTATAAAAAAATGTAAACTGACAAATCTCATTTACATAAGCATTCAGGTCCTTTACTCAGTACTTTGTTGAAGCACCTTTGGCAGCGATTATAGCATTGAGTAGTCTTGTGTATGACGCTACAAGCTTGGCACAACTGTATTTGGGGCGTTTCTCCCATTCTTCTCTGCAGATCCTCTCAAGCTCTGTCAGGTTGGATGGGGAGCGTTGCTGCACAGCTATTTTCAGGTCTCTCCAGAGATGTTCGATCGGGTTCAAGTCTGTGCTATGGCTGGGCCACTAGGACATTCAGAGACTTGTCCTGAAGCCACTCCTGTGTTGTCTTGGCTGTGTGCTTAGGGTTGTTGACCTGTTGGAAGGTGAACCTTTGCCCCAGTCTGAGGTCCTGAGCAGGTTTTCATCAAGGATCTCTATACTTTGCTCTTTTCATCTTTCCGTTGATCCTGATTAGTCTCCCAGTCCCTGCCGCTGATAAACATCCCCACAGAATGATGCTGCCACCACCATGCTTCACTGTAGGAATAGTGCCATGTTTCCTCCAGACGTGCCGCTTTGTATTCAGGCCAAAGAGTTCAATCTTAGTTACATCAGAGCAGAGAATCTTGTTTCGCATGGTCTGTGAGTCTTTAGGTGCCTTTTGGCAAAGTCCAAGCAGGCTGTCATGTGACTTTTACTGAGGAGTGGCTTCCATCTCTCCACTCTACCATAAAGGCCTGATTGGTGGAGTGCTGCAGAGATGGTTGTCCTTCTGGAAGGTTCTCCCATCTCCACAGAGAACCTCTGGAGCTCTGTCAGAGTGACCATCAGGTTCTTGGCTACCTCTCTGACCAAGGCCCTTCTCCCTAAATTGTTTGGAGGCCAGCTCTAGGAAGAGTCTTGGTTGTTCCAAACTTCTTCCATTTAAGAATGATGGAGGCCACTGTGTTCTTGGTGACCTTCAATGCTGCAGAATTTTTATGGTACCCTTCCCCAGATCTGTGCCTCACCACAATCCTGTCTTGGAGCTCTATGGACAATTCCTTCGACCTCATGGCTTGGTTTTTGCTCTCACGTGCACTGTCAACTGTGGAACCTTATATAGACTGGTGTATGCCTTTCCAAATCATGTCCAATCAATTGAATTTACCACAGGTAGACTCCATTCAATTTGTTGAAACATCTGAAGGATGATCAGAGGAAACAGGATGCACCTGAGCTTAATTTCGAGTTCCAAAGCAAAGGGTCTGAATAATAACACGCATCTGCGCTCATTGGATTCACCTGGACTCCTTCACGTTTTGGTTGCCTTCCCTATGTCTGTATTTTTCCTCTGTTTCATCCCCGTGTCAGCATGATTGTCGTTTTGTTTTTCCGTGTTTTTCGTGTTCTGTTTCATGTCTGTTTATTAATTAAATGTTCGCTCCATGTACTTGCTTCTCGTCTCCAAGCTTCTGTCCTTACAGTAACGTAACAAAATGTGGAAAAAGTCAAGGGGACTGAATACATTATGAATACACTCTGTCTATTCTGTCTATGTACACCACATATTTATATTTTGGATTCAGAAATTGCTCGTTCTGGTATTTCTAAATATCTTGTTTCAATTATTATTTTTTTCTATTGTAAGTGCTTGTGTTACTAGCTCCAGCAGTGCAGTGAATGTCCAACACAAAAAAAGAAGAAACAGGAAATGTAGACATTTACTGCACTACTGGAGCTAGAAACAAGCACTTCTCTGCACATGCTTTAACATCTGCTAATCTGAGTAGGTGACAAATAAACTTTGATTTGATTTGAAATGGTTACAGACTAAGTACTGTTTAATGAGAAAGAGGGATTTACAGGGGAATATAACAAACTTCTCAAACAGCAAAATATACAGGGGAATATAACAAACTTCCCAAACAGCAACGGTTGCTCAACAACAACTATGCTCTCCAGACAGGTTGTTTAAAAACTGACAAGATCTTTTTGGGGGGGTACAAAAGGGGAAGTCTATGTATGTTATCCAGTGACCTTTGTTGAAATCACAGCCATTTGCCTGCCTTTCAGTTTGCACAGTTCTCAAAGTTGCCCACGCAAGCATCAGATAATGGATCTGGTGGCTATGTGAAACCAGTTAGTTTGGAAAGGAGTGCATTCCTTGGTCTGAAAACCACTGCTCTGCTTCAGTCCAAAGCAATCAATCTCCCTCTGATAGACTATTAGGTGGATGTCAATATTACACACTGTATATCTCTCCTGCTCGCCGCTACTGGGAATGAAATACCCAACAATGAAATAGTCATGAGAGAGAACAGATCCCTGCTTCTCTCACACTCTGCTTGACTTGACTTGACTTTGCAGAATTGGACTAGCTAAGCACATCTGACTTTGGGTCGATAAAATATTTTTGCAAGACTTACAGTGTGTGGCAGATTGTCATCTTTATTAACTACGAATTTAAACATGCTGAGAGGAACGAGCATATTTCCATTAATGTACAAACAAATAACCTCTGTCAACCCTGAAGCTATAGTGACATGAAACACAATGTATTATTAAGTAATCACATTACTGTGCCCTGCCAAAACGAGATTAGGGAACCAAACTCCTGTAATTGGCTATAAATTGATGAATGGCTCAATACTTTAGTAGTGAGACTATTGTTGTATAGCAGCCATCTATTCCCCAGATAGTCTATGGCTTGTTTTGTTTCTTGACTGACCTCACCTGTGCTTAAACAAACTACAGTATGATTAGGAAGATACAGTAATAGGAGATACTGAGGGTTTTGTTTGAGACTCCACAGAGAACCCTTACAGAAAAAAACACCTGAATTTCACATGTGATTTCATGTGAAGTACATGTGAAAACATGATCTCGTGAAACAAATGTGAAATAGTTCCCGATTTGTTCCCGGGACGTCCCCAAAAACGTTTTTAGGATGTTCTTAGAACGTTATGTCATGGTCTCCTGGATGTGTTTGTGTAGTTGCTGTAAAAAAAATACAGTTACTGTGTTTTTACAGCTAAAGTAAGGTGTTAATGTTAATGGAAAGATTCACCCATTTTGAATGTTGTTTTTGTGCATTTCTGAGCGATGTTCTGTTCTATCGATTCCCGGGGTCATTTCATGTTTTAGTTTATCTGAGCTATTTCTGCTCAAGCAGGCAAACAACGTTCTGATATAATGTAGCATTGAAATAAAACTGCTCTCACTACACTGGAAGTTGATAGAAATACGACTTTGAGATTGCGAAAACGTCTATCATACATGTCAGATTTCAATACTGTCTTTTCTCGAATGAACCATTGATAATTTTTTTGCCAAAATGAAACATTTGGTCACAAAATCTATTGTTCTCACATAGTATTATTTAACACTGTAAAATTATAGGAATTGGGTGGATTTTTCCTTTAAAGGACAGTGTGCTGATTACTTGGGACTCAACCTCACTTAGGATTTGATCTCACAACCTCTTGGTTGATAGCTACCTGAAGTTCCTGAGGTATTACCAGGTCTGGCGACATAAAGGAGATTGGCTATACATATATTGCCAAGAATACATACTTGCAATTTGCCTAAAGTATATACAACAACTTGAAGGTGTCATTTCCAGTGGTGGAAAAAGTACCCTAATGTCATACTTGAGTAAAAGTAAAGATAGCTTAATAGAAAATGAAAGTCACCCAGTAAAATACTACTTGAGTAAAAATCTAAAAGTATTTGGTTTTAAATATACTTCAGTATCAAAAGTAAAAGTATAACTAGTTTCACATTACTTATATTAAGCAAAACAGACAGCACAATTATACAATTTTTAAAATGTATGGATAGCCAGGGGCACACTCCAACACTCAGACATAATTTACAAACGAAGCATTTGTGTTTAGTGATTCTGCCAGATAAGAGGCAGTAGGGGTGGCCAGGGATGTTCTCTTGATGTGTGTGAATTGGACCATTTTCCTGTCCTGCTAAGCATTCAAAATGTAACAAGTACTTTTGGGTGTCAGGGAAAATGTATGGAGTAAAAAGTACATCATTTTCTTTAGGAATGTAGTGGAGTAAAAGTTGTCAAGAATATAAATAGTAAAGTAAATTACAGATTATTCTTCCACCCCCCAAACAAGAGGTCCTCAACAACCATCAACATAATCATAAACCACAACTGGCACAACATTTCCACTGAAGGTTGGCACAAATAATAATATATTTGACCATGCCCCCAAATATGCTAATGAGGCCCTTGGGGGGCAGCAAAATTAAGGCAACTTTTAAAAAAACTTTAAAAAAACATTACTATACATTCACTACAGAGTTCACAACATTAAGTGTGTGTCCTCAGGCCCCCATTCTCCTACCACATATCTACAACACAAAATCCATGTGTTCGTGTGTGTACAGTGTGTATGTCATCGTGTGTTTGTATGCACGTGTCTGTGCCTATGTTTGACATTCAACATGTCAATACCTCTCACAAATACAAGTAGTGATGAAGTCAATCTCTCCTCCACTTTGAGCCAGGAGAGATTGACATGCATATTATTAATGTTAGCTCTCTGTGTACATCCAAAGGCCAGCCGTGCTGCCCTGTTCAAAGAGTCCCTCTTTGTGGCACCTGACCACACGACTGAACAGTAGTCCAGGAGCGACAAAACTAGGTCCTGTAGGACCTGCCTTGTTGATAGTGCTGTTAAAAATGCAGAGCATAGCTTTGTTATGAAATAACTTCTCCCCTTCCTAGCTATTTTACATTTAAGTCATTTAGCAGACTCTCTTATCCAGAGCGACTTACAAATTTTACCTTTATTTAACTAGGCAAGTCAGTTAAGAACAAATTCTTATTTTCAATGACGGCCTAGGAACAGTGGGTTAACTGCCTGTTCAGGGGCAGAACGACAGATTTGTACCTTGTTAGCTCGGGGATTTGAACTTGCAACCTTTTGGTTACTAGTCCAACGCTCTAACCACTAGGCTACCCTGCCACCCCAGCTATAGTTATATCAACATGTTTTGACCATGACAGTTTAGAATCCAGGGTTACTCCAAGCAGTTTAGTATCCTCAACTTTCTCGATGACCACATTATTAATTAAATATTCATTACAGTATTTAGTTGAGGTTTAGGGCCTTTTTGAAATCTGACACCGTGGTTGGATTAACAAGAAGTTAATCTTTAATCCGATGTATAACACTTGTATCTTTTATGAATTTTTATAATGAGTATTTCTGTTTTTGAATTTGGAGCTCTGCAATTTCACTGGATGTTGGCCAGGTGGGACGCTACCGTCCCACGTACCCTAGTGAGTTAAGATTGAATCCTACTACACCAGTTCTGATGCTCATCGGCAGGGCTTGAAAACTATTACGTTTAATAGTTAGCACTTGGTGGTCTGTAGCAGCTTCTCACCAGAATGGGCTTTGGGTGAGGCAAATGAACCTGTAGCCGTATTACTTCAACAGTATTTAACATGAGATCTAAGCTTTACAAGAGTGTGGTTCTGAATATAAACAGCCACACCTCCACCTTTGGCATTTCTGTCTTTTCTGTAGATCTTATAACCATGTATTGCTAGCACTGTATCATCAAATGTATTATCTAAGTGAGTTTCAGAGATGATCAGAAAAATGAATGCCATCTGTTACTAGCAAATTCTTGATTTCATGAACCTTGTTTCTTAAGCTACATATGTTAACGTGGGATATTTTTAACACTTTTCTGGGATGCTTGATTGTTTTTCTTGCTTTACTGGGAAGCTTAGCAGAGGTAGAGATGTTATTTATGTTAGAGCAGGGTGAGCTGCACACAGTGTACTTCCTGCTAGGGCACACCACCTCACTGCTAACAGTATAACTCTGGTTCATAGGCATTTGATTACTGCAGACAATAGCTGTAGGATCAGCAGAGGCCTTCAGGGCAGTAAGAGGGACATAAATTAGGTTACTTACATTGTGTCTTCCAGCGCCCATGGGATAATGTACATTTACTGAAGCGTTATGACAACTCAGTGACACAACGGTAGTGATTAAATGAGCTGGGCTTGGGTCATTGATAAGTCATTGTCTCAATGCAGCCTTATAATGCTGTGAAAGGATCCCATCCTTCCTTATAATACCAGATTTGTTTCCAGAAGGTATCAAAATGGTCAATAAATGTTACACTCACAGATCTGCAATAGTCTCGTAGCCAGTTATGGAAGGTTAAAAGTCTGCGGAGCTGTTCAATGCCATGATTTAGGGAGGTTTCATCCCTATGTGTCACATTTATTTCACATATATTTTACATGAGATCATGTTGTCACATGTGTAGTTTCATGTTATGACATATTGCTTTTCACATTAACCAAATAAGATCACATGTGAAATTCATGAGGTTTTTCCATAAGGGTAAGGACCATGTTAGGATGTCGTCATGACCCAAACCATCCCAAACCATTATAAGTAAAGTCATGAAATGGTATGGTGGTTTTAAAGTACAGTAAGTGGTATGCTGTCCAGCTAAAATATGACCCCAACTTGGATTTGAATTTACAGCCTCTGGAGTTGAGGTGTGCTGAGCTTTCTATTGATCTATCTGCTGCACCACAAAGTCTATAGCATCCCCTTATACATTCATTACCCATTAACGTATCTTTGCATTTTAGCAAAAGAGTGCCATCTGCACTGCTATCTATCTGTTCATCTGACTATTCTCTCATCATTGATTTAATTTACTTATTTCAGAAATGTGAGGGTTTTCTAGATAGTTGTCTAGGGATTTACTTTGAAATCCAAAGTGTAGGAATACAGGTGAAATCAGTTAGTGACACAGACATGGCGGCGTGGCAGGAAAATCAGAATGCAGTGAACCCAGTTGAAATCCCAGGTGACAACACGTTGAATGATAAAAATAGACAATGTAGTCATATATGTCAAATATGAAAGGTCAAAACACTATGGTAAAAGCACTGTGTGCATCATAACAACTCATTTTTCTTTTCATGTGAAATCATGTGATTTTCCATAGGTGAAATCATGTGATTTTCCATAGGTGAAATCATGTGTTTTTTCCATAAGAGAGGTTACATTCATCATACTTCAAGAATTCTTGATGAAAGAAAAATATATTAAATTCGCAACTAATTTCTTCCCCATTACTCAAAGCTCTAGAGGTTTAGGAGATTGTTGTTAGCTGTTCAAAGTGAGTTAGACAGTGTTAGAAAAAGTCCTCAATTGTCCTACTTGAGTAAAAGTAAAGATATCTTAATAGAAAAGGACTCAAGTAGGGCCTCCTGAGTGGCGCAGCGGTCTAAGGGTTCGATCCCACGGTGTGTCGTGACCTGTAGTCCCATAGGGCGGCGCACAATTGGCCCAGCGCTGTCTGGGTTAGGGGTGGGTTTGGCCAGGAGGGGGTTTACTTGGCTCATTGGGCTCTAGTGACTCCTTGTGGCAGGCCGGGCGCCTGCAGGCTGACCTCGACCATCAGTTGAACGTTGTTTCCTCCTACACATTGGTGCAGCTGGCATCCGGGTTAAGCAGGCGGGTGTTAAGAAGCACTGTTTGGTGGGTCATGTTTCAGAGGACGCATGGCTCGACCTTCGCCTTTCCCGAGCCCGTTGGGGAGTTGCAGCGATGAGACAAGATCGAAATTGGGGAGAAAAGGGGGATAAATACACAAAAAATATATAGAACATAACTCAAGTAAAAGTCATCCAGTAAAATACTGCTTGAGTAAAAGTATTTGGTTTTAAGTAGCAAAAGTAAAAGTATAAATCATTTAAAATTCCATATATTAAGCAAACCAGAAAGCACCATTCTCTTGTTTTTTTTCATTTACAGATAGCCAGGAACATACTCCAAAATTCAGACATGATTTACAAACAAAGCATGTGTGCTATGAGTCCGCCAGATCAAAGGCAATAGGGATGACCAGGGATGTTCTCTTGATAAGTGAGTGAATTGGACCATTTTCTTGCTAAGCATTCAAAATGTAACAAATACTTTTGGGTGTCAGGGAAAATGTATGGAGTAAACTATTTTCTTTAGGAATGTAAGTGAAGTAAAAGTAATCAAAAATAGAAAAAGTAAAGTACAGATACTTAAGTTGGTTGGTCCTGGTCAGTCCCTGGATGGGAGACCAGATGCTGCTGGAAGTGGTGTTGGAGGGCCAGTAGGAGGCACTCTTTCCTCTGGTCTAAAAAATATCCCAAAATATCCCAATGCCCCAGGGCAGTGATTGGGGACACTGCCCTGTGTAGGGTGCTGTCTTTCGGATGGGACGTTAAACGGGTGTCCTGACTCTCTGAGGTCATTAAAGATCCCATGGCACTTATCGTAAGAGTAGGGGTGTTAACCCCGGTGTCCTGGCTAAATTCCCAATCTGGCCCTCAAACCATCATGGTCACCTAATAATCCCCAGTTTACAATTGGCTCATTCATCCCCCTCCTCTCCCCTGTAACTATTCCCCAGGTCGTTGCTGCAAATGAGAACGTGTTCTCAGTCAACTTACCTGGTAAAATAACGGTAAAATAAAAAATAAAAAAAATAAAATAGTATTTTAAAGTATGTTTTACTTAAGTACTTTACACCACTCAAGTTAGAGTATTTTATCTAATGATATTAGGTCAAGTCTAATCTACGGTGCCCTTACTGAACAGTCGTCCAGAGTCATTGCCCTTCTCCAACTTCCAATCTGTGTACACAATCTCCCTGTCCTAGGGGCAAAACATGGTAGAAAGAACAACAGAACTGTTACCTTACTGTGACTAAGCCCCAGGCTGGAGAGTGTATAGTTGGCATATGACGAGATCTGTGACTTGAATTGATTACTTTATGATAGATGCGGGAGAGTACTAACTCCATAACTCAATGAAACTCATTCTTCCTCTAGTAATATGTACTTTTGAGCTCCTTGATACTAGTTTCCCCTTTGAAACATCCATCCACCCATGTATACAGGAGATATGGGCAAGAGAACCTACAGTGTTGTACCTCGGTTCCTGCATAGAACTTGGTGCTGATGTCCTCCAGTGGTTTGAATTGTTTGGCTGAACGCACTGTGAGCAGGGCGTACTTTGGAACGACCTCTGATCTCTCTGCATTCAGGTGGGCCCTGTCTGTGAGGTTCAACAGAGGCTATCAGAAGGAGCAGAGAGTGAGAAATGTTGTGAAGTAGTTAAACGTCATGGTTAGGGCATTTTTCCCCAGTAGCTTAGTTTTTGTAGCTTTTTCCCACTACTCCTTTTCTCTTTATCCTGATGACTGTGAGTGGAGCAGGGCAGTTGACCACAGTACAGACAGGGTCCTCCTGCAGCTCTGTGAGGATAGGTGCCAGCTCTGTCATCTGACCATCAGCAGGAGAGAGGAAGAAGGGAGATGGAGAGCATGAGGGTCGGTCCCACCACAATGCCGGCACGATTTGGACTGCTAACCCCTTTTAAAAATGGTGTGTTTGAGCTACAGACTTCTGTAGCACAAACGCGCAGGCTAAGCTAGGGCAGTGTTTGTGAGGCAAGGGCGCATCTGTAGAGTAAGAATGATTGGAGCTACAAACTATTAAAAGCTATCTATGAAATGTTTTGCTCTATGACGCTCATGAGCTACACAAGAGTCATTAGAAGGTAAGGGGTTCCTCTACATAGAAAATCATATGAAACACAAGAACATAGTGTCTATAATACTGTAATAAGCTCACATAGTTGATGTTACAAACTCCAAATTCCAGACAGTTGTCACTGACTAGTTGGATATTAATTTCCCACTGAGCAAACAATTTCTGAACGTACAGTATTCATATACATTTATTTTAATCAGGTTTTTAGCTTTGGCAGACCTTATTTGTTTTATTGACATTTGTCAATAAAACTCATGAAGGCAATTGTTTATGTCAAATTGTTTTGTGTTCTACTTGTAGTCCTGGATGTCCTGAAAAGAAAATGGTAAAACACTGTGTTGTGAGGCAAAATATAAGAGCTGGACAGATAAAGGAAAGCCATGTGTAAATGAATAACACAAGGTAAACTGACCTTGGGCTCAGTAACTTAAAGTGTATTAATTCCATAACCTTCATCAAAGCTGGTTTTCTTGTTGATGTATCACCCAGGACAAAGGAACATCTTTTGGCCTCAGGGGCTTGGCAGCATATTGCAAACAGCTAACAGTCAACAAAGCTATTGCCCATTCACTATGAGAGCCTTGTTTGGGTCTGTGACGGACCGTTAAAAACCGTGTGAAACCAGATGAGAGAGAGCCGAGACGGTGTGGGCGGCCATGCCCCACTGACCATGGCGCCCACTGATCCAAAGTAGAAACAGAGACAGTGCACACTCACACGCATCATACACAAGCAGGTTGTACACAATGTACAGACACACACTCATACACACTGGCAAACACAATCCAAAAGTAGTGTGTGCCTTGCAGGTCCATTACAAAGAGTAACCAGTCTCGTATCTCTTAAATCTTTTATATATTTTTCCTAAGGTTCCTGATTTAAAGACCGATTTTTGGGGGGGGGGTTTCCTGCCTTCCCAGTTTAGTGTTCTGCTCACCTATGTTGCTTCAAGGTGATAGAAAAAAAGGGGGGACATGAGAAGAGGAAAAGGAGACTAACAGCAAGAGAAATAAACAGAGGGACGAGAGATGCTCGCCTGCATTTCTACCTGTATGGTTGTCACGTGTTGTCTCGCAGACTGAATGTCAAAGGGCTGTACGCTGCGTCGGTATTGCTCTTAGGCAGGGAAACCTGACATAACAGAGAGAATAGCTTTGACATCTATCTAATACATTTAGAGAACTGTCAAACACACAGTGCATTACTAAATCAGGCATTTTTCATATATATTTGAAAAAAAGAGTGAAACACCACGGTCTTTCATTATGTTCTACTGTATTTGTAACTCAGCCAGATTAGAAGTGGAGGGGAAGGTATATGTGAATGTAAGAAGGGTTAACATGGGGATTGAACCCTGGTCTCTGGGTTCACATTATATGTGCCAGGAGTGTTACCACTAAACAACAGGGTTTGTAATAAACCAGTAATGCTACAGTATGTTATGCCGTACCCTGAATAGTGGTGTCCAGGTTGAGGTGTTGGAAGGTGTTGGGAACTCTGTGAGGATTCTCCAGGGGTTTCTCCTCTGCCTTCCTCTGGTCGGCCATGGTCTGGGTCGCCACCCTCGGAGCACAGATGTCCCAAAACACCACACTGCTGGTGTCAGAGAGAGACGGAGAGACAGACAGAGAGACAGACAGAGACAGACAGAGGGTAATTCAGTATTTCTTTTAAATAGGATGATTGTATTTAGTCAGATATTTTATGTTTATGTCACTTTGAGCATATACTGTACCAGTCAGTATCATGACACAAGGCGAGACCCAGATGCAGATGGTTGGAGTCTTACAATATTTATTCATCCAATAGGGTAAGGCAAACCAGACAGCACAATTGTCTTTCTTTTTTTATTGACGGATAGCCAGGGGCACACTCCAACACTCAGACATAATTTACATTTATGTTTAGTGGGTCCGCCAGATCAGAGGCAGTAGGGATGACCAGGGATGTTCTAGTAGAAAATCCTTGCCTAATGAACTAATGTTCACTCCATGCAAGCATAGAGCATGAAGAAAGGGTTACCTCGTAAGTCTCCATTGCTGTTATTAATGCACACACAGTACATTGTGTTTCAAAATCTTGCCTAACACCTCTTCTCTTCCTTGGTAAATGAAGCTGTGTGAAAGGCATGTAGCTAGTGATATCATTAGACAACAGCACTATAAAGGCATCATTTACATTTACATTTACATTTAAGTCATTTAGCAGACACTCTTATCCAGAGCGACTTACAAATTGGTGCATTCACCACCATCATGACAACTTACTTGAAGATGTGTCACCTGGTATTATATGCTCTGACCTGTTAGGGAGGCTTGTGTTGACAGGAACCCTGATGTAGATGGACCACAGTAATATGTCTAAAAGCCAATTGTAACGTTCACCCTTGACCTCTCCTATAAACCTCTTACTATAGCCCTTCTCTGCTGTAGCTGCTTTCACTGATCCACTATCTCAGATCCTGCTAAAATGAATTGTATAACGGTCAAAGTGCTTTAATGTCCGATTGGATTGTAATTTATACAGGGTCATCATTCCAAAATTAGACTCCGAAATCATTAGATCGATAAGAGGGCCTAGTTGACCCTTTTAACATAAGTGTTTGAATATCAGTGTGTAAATTAGGTGTGAAAGCTTTAAAGCGTCGGCTTTGTGTTGAGTTGAGTAGTTCTCCCATTCTCTGGTATTTTGGGCACTTTGTTAGTGTTTACTTTAGATCTGATAAGGTGGGAGCCGAGTGAGTTGGAAATCAGGAAAACTTTCAAGAATGTTTCATTTAGAAGTAGAAAAACCCCCACATCAGAGTCAAATAGCCAAGCACAAAGGACATTAGTATTTTTCCCATGGTAAGAACCAGCAAAAATGATACATGTTGTTACATGATCTAATAGAAGATTTGTATTCTACAGTGGAAGCAGCATCCTGTCAAACTGTAAACCACAATGGCTGTCATTACTCAATACTGTTGAGGAAACCCGTTGTACTTAATATATCTGAGTACAGTTACTTGGAGTGATTTTGTAGTCTTTACTCAAACCGATATAGTCACTGTAGGGTGTCCAAATTTGAGTAGTATCAACACAAATGTAATGCTCCCACTAAGCCACAGCTCCAATATAATTTCCCAGTGTGCCTTGCGTTTTCAAGTGAATTGTAGAGTTACTAACCATGACTGTATTTGTTAGTGGCAAGGACATGGTTCTGTGGCCTTCATCCAAGGTTAACATTATCGCTAAACTCTTTATGACAATACATAACGCGTAAGGCCTTGTTGAGGCCTAGCTTCACTCTAGTACAGTGCCATAACATTCCTGGTTTATAGGCCACATTAGGCATGCAAGTAGGGTTGCAGAATTCAGTAACTTTAACAAAAATTCCCAGATTTTAATCTTCCAACAGATATTTCTGGAAAACCTGGGAAATTCACCAGAATTCCACAATCGTACCTACAAGTCATATTATGCTGGCTTGCAAAGGGACATGCATTTCCAATTGGAATCCAGCCAGTTAGGATATCCAACAGTTGGAATTTGTATTGACCTGCAATTTATCTTCATAATGACCTCCATAGATAGGGACAGTGTGAGGAGACTAGCTAAACCATTCAAACTGGAACAACCATTTCAGTAACGGGTGCAAAGTAATCCAACAAAATGAGTGCCTCTGTTTAGAAAAATGTATGTTATTTATCTTTGTGTAGCATAGGAGTATTCAATCAATCACTCAATGTACATGCAAAAATACAGATATTAAAAACGATTCCCGAAAAAATGTACCTACAGTAGAGCATGCTGGATAAAAAGTTATTTTGTTATCATAACCTAAAAAATATACTTGATGTGACTTCTCATTTAGTTTTGAGTCAGTACCATATCAACATTTTAAGTAAAAATTACTGTTCATTGACTTTGAGTTCAACTTACTATAAGTATTTGAGTTAAAAATGCCTTGGGGTTTATAGTGTGGTAGTCACACAAAACAGCAGAGAACAAACAGCAAACTGCAGGATGTCATACACACTGAAAAGGTCAATCAATAGGCTCCGTAACATAACAGTACTATGGTAGATACAGAGTTATAACTATAATATAAACCACATTCTGGTTTGAATTTCCACTCGCAACAAAACAACTAAATGCACAGTATTTGAACTCCCTCTTTAGAATAGATATTTCTAAATACTTTATTGTAACAGAATGATCATTTCTATTCTAATATATTCCACTAAAGACAGAAATCAAACACGGTAGTCAGTTGCTTTGTTAACAGTGGAAATTAAACCAGAATGTGGGTTATAATTACTGTACATACTGCCTAAAGCAGAGCGTGCGACTGAACTCTTTACTTTGGCAACCACAGTCGTTGCCTCTGTTTCTCATGAGGGCTGAGATTACTGGCTTATTGGAAAGAGATCTAGACTAAACAGTATAGCTGCATGTTTGGAGATACTGTATATGTTACTGGATGTCTACTGGATGGGCCTTGATGTATGTCACTGGATTCATCCCAAATGGCACCCTATTCCCTATACTGTGCACTACGTTTGATAAGTTAGTAACAGGTGCGAGTAGGAGCACACCTTTCAAAGCACTCATCGTTAATTGGCCTTTAGCTGATAGAACTGACACTGTTCGTTCTGCCAACACATAGGGGGAAATGTAATCAGATGTGTGTTTTATATCAGCCGTGTGTTTGTGTACGTGTGTGTGGTATCGGCTGTAACAGACCTATCAGGGGCCTATATATAGAGCGCTTAGGTAAGAGCTGGAGTGTGGTGTGTGTGAGTGTTGTTGACTCTGGATACTGGATGCTGACTGGAGGAAACAGAGACACGGTGAATGAAGGGAGAGAAGATGCAGGCATTGAATTGAATAGCCCTGCTGAAGGGTTATACGCCTTGTGGTTGTTACATGCATTCATTTTCAGTCCTGTGGCCTTCACCAAGAGATATCCGAGGTGAATATATGTAATTCAGCTAGTAATTTAAATACATTTAAATACAAAATCTTGGGTTGTGTTTTCAGTAGTTAACTACTTTTTTGCCATGTAGCGGAGTAGCTAAATACTAGAAGTATGTACTGTAGAACTTTTATGCTAAAAGAAATAGGGGTGAAGTGGGCAAAAATGTACATTTTTTGGGGGCATTAGACCTGCCTAATTCTCACCTAAAACATAGTTTTTTTGTTTAATACACTAAATTACACATTCTGTTATTGTCTGACTCTAGAGTGAATTGTTCTTGCAATCAGTAGTCTATGGCATATCAAATTTAGATATCATTCATCATGAAGTAGCTTCCAACACTGTGCATACAGTGCCTTCAGAAAGTATTCATACCCTTTGACTTATTCCACATTTTGTTGTGAATTCAAATTCAAAATGGGTTAAATATATTTTTCCCTCACCCATCTACACACAATACCCTATAATGACAAAGTGAAAACATGTTTTTATAAATATTTACAAATGTATTCAAAATGAAATGCAGAAATATCTCATTTAAATAAGTATTCAAACCCCTGAGTCAATCCTTTCTAGAAATGTCTTTGGTAGTGACTTTCTGGGTAAGTCTCTAAGAGCTTTCCACACCTGGATTGTGCTACATTTGCTCATTATATTTTTCAAAATCCTTCAAGCTCTGTCAAATTGGTTGTTGATCATTGCTAGACAACACATTTCAGGTTTTGCCATATACTTTCAAGTAGATTCAAGTCAAAATTGTAACTCGGCCACTCAGGAACATTGACTGCCTTCTTCGTAAGCAACTCCAATGTAGATTTGGCCTAGTGGTTTTGGGTATTGTCCTGCTGAAAGGTGAATTCATCTCCCAGTGTCTGTATATACTATATATATTAAGTTAAAACATGTACACATTTCAATCAAGTTAAAATATAATAATTCAGTAAATAAACTGTTCAATAAATAATAAGGAATTACATCAATAAGTCATGAAATCATAGCAGAAAAATCTAATCAACTGCTCATCAAAAGGTATGCTGAAAAAAAATGATGAACACCACAGAAAAACGTATATTCAGTGGCTGGGTGGAGGTGGATGTTGTGGTGGCCAATGCTGTGTCCAGGGTTGACGAAGGGGCTGGTAACCATGGCTGGGTACTGGGTCTGTAGAGGGGAGGAAGGACAATCTGAGGCGCAAGCAGACACACAAGGAAGATCTGGAGGTCAGCGGTGGCACTCCCTTGTGGCCTGCTCACTCTAAGTGAAGGTCTGTGTCTCGTTTCGTGGTCTGGTACTGGGAACTGAGTTGATGCTGGTAAAGTTATACTGTTACATTGGTGCCGTGACCCGGATCACTGGTTGCTGCGGAAAAGGAGGAGGTTGAAAGGGGGGTGAGTGTAACGGATGTGAAATGGCTAGCTAGTTAGCAGGTACGCGCTAGTAGCATTTCAATCAGTTACGTCACTTGCTCTGAGACTTTAAGTAGGGTTTCCCCTTGCTCTGCAAGGGCCGCGGCTTTTGTGGAGCGATGGGTAACGCTGCTTCGTGGGTGACTGTTGTTGATGTGTGCAGAAGGTCCCTGGTTCGCGCCCGTGTCGGGGCGAGGCAATGTAACAGTATAACTTTACGTCGTCCCCTCGCCCCGACACGGGCGCGAACCAGGGACCTTCTGCACACCAACAACGGTCGCCCACGAAGCATCGTTACCCATCGCTCCACAAAGGCCGCGGCCCCTCTGCACACATCAACAACAGTCACCCACAAAGCAGCGTTACCCATCGCTCCACAAAAGCCGCGGCCCTTGCAGAGCAAGGGGAAACCCTACTTAAAGTCTCAGAGCAAGTGACGTAACTGATTGAAATGCTACTAGCGCGTACCTGCTAACTAGCTAGCCATTTCACATCCGTTACACTGGGACTGGTGCTGGAGGAAGTGCAATGCAGCGGCAAGGCTGGATGCTGGAGGACAGAGGGAATAAACGGGGCCTAGACCCACCTGGCCATGGAGCACTCTCAAACAGGTGGGAGGTGTGTTCAGTGTGAGTGCATCCATGGGGGCAGTTCTCTCTACGTACTTTGTGGTGTCTATGTATGGATTCCCTAGTGGGGATGCAACCATGAACAGCCATCTGGAGTGTGTCTTTCTGTTTTGATGGTATTTTCAGGGTCATGGTGATGGGTTACTGGGGTTGAGGGCTTCTGGCGGGTAGTTTTTGTTATTCGGTGGTTCTTGGCTCTACACAGGTCTTGGCATGCCTCCCCACTGACTGCCTGGTGGCCCCCTGAACTGTCTTGGTGGAGGGATTGAGGGTGATATGAGTGGTAAAGGTGGCTCAGATGGTCCGGGGGCACTAGACTGTTTCCTTTGTCCCCAGTCCTTCAGGTGTCGGAGTGGTCTGTGGACTAGGGGAACAGCACCAGCCGCAGTCAAGCCACTGTTACTAGCACTGTCCCCTAGTCGGTCGAAAGAAAAATAAAATCGAAGAGAGAGAAAAGAGTGTAGAGAGAGGGACACAAAAATGTTCCGTTTACAAACTTAAACAGTCATTCTGATTCACATGCAAAATGTCAAAACAAATGAGAACATTTTATTTTTATGGCTAACTACCAGGAAGTTTGAAAAGACAGGCTGAGTGGGCGGGGACCTTATATTCATCAGCTTACCACGACTGACAGCTCTTTGAAATGCCTATGACAAGAATGTTGGATGTAGTGAGCATAGTTGTAATAAAATCACCTCAAGCAACATTGCATCAACAATGTCAATACTTTTTTTTATACATTTCCAGTTTGGCATGTCTCTTGTTTAGCGGTTCAGAGATGCAATGATGGATGTGTTGACTTGACAACTGCGTCAGAGATTTAAACAACCCTTGCCCCCCCCCCCCCCCTTTTGTTCCATACTGGCTGAAGACCTAGCTAGTCAGTAACTAGCTAACACCAGACACAGATGAAGGGGGACACATATATGTATCTTTGCCTTGGATAAATAGAGTAGCAAATGGCTTGGAGATAATAAGCTATCTCTGCACTTAGGGAAAACTGAAGCAATTCTTTTTGGATCCAGACCTAAATTGTGTAGGTTGTCTGAAATCAGAGTGGAGTTAGGGGGTGAGGCGCTGACTACTAAAACCTCTGTTAGCTACTTGGGATGTATCCTTGATGGAAGCTTGGGAGGTGTGAGCATGGCCAATAAGGTGCTAGGGAAGGTTAATTCCAGGACTAAGTTTGGGGCTAGAAAGTCCAAGCTGCTTGATAAGGACTCCATGAAAGTGATAGCTACTGCCCTCATTCAATGCCATTTTGGCTATGCTAGTACTTCCTGGTTTGGGGGCTTATCTAAACTTATGAAGGGGAAGCTCCAGATAGCCCAGAATAAGCTGATCAGGGTAGTATTGAAGGTGAGTCCACGTACTCACATAGGCAGGAGCTGCTTCCAGGAACTAAACTGGCTGCCTGTTGAGGCTAGGGTGTCCCAGATTAGACTAGGTTTGTTTTACAGGAGTATTTATGGTCCTGCGCCCAGATATCTAAGTGATTACTTTCCTCGTGTTAGGGATGCACACAATCACAGCACCAGATCAGGTGTTGCTGATGGGTGCTTATACAGGTTCAAGAGTAATGCTGGGAAAGGTAATTTCTTGTATACTGGAGCCTCATAAAGGATTGAGTTGCCTCTGCCCATAAAAACAACATCCTCTCTGGGCAGCTTTAAAAGTAAAGTTAAAATATGTTTGATGTCTTCTGTGCCCATATGAATAACCGCTATGATGTAACTGGAATGATGAGATACATGTACTTCTTTGTTTTTGTTTTATTATTTCAGTGCCATGCTGTGTTCGATCTTGTCTAGCCATCTTGTCTCAAGAGGACCACAATGCCATACGTATTTAACTAATACAGGGGTGTGAAAATCACACGCATCACTTTGAACCACAACTGTCATTATAACATTATCTTTACCAGCATGCTCTATTGCAGGTACATTTTTATAATTGTTTGTTATACCCCGTTCTCTGATGAGCATCTTTCTTTCTTTGTCTTCATACTTGTTTCAAAATCTATGTTTGTGTTTGATTGATTCATTAATTCATCTTATACTACTCAAATATAAATCACAAAAATGTTTCTAACTAATCAAATATGTTAGTTGGATTTATTGCACCCGTTACTGAAATGTTTGTTTCAGTTTAGATGCTTTGGGTAGTCGCATAGCGTAGTCTTCTCCATGCTGTGACGCAGACCCGGTGGAAAGCATGGCGAAACAGAGTTTTGGTGCAGTCTTTTCCTGACAAAGTCAAGTTAGATTGTGTCAGTTATTCCGCTCAAGCTTTTTTCCCAAACCCATCATGGTGTTTTAGGTGAAAAGACTATGGTCATGTTGCAGCAGTGATGTGAGAAGTGTGCAGAAGTGCATAAAAAAGGAATGCGTAGTTAACTGTATGGGTACCCATGGTGCTGGAGATCAGAAGTGTCCGGTCTACAATTTACTCGAAAGGCAAGGCACTCTGGGAAATATCTGAATAAGGCTTTACACTAAGCAGTGTGTTAATTTAACACTGTTCCAGTCTCTATATGGGTCCACAGACAACACTCACGGTGTTGATTTTGTTTTAAACACTGGAGAATTTGCTGTGTTCTAATTAGGTCTGGTTTTGCCAGGGTATATGGTTAGGTTAGGTCTGGTTTACCAGAGGTATATGGTTAAGTTAGGGCAGAGATAGTCTACAATGTTGTAGTAATGTTCCCCTTGTAACAGGTTTTGGTAAGGCCTGGCCAGAGTTGAGGTTTCTGGGGCTAGGTTGCCTGAGTATGTGGGTTAGGTTTGGTTTGTTGTGATCATCAGGGTTGGCTTGAAAAGGACCATCAGGACCGCTGCATTCCCCTTTAATTATTTTAAAGGCTGAGGATGAAGAGAAACTCATCATCTCACTGTGTCACAGAGCTTTAACGCTAACTCTTACACTTAGCGAAGAACTGTGGATCTAGATTCAAGTGAATATAATGAAACAGAAATGTGACTCCTGATAGACTTAACAATGACCTCACATGAGGTATACCACTGGGATCAAGTCAGTGTTTTTAGGACATTGGGTTGTACCGTACTTAACGAGTTAGTATTCGTTGCGATGTTCTTTCCACTGCTGGTGCGGGTGCTCTGTAATTGTTCTACGTGGGCGGATATATCCCATAACACAACCTGAGATGAGAACAGCGCAAAGAAGTTTATTACTCAGTATGGATCAACACCTGTATCTCAACGCCTACAAAATGTTGGTATAAAAACAACCCAATTTGTGTTCTTTGGTAACCCAGTGCTGGGTAAATATTGGACAGAGAAAAAAGAAACGTCTGCAACTCTGCTATGCTCCGATGGTGATTTAATCAGACGCACCAAAAATTAAAAATGTCGATCCGAGTTAGATCTTCATCATGACACGTTCTTCTCGCCTGCGCCTGATAAGTTGGATGTGCATATTTGTATATTCTTTTCATAAATATTGGACAGAACACAGGGTGGGTTATTTTTGACCCAGACAGTTGGGTTGCGTGAATAACCCAACATGTTGGCTTGTTGCAATTATACCAAATTTAACCATCAGTTAGGTATTTTTTACTTTCATGCTGGGTTGACTGAGCAGCTGGGTCGTTTTTAATGTAATCCTTACACAGTTAGCCACTTTTGTAATTTGATCTGTCATTTACTGTATTAATCAACATTATGACACTGTATAAACTGAATACAGCAGATTACCGTATAATGCACCGTAAAATACCATACATTTGTTTTACAGCACACTCTAACATGCTGACCGGACACGTCACGTGCGCGAGCGTCGCAAAATAAATTTAGAAATCCATGTTATTCAATTATTGCACCCACACTGCTTGCGCGCGCCAATGAGCGTCTGCGACACCAAGGGCTAAAATAGCTGACGTTCCTTTAAATGTTCCTATTTCTGACGCAGATCGCGCTGCAAGTCCTGCCCCTCCCATCTCCTCATTGGTTTATAGAAGCAGGTACCCACGTGCCATCTCCTCATTGGTTTATAGAAGCAGGTACCCACGTGCCATCTCCTCATTGGTTATACCCACGTGGGTGATAGAAATACGAACTGTTTTGCCGGTAGTCGTGGTAATACAATGAACGTTTAGATGCGATCACCATATAATTTAAACGATGAAAAAGCCTGGAAGGAGGAGAGATGACTAGAAACGATTTGGTTGGCCGTTTTATGTGTGGATTAATTGTCGGAGTAGAGATCCTTGTGCATTTGAGGTAAAATAACAACTCAATGTTTATATCCCAGGACAAATTAGCTAGCAACAGCAAGCTAGCTAAATAGGACAAATGAACGTTAGCTAGCAAGTGCAAGCTAACTAGCTAAATTACCATACATGTTTAATGCTTTTCGACCTGTCCCCAAATTAATGTCATTGATTCAGAGTTTGTTTTGATATTTTAACCTGCGTGTCGTGATCGCGTTTGGTGTGGGGGGGCAAAATAAATGTATGCACGATAGCGCACGATGGCGCACGCGCTCAGCCGGTTTGGGAAAGGTGTAAGGCCTTTCTGTAATTTCAAAAGTAAAACAATGTAGAATGAAAATGTTGTGGGCGGTGGAAAGTCTCTGGCTCATTAACATATTTTAAGGCGTGCCTTGTAAGTGGCTATATTTCTTGAAAGTGGGATGCATGCCAGCAAAGCCACTACGCAACACTAAACAATACATTGATTGCACTATAATGGTGACAAATGGTGCCCACAAACTGTTAGGGCCTACATAAAGCTGTCCCAACATCTGTAAGGGGTGCGTACTGGCGGCAGAGAAGTCAGGCGCAGGAGAGCAAAAACTGTGTTTACAACCACGCAGTTTAATAATAAAAACCACCGGAAAACAGAAGAATCAATCAATGGGTACAAAATCCGTGGCACACCAGACATAACGTGCACAAGCACTTACAATAAACAATTCCGGACAAGGACATGGGGGGGGAACAGAGGGTTAAATACACAACATGTAATGATGGAATTGAAACCAGGTGTGTGGGAAGACAAGACGAAACAAATGGAAAATGAAAAGTGGATCGATGATGGCTAGAAGACCGGCAACGCCGACCGCCGAATGCCGCCCGAACAAGGAGAGAAACTAACTTCGGCGGAAGTCGTGACAACATCTTACCACTGCTACACATGACTATTCAGTGGAGGCTTGTCTGGCAGCAAAACAATTAATTCAACCTCGTTTACTGCCTTTTTAAAAAACATAGCTGATATGGCTGACCATATCTCTCTGGCATATAACATCATTTATGCAGCAGCATATAAGACATTTTTGGACTGACCTTGTTGTGAGTGGCTGTCATCAAAGAAAAAGATTTACAATTCCGAGTTGGATGAACATTCAAAATGTATTTTCCCAGTCTGAATTCCCAGTTCCCAATGCTTGCGGTTAGCCACTGTCACCGATTCCTTCCAAACAACTCATTGTTGAATTTGTGCTGCAAACACATGGCCTGCATGAGTCAGACACACATTATAAATGATGAGAATAGGAATGATGACATTCTTCATGAGCTGTTTTGAGTTGAATCATTTACTTTAATTTCATTATTCTTTATAATTCATTTATATACAGTAGTAAAATGTGATTGTCTCCTGTATGTCACAGAGTGCGTGGGGAATACACACTGTTTAAAAAAATAAAAATCTGAAGAGCAGATTATTGGTAATAAATGGACTCACCTTTAGGTGCCTGTCCTTTGCTTCCACTGTTAGAAGCAGGTAGAAGCTGAATACGTAGATTAAGTCCCTGTCGTAGACTAGGAGGAGCTCATCCTAAGGGTAGTCCTGTTTTATCACACACAAGAAAGGTCATTGAGTGCACAGTTCACTGCACACAGGGAATTGCAGGTTTGCATATGATACTTTTAAACCACAGCAGAAGTACACTGACTAAAACAGTGATATCTATTTAAAACTTTAGACTCAACATAATTTTAACATTTGGTCATGGGATTTAACTCCAAATGATCAAAATGTGTGCCATTGTGAGTAAGACATTAAGAATATTCGCACAAGATCATTAACATGGGCTGAGGGGTCTGGGTCAGTAAGAGCCTGAGTTGTTGTCACAGGGTGTTAGAGAGGACAAACAACCACCCACATGTCACCATGGAAACGGAACTACACCACACAGCGGAGTGATATTTGATGATCTACAGTAGTCTAGTTTTGGGTCATGCTACAAAACACAGGAAAGGTGGACGCTGGGTGGAGTAAGAAGAGTAAGATGGGTCTTTATATATTTTGACTCTATCAGAAATAGAGTGAAAGGCGGGTACTAGGTAGCCCTTTCCCAGACTTGTTTGTGCCGTCTTGCCATCTCTTATGGTTAAAAACAGAAACAGATCTGGGACCACAACCTGGTCTCAGAGCATTTCGTATTATTCTCTACGTAAAGCCGAGACCCTCGATTTAGTGTAACATTGTGTATTTACATTTTGTATAGTATGTATTAAGTTGGGGATGTCCATCACCCATTTCGAACAATAGGTTACGAATTTGCAAAATGTACAATATGTTATACATTTGCAAAACGTATGATATGTTACGAATTCTAGCTAGGTGGCAAACGTTAGCTAACTGGCTAACATAAGCTAGGCTAGGAGTTAGGCTTAGAGGTTAAGGTTAGGGTTAGAGTTAGGGTTAGCTAATATGCTAAGTAGTTGCGAAGTAGTTTAAAAGTAGTTGAAAAGTTGCTACCTAAAATGCTAAAGCTGTCCGCGATGAGATTTGAAATCGCAACCTTTGGGTTGCTAGACGTTTGCGTTATACACCCACCCATCCACCCCAGCCATCAACCCTATTTTCGCTTTTGCCTTTTTAAGTAACCATCTGTCTTATGTAACCATACCAAACTTGACATATTATAGTAATATGTTTCCCGGATTTACATTTACTATGTTACGTCTAGTCAATGAGACCAGGCTGGGGACCAGGCTAGGAACTGTGGCAGCAGGTATTTTTCTTACCCAGACCCCTCAACCTAATCATGAGATCTCTGATTCAACCATCATATTGGTTGGAAGGATATTGCATGAAAATAAGGACTTAGATCAGCCTACCAGCACCATCTGCTTTACAGGGCTGAAATCAGACACAGCCGCCCTAATCCTCATGTCCTGCACGATGTCCTCTTTCCTCAAGATCTTGTAGGGGTTGTCCCCAGTGACGTCCTCATCACAGCGACACCCAAACAGCTCCTAGGTGGCAGAGGTCAAAGTCATGGGGAAGATGTCATTTGATGTGAGAGGGACAAGGGTCAGACTGTTTATGGAATTTGTCCAATAAGAACACATAATTATATTTTCTGTGGCAAAATGTTTTGCTATGGTGTGCCCTACTGAATGTGACCCTAGAAAGTTCCTCTACGGCTAGTGGCAGATGCGTTTTGTTGATGCATGCGCTACAGACGGCTATATCGGTCCGCTAATAGTAGTAAAGGTCCAGTGCACTATTGTGAGCAAAACATTTGTCTACAATTTCTTTTTCTTTTATTGATTTTTCAGTGGTTGCTGCAGCAACCCTACTTCCTATGGCTAACAACACCCCCCCCCCCCCAAAAAAAAAAAAAACTGCAGGTGAATCATGTTGAATCACCATGTAGTTTAAATGCTCAACTATTGAACTTTGTCTAACACACCTTTTTAAATCACAAAAGACAGACCAAGCATACTTAACCTATAGCTTAAACTATTCTCCAGAGCAACTCCAACACATTATATTCTATAGTGCTGTGTCATACTGCATCAGCCAAGATGACCCTCCCAAGTGCATAACACTCTCATGTTCCCTTTACACAAGATCCAATGACCTAATCTAAAGTAAAAAGATACCCCTTTCCTCTGCTGGTCTGGCCTGCATTTGTTAAGACTTATAATTGAGACAGATTACCAAAAGCATGTTTGCAGGGGTGGCGTTGAAATACAGTACATGAAAGCAGCTCTGCCTCTGTCAACGTAGGGATGAGACTGAGTTGTAAAAAAATAGATATTATACCAGTAGTCATGTGTATGTCCACAGGGTCTGCAACAGTACACCCTTGCTCACATCAAAAGCATGCAAAGGGTATACAGGTTTTTTCCCCACAAACAGTCAGCACTGATGAGGATATCGTGCACATTACATCACCGTTTGAGAGTAAAATAGGCTCAGGCCTTAGGTTTCCTCTGGCATCCTTAGTATCTCTCTGAGTGAACGACATGTATCGTAGGAGCCAGGCCCACTTACACAAATGGAAGCATTCATATACAGGCTTGCCATTCAATCAGGAGGGTACTTTGCAAAGAGCTGTTCTCTGTCCTGTTTGTTTTGGAACAGGAACACGGTAGAGAACTGTGTTTATTTCTGCTGCGATACTAATGTGAATTGATGAGAAACCAGACCCTGCTGGTGTTTATCAGACAGACTTGATAGTTCAGAGGGCAATTATGTCCTGCTTTCCAAATTGTAAATCAGTCAGGCTATAGTGAGATTCTACTATAGCGAAGGCCGCAGTAATTTAGGCAAAGCATTTTCACACAACCCTTTGTGTTAGAGACCCATCGCTGGCATATTCAGAAAGCCGAATTCAGGTTGCTAATGGTTTATTGAATTTCATGGGAAACATCGGAGAAATAGTGTCAGTGGTCTACATTTCTGGAGCAGTAGAAGAGAGTCCAATGAATTTCAGTGAACTCATGCCAGGGCAGTCCCCGCTTATTTTTCTATATTTAAGTATTAGCCATTGCAGTATCAAGAGTTTGATCTACAGAAAATTAGCCAGGAACATTCATGAAAATGTCTGTTAGCCTGTATAATGCATCAAAGAAATCTTACCAGACCCTGCAACACTTTCTACAGGAGACTCATCAGCCTTTTTGTCTACGGTACATGGATTCAAAACAGCAGAAATGTTGAATTGTCATGCTTTATGTACTTTCATTTTACTTTTCATTTAAATTGCATTAAAAATATGAATAAATATGGTGATCCAAAGTCAGATGTACTCAAGAGGTTATACCATATACTTATTATATATGGGGGTCATACACACCTTTGGCTTTCCCCTTACTGCCCACACTGGCTGTGCTCTTGGGTCTCTTTGTGAACATCCCTGCAGTTAGGCCTAATCACAGAGATATTTGCTGTGGAGTATAAGGTATTGAGAGTTAATATGCTGTATCGAACACCTTCCTACACCTACTTGATTTAGTCTGTTTTCTCTACTTTCTGTCTGGTGTGTGAAAAAAAATCAATGGAAATCGATTGAGGCTTGTTCACAAGACCTCCGTGTAATTTTCAGCCCAGTTACAGAGCCAGCTAGTCAGAACAAAACATGTGCTGTGGCGACATCTTATGGCAAATACTTGCTACTCTCTTAACTCTGAAAACTCTTTGTAGACATTGGGTGACACATGATGAAACTAAGCAGGGTGTAGAAAAACACTGATGGATAGGATAGAAATGACAAAGTATGTAAACGAACTAGCTAGCGACGGTGGGGAATAAGGGTGACGTGGTTGTTCTTCTTTGGCTAGCTAAGGTTAACTCCAACTAGTATTAAACGTCAGAGTAACGGTAGCAGACTAAACTCCACTCCGGTGAAGGATGTTTCTGTGGAATCTAGCACCAACTACAGCCATTTGCCTAAGGTCAGTTCTTCAAAGTTGTTTTATTAAGAAATGCCCACCTTGTACATACTGTAACGACCCTGGGTTACAATACAGTTGAAGTCGGAAGTTTACATACACTTATGTTGGAGTCATTAAAACTCGTTTTCAACCACTCCACACATTTATTGTTAACAAACTATAGTTTTGGCAAGCCGGTTAGGACATCTACTTTGTGCATGACACAGGTCATTTTTTCAACAATTGTTTACAAACAGATTATTTCACTTATAATTCACTGTATCACAATTCCAGTGGGTCAGAAGTTTACATACACTAAGTTTAAACAGTTTGGAAAATTCCAGAAAATTATGTCATGCTTTAGAAGCTTCTCGTAGGCTAATTTTACATAATTTGAGTCAATTGGTGGTGTACCTGTGGATGTATTTCAAGTCCTACCTTCAAACTCAGCTTGACATCATGGGAAAATCAAAATAAATCAGGCAAGTCTGGTTCAACCTTGGGAGCAATTTCCAAACGCCTGAATGTACCACGTTCATCTGTACAAACAATATTACGCCAGTATAAACACCATGGGGCCACGCAGCCGTCATACTGCTCAGGATGGAGACACGTTCTGTCTCCTAGAGATGAACGTACTTTGGTGCTTAAATTGCAAATCAATCCCAGAACAACAGACAAGGACCTTGTGAAGATGCTGGAGGAAACAGGTACAAAAGTATCTATATCCACAGAAAGACGAGTACTAATATCGACATAACCTGAAAGGCCGCTCAGCAAGGAAGAAGCCACCGCTCCAAAACCGCCATAAAAAAGCCAGACTACTGTTTGCAACTGCAAAGATCATACTTTTTGGAGAAATGTCCTCTGGTCTGATGAAACAAAAACAGAACTGTTTGGCCAAAATGAACATCATTATGTTTGGAGGGAAAAAAGCTGAAGAATAGATGGCATCATGAGAAGAAAAATGATGTGGATATATTGAAGCAACATCTCAAGACATCAGTCAGGAAGTTAAAGCTTGGTTGCAAATGGGTCTTCCAAATGGACAATGACCCCAAGCATACTTTCAAAGTTGTGGCAAAATGGCTTAAGGACAATAAAGTCAAGGTATTGGAGTGGCCATCACAAAGCCCTGACCTCGATCCTATAGAAAAGTAGTTTACTTTACCATGATAATAGCCTAACTTAAATGCTTTGCACTGTGGCTATTCCTCATTCTTGGTGACACTGACATACCTGGAGTGTATTCATTCTGCCAATTCTGTTGCAAAACGGAACAAAGCGGGGAGGGACTTACCTGACTTTGTCCTGTAGAAACTCTTGTTTTAGTCCCCTGGGGTGTATTCAATATGTGTTGCAACGGAAACCGTTTACCGTTTAAGAAACAAACGGAAGCAAACAGAGCAAACGGAACGAAACAGGGAGGGACCTACCTGAATTTGTTCAATAGGAACTCTTGTTTACGTTGCAAAGCGTTTTTCGTTTGGAGTAATTAAATGGTTTCTGCAACAGACAAAATGTTTTGCAACAGAATCGGCGTAATGAATACACCCCTGTAACTGGTAGCCGATCATCATGACATTGTTTTTCTCTGTACATTCTTTCTGCGTTTGTCATCAACCATTCATTTGGAAAGTAAGTAGGGGAGAGTGGGGTAAGTTGAGCCAAAGGATTAGTTGAGCCCCCCCGTGTTTCAAGGAAGCCATACACAAAACGATTAATGTGACCAAATATTTAGCAATCAAATAAAATGTTATTTGTCACGTGCTGAATACAACAGACCTTACCGTGAAAGATTACTATGCATAAACAACAAGTAGCAGCAGTGTAAAATCAAAGGGAGGGGTCTATATAAATAGTCCGGGTGGCCATTTGATTCATTGTTCAGGAGTCTTATGGCTTGGGGGTAGAAGCTGTTAAGGAGCCTTTTGGACCTAGACTTGGCACTCCGGTACCGCTTGTCTATGACTTGGGTGACTGGGGTCTTTGACAATTTTTTGGGCCTTCCTTTGACACCGTCTAGTATATACAGTACCAGTCCAACAAACCTTTGACTGGTACTGTATATTTATAAAATTGGAGTCTGTTAAGGAAGAAACCACATGGAAAAATTGGTAAGCAATTTAGGTCCAAATGAATTTATTGTGTTATAGGTTTCATGAGGCTTGTATCTAAACCAAAGTATATTGTTTTAAGATTGTCTTAAACATCAGTTGGGGTCACTATAAGCTACAATATGAGGTCCTAAACCTAGCATGAAAGTGCATCCTTGTAGCTGTGTAGGCTAATATAGTCAAAATGTTTGCCTTGGGGTTAGTTGGCCACCATACCCCATACAAATTATGACATTTAGGTAGTTTCATGCATAGTATTTTTTGCAATGTGTCATGCACATGAACTCAAATTAGTGCATTTTTATTGCTACAGAGACGACATCTTCATGCCCCGTGTATATGAAACAGGGTTGGTTATGTTTTCACTTGACACTGAAGAAATATGTATTTGATGTTTAGGTATTTCTATTGGTTGGTTGAATTTACATATAAATAAGATGTTATGCCATTGGTCAAGCTTGCAGATATGGGGAAATCGCGAACGTCAATTCTTCTCATATTGACATTCAAGCGGTAGGTCACGTTCTGAAATACTGTATTCTGTTTTCATATTTACAATGTGTACGAGTTCACTATGTAAATTTCCTGTTGTACTGTATATACAGTTGAAGTCGGAAGTTTACATACACCATAGCCAAATACATTTAAACTCAGTTTTCACAATTCCTGACATTTAAACCTAGTAAAAATTCCCAGTTTTAGGTCAGTTAAGATCACCACTTTAATTTAAGAATGTGAAATGTCAGAATAATAATAGAGAGAATGATTTATTTCAGCTTTTATTTCTTTCATCACATTCCCAGTGGGTCAGAAGTTTACATACACTCAATTAGTATTTGGTAGCTTTGCCTTTAAATTGTTTAACTTGGGTCAAACGTTTTGGGTAGCCTTCCACAAGCTTCCCACAATAAGTTGGGTGAATTTTGGCCCATTCCTCCTGACAGAGCTGGTGTAACTGAGTCAGGTTTGTAGGCCTCCTTGCTCGCACACGCTTTTTCAGTTCTGCCCACAAATGTTCTGGTGAACAGGTTCTGATCCCACAGCATGTTTGGAAAGAATTTGTGAATAGCTATAGGGTTAGGCTACCTATTGTGCAAAAGTGAACACTGAAATAGAACTACTAGAACAGAAATAGATTATATTTCTATGGTTGAACATATATTTTCTATTTCCTTCAGAGATGGAGAAGTTGGGTGGTTCATACAGCTCTGTGTGTGAGCCGAATGGGCATGCTGCCTGGGCAGACCATCGGCAACATCAGGACCTGGAGACATCGGACTACCTCAAGGGAAAAATCAAGTACTTTTACATGAACCCCTGTGAGAAATACAGAGCACGGGGACGGAAACCATTGGAAACTGAGGCTCCACATCATCAAGATCGCCATCATTACCATCATCATTACCATCCAGGTACTGACCAATGAGGGGATAGTCAACAGAGAGGCTTGTTGAAGTTTTTTAGTTGTGAACTATTCCATGTCCAAACCATAAAGACGCAACATAGAAAGAGACACAGACCCTGTCATTCCCTGATCATGCAAATGAGCAGTGTCGTGGTTTCAAACCATTCTAACTGCCAGAATTACAGTATCTCATATCCAGTAATTTTACAACAAATGTCATGCAATTCTCCTCATTCTGCCGTGGGGCAGAGAGAAATATTCAGTTTTACAGCTCATTTCCTGCAATTCTATACATTTTGCAATGGGGAGGAGAGAAATGTTTGCATTTTTAAAACAATTTCATAAAATTCGACCCATTTTAACATGACCTATGCCATGTTAATAATATGATATCTGAGTGAGAGTGGCTAACAAAAGCAATGCGGGCCAGCTGGAGGTCAGGGCCCCTGCGCACGTGCCCCTTTGTGACCGGTCGGTAATTAAACCATGATAGCTGGCTAGACTAGTTTACCAATCAAATTTTTTGTTGTTGACATGGGCTAATTGACTGAATGTTAATGACTGGCATAACAAGAGGAAAGCTGCTGATGCACAACCACATTTTGAAATTGCACCTTGTGTGTTCTCCTAGCAGCTGGGGTCCACATGCGACCGCTTATGTTGCTTATGCCCAGGGTCGGCCCCCAATACTCATTGAGTGGCCACCAACTTCCGCAGACATAGTGAAGGAAGCCAGTATTATATCATATTGGAATGCATCCTGTGTGTGTAATAAATCACTTTAATATTCCCGGTTGGTGTCTTTTGGACTGAGTAATCAGATGGTTGTAACCTTCAAAGAGGAAAACCTCATGACGTTCAAGCATCTCTTCCTAAGGGGTTATTTAAGATTCTCTTTGAAGAGGTTGGGTTTCAGATGATTTCAGAAGATGCGCAGGGACTCTGCTGTCCTAGATTCAGGGGATGCTGGTTCCACCATTGGGGTGCCAGGACAGAGAAGAGCTTGGACTGGGCTGAGTGGGAGCTGAACTCCTGTAGGGGTGGGAGGGCCAAGAGACCAGAGGTGGCAGAAAGTAGTGCTCGGGTTGACTCAAAATACTGTTGACCAAGCATATTTCCCTAGTCCCAACACATAGTAAACATTATTTTGCATCCTCAGGAGCAATTTGAGTTGTATAGGTGAAGTAGTTTGTGTAGTGCTGTTCTCTGGGGACTTTGTCCAGCACAATACTCCTTTCATTTTGATGCATTATTACTGGCAATGTTTGTGGAGCATGATTCCACTGAAATACCTACCCAACGTCTGTTTCTTGTGATTTGTGATGAGTACACAGTACATAATTGTAGTCTGACATGTATGATACATCATGTTTAATTTTGCCTCCAACTTTTGTTCTGTCATAGCTTGACAGTTCACTTAAGTTAATCAAATCCTCTCTTGTCAATAAAACATAATTTGAGTAAAGTATGTTACAGTTGATGTAGTATTCTCATCTGCGAAACATCACCGTTGGTAACCTTGTGTATAAGAAGAAAGGGGATATATATTCTCCTCAGTCTCTGTGCCAGGACTCCTCAAGGAACGGAAGCATCTCAGCAGCTAATTAGACCTGTGATATACTGTAGAAGCACAGATTGAAACTGGTAGGATAATGGTCACTGTATACTAAATGTCATTTACAGTTTTTATCCTTCAGTGGTGTGTAAGAGGTTGGATATGCTTTAATCCCTTTGTCAGAAAGGTCTGAACAGATTTTTATGAATTGGACTGATGAGTTTTTGATAAGCAATGTTTTTTTTATTGCAGAAATGTTTCAAGTCCCTTGTTTGTTATTTACCCCCCAACAGAATGCCTTGAGATTTGTCCTGTGTTCCCCATGGGAAGCACAACAGAGGAGGATCTGTTGAATTTCATTGTGCATTTCAAAAGGTATCAGGCCCTAATATTAAATGTTTCCTTTTTTCCTGCAAAAAAAAACATATTAAAACTATATTCATAAGTAGTATAACTGTATCAACTATATCCAATTCACGAAAACGTATTTTGCTTATAGTACATGTGTCACGTTCCTGACCTTATTTCCTTTGTTCAGTCTTGTTTAGTTGGTCAGGACGTGAGCTGGGTGGGCATTCTATGTTATGTGTTTCTATGTTGGGTTTATTGTTTGGCCTAATATGGTTCTCAATCAGAGGCAGGTGTTTGTCATTGTCTCTGATTGGGAACCATATTAAGGTAGGCTGTTCTCACTGTTTGTTTGTGGGTGATTGTTGCCGTGTCTGTGTTTGTTTGCCACACGGTACTGGTTTCGTTCGTTCGTTTGTTATTTTGTCAAGTGTTTTTTCGTCTTCGTTTAAATATTAAAGTATGTACTCAAACCACGCTGCGATTTGGTCCGATCCTTGCTCCTCCTCAGACGAGGAGGATTACGACGAGCGTTACAACATGGTTGTGGGGTGACAGCTCTGTAAACAAACAACATAATAGTCATAGCTGGATCCCTCACGTTTTTGTCCTAAATGTAGGTTGTTGTACTTGTCAGTAATAGGCTACTGTCTTTATGGCTTGCAGGTTGTTGAATGTGAAGATCAAGTTCACTCAATCAAATCAAATTACATTTTATTCGTCACATGATTTGTAAACCACAGGTGTGGACTAACAGTGATTTCACAGTGATTTCGCTGCTTACTCATGGGCCCTTCCCAACAATGCAGAGATAAAGTAAATACAGAAACAATAGAAAAGTAAAACACGTAATAATAGATACACAATGAGTAATGATAGCTTCACTATATACATACAAGGGGTACTGTACAGGGGTACGAGGTAATTGAGGTATAAAATGTATTTTGGGGGGTTTGTATCATTTGATTTACACAACATGCCTACCACTTTGAAGATGCTAAATATTTTTTATTGTGAAACAAACAAGAAATAAGACAAAAAAATGGAAAACTTGAGCATGAATAACTATTCACCCCCCCCCCCAAAGTCAATACTTTGTAGAGTCACCTTTTGCAGCAATTACAGCTGCAAGTCTCTTGGGGTATGTATCTATAAGTTTGGCATATCTAGCCACTGGGATTTTTGCCCATTCTTCAAGTCAAAACTGCTCCAACTCCTTCAAGTTGGATGGGTTCCGCTGGTGTACAACAATCTTTAAGTCGTACCACAGATTCTCAATTGGATTGAGTTCTGGGCTTTGACTAGGCCATTCCAAGACATTTAAATGTTTCCCCTTAAACCACTTGAGTGTTGCTTTAGCACGCAGGTGTCAAACTCATTCCACGGGGGGCCGAGTGTCTGCGGGTTTTCGCTCCTCCCTTGTACTTGATTGATGAATTAACATCACTAATTAGTTAGGAACTCCCCACACCTGGTTGTCTAGGGCTTTATTGAAAGGAAAAACCAAAAACCTGCAGACACTAGGCCCTCCGTGGAATGAGTTTGACACCCCTGCTTTAGCAGTATACTTAGGGTCATTGTCCTGCTGGAAGGTGAACCTCCATCCCAGTCTCAAATCCCTGGAAGACTGAAACAGGTTTCCCTCAAGAATTTCCCTGTATTTAGCACCATCCATCATTCCTTTAATTCTGACCAGTTTCCCAGTCCCTGCTGATGAAAAACATCCCCACAGCATGATGCTGCCACCACCATGCTTCACTGTTTGGGAGGTGTTGGGTTCATGCCAGACATAGCGTTTTACTTGATGGCCATAAAGCTACATTTTAGTCTCATCTGGCCAGAGTACCTTCTTCCATATGTTTTTTGGCGAACACCAAACATGTTTGCTTATTTTTTTATTTAAGCAATGGCTTTTTTTCTGGGGACTCTTCCATAGAGCCCAACTCTGTGGAGTGTACGGCTTAAAGTGGTCCTATGGACAGATACTCCAATCTCCGCTGTAGAGTTTTGCAGCTCCTTCAGGGTTATCTTTGGTCTCTTTGTTGCCTCTCTGATTATTGCCCTCAGTGCCTGGTCTGTGAGTCTTGGCAGGTGTGTTATGGTGCCATATTTTTTTAATAATGGGTTTAATAGTGCTCCGTGGGATGTTCAAAGTTTCTGATATTTTTTTAAACCCAACCCCTGATCTGTACTTCTCCACAACTTTGTCCCTGACCTGTTTGGAGAGCTCCTTGGTCTTCATGGTGCCGCTTGCTTGGTGGTGCCTCTTGCTTAGTGGTGTTGCAGTCTCTGGGGCATTTCAGAACATGTGTATACAACTGAAGTCAGAAGTTTACATACACCTTAGCCAAATACATTTAAACTCAGTTTTTCACAATTCCTGACATTTAATACTAGTAAAAATTCCCTGTCTTAGGTCAGTTAGGATCACCACCTTGTTTTTTTTTAAATGAAATGTCAGAATTATAGTAGAGAATGATTTATTTCAGCTTTTATTTTTTCCATCACATTCCCAGTGGGTCAGAAGTTTACAATAACTCAATTAGAATTTGGTAGCATTGCCTTTAAATTGTTTAACTTGGGTCAAACATTTCTGGTAGCCTTCCACAAGCTCCCCACAATAAGTTGGGTGAATTTTGGCCCATTCCTCCTGACAGAGTAGGCCTCCTTGCTCACACACACTTTTTCAGTTCTGCCCACAAATGTTCTAAAGGATTTAAGTCAGGGCTTTGTTATGGCCACTCGAAGACCTTGACTTTGTTGTCCTTAAGCCATTTTGCTACAACTTTGGAAGTATGCTTGGGGTCATTGACCATTGGAAGACCCATTTGCGACCAAGCTTTAATTTCCTGACTGATGTCTGAGATGTTGCTTCAATATATCCACATCATTTTTCTCCTCATGATGCCATCTATTTTCTGAAGTGCATCCGTCCCTCCTGCAGCAAAGCACCCCCACAACATGATGCTGCAACCCCCGTGCTTCACGGTTGGGATGGTGTTCTTCGGCTTGCAAGCATCCCCCTTTTTCCTCCAAACATAACAATGATCATTATGGCCAAACAGTTCTGTGTGTGTGCAGCTGGAAACCGTAGTCTGACTTTTTTATGGCAGTTTTGGAGCAGTGGTTTCTTCCTTGCTGAGCGGCCTTTCAGGTTAAGTCGATATAGGACTCGTTTTACTGTGGATATAGATACTTTTGTACCTCTTTCCTCCAGCATCTTCACAAGGTCCTTTGCTGTTGTTCTGGGATTGGTTTGCACTTTTCGCATCAAAGTACATTCATCTCTAGGAGACAGAACGTATCTCCTTCCTGAGTGGTATGGCGGCTGCGTGGTCCCATGGTGTTTATACTTGCATACTATTGTTTGTACAGATGTATGTGGTACCTTCAGGCATTTGGAAATTGCTCCCAAGGATGAACCAGACTTGTGGAGGTTTACAATTTTTTTTTCTGAGGTCTTGGCTGATTTCTTTTGATTCTCCCATGATGTCAAGCAAAGAGGCACTGAGTTTGAAGGTAGGCCTTGAAATACATCCAGAGGTACACCTCCAAATGACTCAAATGATCTCAATTAGCCTATCAGAGGCTTCTAAAGCCATGACATCATTTTCTGGAATTTTCCAAGCTGTTTAAAGACACAGTCAACTTAGTGTATCTAAACTTCTGACCCACTGGAATTGTGATACAGGGAATTATAAGTGAAATAATCTGTCTGTAAACAGTTTTTGGGAGAATTACTTGTGTCATGCACAATGTGGATGTCCTAACCGACTTGCCAAAACTATAGTTTGTTAACAAGAAATTTGTGGAGTGGTTGAAAATGAGTTTTAATGACTCCAACCTAAGTGTATGTAAACTTCTGACTTCAACTGTATAAATACACTGAGATCATGTGACAGATCATGTGACACTTAGATTGCACACAGGTGGACTTTATTCAACTAATTATGTAACTTCTGAAAGTAATTGGTTGCACCAGATCTTATTTAGGGACTTCATAGCAAAGGGGGTGAATACATATGCACGCACCACTTTTCTTCACCAATTTCACTTCACCAATTTGGACTATTTTGTATTTCCATTACATGAAATTCAAATAAAAATCCATTTAAATGACAGGTTGTAATGCAACAAAATAGGAAAAACGCCAAGGGGGATGAATACTTTTGTAAGGCACTGTAGAAACTGTTCAGGGCCCTGTTGGATCCAGACATGGTTCATTGGTACTGCTTGCCATGGGTAGCAGAGAGAACAGTCTATGACTTGGGTGGTTGCAGTTTGTAAACATTTGTATGGCCTTCCTCTGACACCGCCTGTTATAGAGGTTCTGGATGGCCGGGAGCTCGGCCCCAGCAATGTACTGGGTAGTCCACACTACCCTCTCTAGCTCCTTGTGGTTGGATGCCAAGCAGTTGCCATACCAAGCGGTGATGCACCCTGTCAAGATGCTCTCAATGGTGCAGCTGTATAACTTTTTCACCACTGTGTTGGTGTGTTTGGACCATTATAGATCCTTAGTGATTTGGACACCGAGGAACTTGACGCTCTCGACCTGCTGCATTACAGGCCCGTCATTGTGAATGGGGGTGTGCTCGGCCCTCTATTTCCTGTAGTCCATGATCAGCTCCTTCGTCTTTCTGACGTTGAGGGAGAGGTTGTTGTCCTGGCATCACACTGATCCCAATTCATCGCTTTATTGACAACGTTTAGATCTAAAACGGATCTTCGTTAAGTCAAACAGACTGTCCTCACATCCCAAAATATATAGTACCAGTCAAAAGTTTGGGTAAACCTACTCATTCCAGGGTTTTTCTTTATTTGTACTATTTTTTACATTGTGGAATAATAGTGAAGACATCAAAACTATGAAATAACACATATGGAATCATGTATTAATGAAAAAAGTGTTAAATTCTTCAAAGTAGCCACTCTTTGCCTTGATGACAGCTTTGCACACTCTGTCTAGGAAGGTGCTAAGTGGCACCGGTGGAAGATCAGACCTCACCACCATTTGACTGATGTTGAGGGCGTGTCTGGACTTTTTGGTCTGGTTTTTTTTTAACGTCTTTTCCAGTTGTGGATCAGTGCTCAAGATGTGCCAGTGTTTTTTTTTTTTACTTCTTCAGGATCGGTGGGATGGTTGAGCTAACGTACGCTAATGCGATTAGCATGAGGTTGTAAGTAACAAGAACATTTCCCAGATCATAGACATACAGTATCTGATATTGACAGAAAGCTTTAACAAGAATTTATCTAACTACACTGTCCAATTTACAGTAGCTATTACAGTGAAAGAATACCATGTTATTGTTTGAGGAGAGTGCACAGTTTTGAATCTGAAAGTTATTAATAAACAAATTAGGAACATTTGGGCAGTCCTGATACATTTTAAACAGAAATGCAATGGTTCAATGGATCAGTCTAAATACACTGCTGCCATCTAGTTCTTTGTATTATATTTTACCAGATCTAACGTGTTACATATATAATACATTAGATCTGGTAAAAGATAATACAAAGTTAAAATCAAAGTTTTTTTGTACCATCATCTTTGAAATGCCAGAGAAATCCCATAATGTATTATTCCAGCCCAGTTGCAATTTAGATTGTGTCCACTAGATGGCAGCAGTGTATGTGCAAAGTTTCTTCTTCAGGTCCCGTTGATAGATAGTCTGGAACGGAGCTCGTCCAGTTTGCTCTCCAGTTATTGTATATTCGCCAATTGAACAGAGGGTCGAGGCGGATTAGTTACGTCAGCCTCTACATCGCTGTTTCTTTCTCTTCCGACTGTCGGGGATTAGGGCCTGGTCCAGGGTGAGCAATATGTCCTGTGCCGCCGACTGAAGTAGAAATCTTTATCCAAATCGAGGTTAGTGATCGCTGTTCTGATGTCCAGAAGCTCTTTCCAGTCATAGGAAACATGTACAAGAAAAAATTTGATTAGTGCAAAAAAAATAGCAGAATTGGTCAGGAGCCCGTAAAACAGACGTTATACATTCCAAAGCCATTCTCAGGCCATAAATCTACAGACAGTCAGACACGGAGAGCTGCCAAACTGCTATGACTTTGAAGTCACGGTCACGGTATGCCATCTGACTGTTTGTCTACTTCACTAAACCTATTAGCTCGGCAGATTGCAGACAGATTCCGAGTATGACAATATGTTTTCTATGTGTTCTTAGAAAAATTAATCCTTTTGGGTTTCACTGTATTTTAAAGTCGGTTAAGAACTAACTAACTGCTCTTTGACTGTCTCATCATTGTAAGAGCCCTCCCTCACTCTGCACACACTCTGTGCTCAACAGGATTCAACTTCAGTTTGTAAGTCTACTGATATGATTACAAGAAAGTAATGTCTTCTTTTACACTATGCTATATCATCATGGTAAATAAAAAATATATACTGTATCTGTTTATGCATAATGATTAGACTTTTTCTTTTAGGAGTCTTATAGGATTCTTCTACAACTGATTGGTCAAAACAAGCATTGTGATTGGTTGAGACGCGTTCTAAGCCAAAAAACCTGTTTAGCACAGGTTAGCCTACGATGCAGAAATGTACATATTGTTTTCTGTTCCATCTGAGAAATTCAGTGTCCTACCAGCTCAGCCAGCCAATTAATTAACTTGATCTCCACTGTAAAAAAATTCTAGATATTATTTCCCCTTGCTTCTGGCCCAACATTTGGTTTGCAACAACAGGTTGTACAAACATTGCTGTCTGTCTCTCGACATTTACAACATTGTTTAAATATTGAAATTCGATCTCCAATTGAGAATTATCGTGTCAGGACAAGGACATCTATTCTCAGCAAGTCAGTCATGAATATGCATAATTTTTATTGATATATAAACTCAAACGTCCCTTTTTTAGGACCCTATCTTTCAGAAATAATTTGTAAAAATCCAAATAACTTCAAAGATCTTCATTGTAAAAGGGTTTAAACACTGTTTCCCATTCTTGTTCAATGAACCATAAACAATTAATGAACATGCACCTGTGGAACGGTCGTTAAGACACTAACAGCTTACAGACGGTAGGCAATTAAGGTCACAGTTATGAAAACTTAGGACACTAAAGAGGCCTTTCTACTGACTCTGAAAAACACCAAAAGAAAGATGCCCAGGGTCTCTGCTCATCTGCGTGAACGTGTCTTCGGCATGCCACAAGGAGGCATGAGGACTGCAGATGTGGCCAGGGCAATAAATTGCAAGTCCGAACTGTGAGACGCCTAAGAGCGCTACAGGGAGACAGGACGGACAGCTGATCATCCTCGCAGTGGCAGACCACGTGTAACAACACCTGCACAGGATTGGTACATCCGAACATCACACCTGCGAGACAGGTACAGGATGGCAACAACAACTGCCCGAGTTACACCAGGAACGCACAATCCCTCCATCAGTGCTCAGACTGTACGCAATAGGCTGCGAGAGGCTGGACTGAGGACTTGTAGGCCTGTTGTAAGGCAGGTCCTCACCAGACATCACCGGCAACAATGTCGCCTATGGGCACAAACCCACCATCGCTGGACCAGACAGGACTGGCAAAAAGTGCTCTTCACTGACGAGTTGCGGTTTTGTCTAACCGGGGGTGATGGTCGGATTCAAGTTTATCATCAAAGGAATGAGCGCTACACCGAGGCCTGTACTCTGGAGCGGGATCGATTTGGAAGTGGAGGGTCCATCATGGTCTGGGGAGGTGTGTCACAGCATCATTGGACTGAGCTTGTTGTCATTGCAGGCAATCTCAAAGCTGTGCATTACAGGAAAGACATCCTCCTCCCTCATGTGGTACCCTTCCTGCAGGCTCATCCTGACATGACCCTCCAGCATGACAATGCCACCAGCCATACTGCTCGTTCTGTGCGTGATTTCCTGAAAGACAGGAATGTCAGTGTTCTGCCATGGCCAGCGAGGAGCCCGGATCTCAATCCCATTGAGCACGTCTGGGACCTGTTGGATCGGAGGGTGAGGGCTAGGGCCATTCCCGCCAGAAATGTCCGGGAACTTGCAGGTGCCTTGGTGAAAGAGTGGGGTACCATCTCACAGCAAGAACTGGCAAATCTGGTGCAGTCCATGAGGAGGAGATGCACTGCTGTACCTAATACAGCTGGTGGCCACACCAGATACTGACTGTTCATTTTGATTTTGACCCCCCCCCCCCTTTGTTCAGGAACACATTATTCCATTTCTGTTAGTCACGTATGTTGAACTTGTTCAGTTTGTCTCAGTTGTTGAATCTTATCTTCATACAAATATTTACACGTTAAGTTTGTGGAAAATAAACACAGTTGACAGTGAGGTTTCTTTTTTTGCTGAGTTTACAAAGAAATGTCTGTCTGTGTAAACCTTTGTTTATATAAACCGGTCGGTGTGATTTTACAGGAGTACATAGACTTCTGTATAGTCCGCCAGTGTTGAGGTTCCATGGTCAGATAGACTGGAGTTTCTGAAAGGCTGGTATATCCTCATCGGCTCCATTCTCAAAATAGAAATCCAGACAAAGGTCAAGTTTTGTACTGTTTGTCTGTGCCTTCTTTAGCCTTAACACATTACATAAATGTTTAATTTGTGGTGACAGCGTTTTAGTTCTTTCTCCCATTAGATTCTGACCCATTACAATGTCTGCAGCATCTTTCTTGGGACAGGCACACTTTTCATTTTGATGGGAGTCATGGGCTACTTCAAGAGATACAATGTAAGACACTCATGTTGAATTCAACACTTGATGCATCGCACAAGCCCTATTATTTAGTTAAGTGGAATATTTGATCAATTCCACCAGAATTCCATTGATATGTGAATTGTGCTTGGGTATTCCTAGATTCCCACTCTGACCCTGAGAGCAGCGTTTCGATACCGGAATCATCTACCTGGTGTACCGTTTCTGTGGCTGGATCGTGCTCGGGCCCTGCCACAAGTAGATCAAACTGGGATTGATTTACTTGTGTTTGGAGTGTTATCACTCAACCACACAGGTGCAGGAGTTAACAGAAAAGTGAGGCTTAACTGGGAAAACTTATTTTATTACCATAACCATTTTGTTTAGCTGTTAGTTTTGGAACACAGTATCAGAGTGCCTGTTCTCCTTGGCCAACAGAGATGACATGTATCCTATTTTCAAGGACACACAGCAGATGAGTTACTTGGTGTGGCTTTTCAGCAGTCTACCTCTACACATTCATCACCGATACCCAAGACACCAGCAAGGTTAGGATGCATTATAGGCAGTGTTTACAGCCAGCAGACATGAACCCTTACCCTAACTTCAACTGATTTCTAAGCCTAATATTTTGATTTGCTGTTCAAATGTGCACTTCTGTTATTACATTTCACTTGCTTTTATTCTCCTTTTTACAATTCTTTCTACTCAAAATATTCATCATCAGAACAATTCTCCTCTTGTTTGTCTTGCAGCAACAGGAGTGGATCCCAGTGTCGGCTCTGCCTGTGTTCATGTCGGAGTGCAAAGACCTGCCCACCTCAGCATGCTACCAGGTCGAGGGTTATGCTCCACCATAACCAGCGGCTTCCCCAAGTGAGATCAACCTGAGTGACATCACAGGGGTTAGATGTTACCTGTTAAATTTTTTTTTTCCAATTCTAGAAATCTGGACCACAAAAGAACCAGTGTTGGGGTCAATTCAGAAACTCCAAAAGAGTTCACTTGAATTGAAATATAATTGACCCCACTCTTAAAAGGAACCAAGGCTTGAACACAGGTTGTGTGAAGTAACACGTTCTTTCAGTTCAAAAATCAACCAATGTAACTTAACTAACCTCTAAAAAGTTTTGTTTTCCCCCCCAGACTCACAAGAAAGACAGATCTGAATCAATAGACAGCCATAGTGGACCTCTATCCATCTCCTGAAGTTAAAGATTAGTAAGAAACCTTATCATGTACATTACGATATGGTTTAGCCCTGCAAAACTGTTATTGTCCTGGACTTCTAGCCCCATTTTAAATCGCATCCACCAGCCAACTCTCTAAGCAGTAGCACAGAGCCTGGGGACGAGGTAGGACCTGTTATGAATAGTCAGTGTAAGATGCCTGAAAATGTACAGAAGGTGATGACCACATGATGATAGGCACTGATGAACATTACTGATATTCACCAGCTTTGAATGTACTGTAAACATTAAATAGTGAATTGTTCAAAGACTTTCCACCATTCATTTGATTAATGTTGCCTTTCCCTAAACATATTTTTCCCTAGCCCAGTAGATTGTAGCTTTTTAGCTAGAGTTCCAAAGGACATTTTGCTTCCAGTTATGAGCGAGCATTGAATCAGGGTGGATTAGGATACTGGAAACAGCTTGAGGCGTCACTACAGACCCGGATTCGATCCCAGGCTGTGTCACAGCCGGCCATGACCGGGAGATGGCACACAATTGGGCCAGCGTCACCCGGGTTAGAGGAGGGTTTGGCCGGCCGGGATTTCCTTGACCCATCACCCTCTAGCGACTCATTGTAGTGGGCGCCGGTCGCCAGCTGGACGGTGTTTCCTCTGACACATTGGTGCGGCTGGCTTCCGGGTTAAGCGAGCAGTGTGTCAAGAAGCAGTGCGGCTTGACAGGGTCGTGTTTCGGAGGACGCATGGCTCTCGACATTCACCTCTGCCGAGTCCGTAGAGGAGTTGCAGAGATGGTACAAGACTAACTACCAATTGGATATCACGAAATTGGGGAGAAAATGTGGTAAAAGCACACAAAAAAAAGTGTCTGTTGAAATTAGGATTTATTTTCCCATGGTCAGCATAAACTGGAAGTAAAAAAACATTGCTGACCTGTACAATTAATTTTTCTGCACATCCTATTTCTATACTCTTCTATCAGCATAAGCTTGCGTGTCACAAAATGTACATTTCATTTAAAGGTGTTTATGACATTTCTGGTAAAATGGTGTCAAAGTTCATTGTAATGTCTGGTTCTTCACATACTGAGAACAGCTGAAAGGATCCGTCACCATATCAAAAAAAAATATTTGAAAATCTCTGCCAGAATAACATTTCTGTACAGTAATCGAAAGTGTCAACTCAAACACTATGTATAGAAATAAAAAATAAAAAAAACATTTCAGCAGGAGTCAAGTTCATGTCGCTTCTTCCAACTCAAATCTGGTGATTCTACAGTAGTGTGGGGGCTCAGATCATGTTTCCCTGCAGAGAAGACTGTCCACTAATCAACTGAAAGTTGTGTGGAGTTGGAGACCCATGTAATTGACTGTGTGAATCCAGAGTGTAAAGGGAATGTTGTCGTGAATGTCTGGCAGAGGTTATTTAGGTTCACAGGGTAGATACATTTTCAGCTGTGGGAGAGGAAACCATGTGATGATTGCATCAGTCTTGAGGAGCTCATGCCTGGGCAGGTAAAAGTGGGATAGTCAGTCTGGAACAGGCTTGAGGAGTTCAGGGCTGAGCTGAAGTTAGAGGATAGGTAGGCAGACATATAGGTCATCAGTCTGGGCAGGGCTGGCTAGGGACAGCGTCAGAGCTGGGAGGTAGTGGGACCCGCTGCTCGTCCATCCTGTTGGCCTGGGATCGCAGGATGAGGCTTAAGAAGTCCTCGTCTGGGACCGTAGAACCTCTAGTGGGGAGAGGGGGCGCTGTACACCGCTGGTCATTCAGTCTAGAACCCTACACAGGCACATCGGAACAGACCAGATTTTGATCTCAAATCAAGTGTCAGTCAAAATTTCTGATATATAGTATTTTTCAATAAATTTGGTCCATGAGTTACAATTCATCATCTTTACAATAGGTACTAAGGTGTAAGCAAATTAGGCTTTTACTAACTTCTGAATAGTAAAGTCATTTTCAGTGAACCAGCCTACTGTTGGCTATGTCTTGATTACCTGGCACTTGACTAGCATGTCGAAGAAAACATCATCAGCCTGAGGCTGGTCAGCACTGGTCATCAGGGGACTGAGGGAATGATTGGAGGTGCACAGACGTAGACCGGGGAAGCTGCTGCCCACGCTGGCTCTCTGCTCGTCCAGCCGACGGCCCTGGGAGGTGGCCAGCAGGTCCAGGAAATGCTCAGGCTCCAGGTTGGCCTCGCACACGGAACTAGTTACTTGAGGTAGCAGAGGACAGGAAGGGGTGATAAAGGAAGGAGTAGTTTCAGTTCAGCCTGAAAGCTACATCTCCTTTGCCAAAGCAATGTTTTTTTTTATTATGAACTCAAAATTCAAGGAGGAAAATCACAAGTACATGAGCTCCTACAAACCAGTGAATAGGAGAAGGAAGGCACGTACAGGAAAGGCATTGGACGATGCGTAGGTCACAAAGTGCCAACCAGGCACATTGGTAGACATGGCATGCAGAGGGGGGGGGGGGGGGGGGGGGGCGAGACTAACTTACATTTCTTCATGGCTACGGGCGGGGTGGTACAGAGAGAGAAGGGGTCGGTGAGACTAACTTACATTTCCTCATGGCTACGGGCGGGGTGGTACAGAGAGAGAAGGGGTCGGTGAGACAAACTTACATTTCCTCATGGCTACGGGCGGGGTGGTACAGAGAGAGAAGGGGTCGGTGAGACTAACTTACATTTCCTCCTGGCTACGGGCGGGGTGGTACAGAGAGAGAAGGGGTCGGTGAGACTAACTTACATTTCCTCATGGCTACGGGCGGGGTGGTACAGAGAGAGAAGGGGTCAGTGAGACTGCTCTGGTCGTCCAATAAGGAGCATCTTTGGTCTTCCATTCTGCTGCCCTGGAAACGACTTAGGAGGTCGAAGAAGCCTTCATCACCCAGAGTGTCAGAACCTCCAATCTACAGGAGAAAGGAGGCACAAAACACCCACTAAAACAACCAGAAAAGTCTCAGATAGTAATGATAGCCTTTTTATGGTTGCCATAAGACAAGAATGTTACAATAGACTGCACAACATGCCCAGCCTCCATGTTATCTACTGTAGTTAAACCCAAGTATGCAGTTGAACCCGTAGGAATGCATTTAAAATAATAGCAATAGACCAATTATATGATTTATCTTTATATGATTACGCTACTAATGTAGGCCTATCTCTATGGTTGAAGCTACCTCGGCTTCTGACTTCTGTGTGTCCGTCTCTGGGGCTGTGGGTTTGTTGCTGGCGTCCTGGAGAACTCCGTCTCTGGTAGGAGAGCTGTGCTTCTTGTGTTTCTTCCCTCTGAGCCGGTTGATAAAGAACAGCTTGGAGGAGGCCTTGGCCATGCTGGATTTAGGATTAGGAGGCCTGAACACGCCTTCGTCCCAGTTCTGTTGTAAGGGCAGTACATGAAGACAAGAGTACCGGTACATGAAAAGAAACATGGAGGATAGGGGATTGATAGGTGGTGTGTGTAGGCAGTTTAGTTGAGACGTCACCATCGCTATGTAAATCAATAAAAACGAAATTTACATACACTACCGTTCAAGGTTTGGGGTCACTTAGACGTTTCCGTGTTTTTGAAAGAAAAGCGATTTTTTATCCATTAAAATAACATCAAAGTGATCAGAAATACAGTGTAGACATTGTTAATGTTGTAAATTACTATTGTAGCTGGAAACGGCTGAATATTAATGGAATATCTACATAGGCGTACAGAGGCCCATTATCAGCAACCATCCCTCCTGTGTTCCAATGGCACGTTGTGTTAGCTAATCCAAGTTTATCATTTTAAAAGGCTAATTGATCATTAGAAAATCATTTTGCAATTATGTTAGCACAGCTGAAAACTGTTGTGCTCATTAAAGAAGCAATAAAACTGGCCTTCTTTAGACTAGTTGAGTATCTGGAGCACCCGCATGTGTGGGTTTGATTACAGGCTCAAAATGGCCAGAGACATAGACCTGTCTTCTGAAACTCATCAGTCTATTCTTGCTGAGAAATGAAATCTATTCCATGCGAGAAATTGCCATGAAAATTAAGATCTGGTACAACGCTGTGTACTACTCCCTTCACAGAACAGCGCAAACTGGCTCCAACCAGAATAAAAAGTGGAGTGGGAGGCCCCGGTGCACAACTGAGCAAGAGGACAAGTACATTAGAGTGTCTAGTTTGAGAAACAGACGCCTCACAAGTCCTCAACTGGCAGCTTCGTTAAATAGTATACGCAAAACACCAGTCTCAAAGTCAACAGTGAAGCGGTGATTTCGGGATGCTGGCCTTCTAGGCAGAGTTCCTCTGTCCAGTGTCTGTTCTTTTGCCCATCTTAATCTTTTTATTGGCCAGTCTGAGATATGGCTTTTTCTTTGCAAAAAGGACATTTCTAAGTGACCCCAAACTTCTGAACGGTAGTGTAAATCAATACAATAGTAACATGACGGATAGGGGGTATTCCGGCTCATAAGCATATGTCAATGTCTTAATATGCATGTGTACTGTACATATTTTTGTACCCACCTCCACAGTTTTTTCAGGACTCAGCCCTACCACCTCCAAGTCCTCCATACTGTTCCTCCTTCCTTCTGATTTAACGCCTGAAACGAACACATCAGAAGTCGGTGTGTGTGCCATATGTATCCATTTGCATGTGTCACTTTGCCAGGCTTGCACCTGGACTGACTTCGAACTGCAGATTTGTGTAAGGTTCAGAATAATGAGTTCAAATGGAATAATGGTTATTTATAATAATAACGCCATTTAGCAGACGCTTTTATTCAAAGCGACTTACAGTACTGTGTGCATACATTTTCGCATGGGTGGCCCCAGCGGGAATCAAACCCGCGATCGATGTTGCAAGCGCCATGCTCTACCAACTGAGCCACTAAAATCAATATATATAGTACATCATAATAATGATAATACTGTAGCATTGTTACTGGTAGGGCGGTAAGGACTTGTACCTGGTAAGGTATTCTGCTTCCTGAGGTTCTCAGTCAGAACAGAGCTGTTGCTGTTAAAGTTTGAGCTGCTGTTGGTGTTGATGCTTGAGCTTGGGTTCTGACCCAGAACCAGCAATAACTTCAGGTCTGACAAGTTCATCCTGGCTGTTGCCTCGCTATTTTTGTCTCCAGTCTGGACCAAATACAGGATGAGAAGTGTATTAGAAAAGAAAACAAAAAACTGAGAACTGCATAAGAACACAACTCGAACACAGCTGGGGAATAATCTGACCATATAGAGAGTCGAGGTGTTGTCCTCACCCCTCCCCTCGGTACCGGAAGAGATTGCCTCATTTGCTATATTCATACGGAATTCCTAGAGTTGTGACTTATCGGTTAATTCCATGTAGCAAGATCTGACTAGATGACAGGTAATGATAACATGCATTAGATAGGGAGGTGGAGTAAACATTGACCAGGCAGTACACCTCTATGGATATCTCCAGATGTTTCTCAGCAAAGTGAATGGCATCCTGATGATTCCCCAGGGCCGTGTGAGCATTTCCTAAACTCCAGCACGCTCTTCCCTCCCCGACTCTGAACAAACACAGAAGGACAGACAGAAGGGAGATTGAGTAATTGCCAACTCAGAAAGTACACTTCCCTACTGTGAACACTTTGCATAAGCCTTTTGAACAATGCATGTCTTAGGCAAAGAAGAACATTGGTCTCTAGAGCCATCACAAGACTCATAATTAAAGAAGATGGTCACGATCATAGACGATCGACAACCATGAGCAACCAAGTATTGTAAGTGTGTGTACCTGTCCTTGAGCTCCCGTGCGATGATGAGGTGTTTGATGTGGTAGTCGATGGCTCTCTCGTAGTCGTGCAGCAGTGTGTAGGTGTTCCCCAGGCTGTAACAGGCCTGAGCCTCCACAGCCTTGTCCTTCAGCAGCCTGGCCAGCTGCAGAGTCCTCCTGGGGGGCAGAGGTCAAGGGATGATAAGGAAGAGGTCACCGGAAACGAATCTTGCTTACCCCCATTTGTGGGTCTTTGGTAAGAGATTTCCAGAAACATTTTCACTTATAATTCCTCCCCACACTTTCCCCCCTTTTTTGTTTTTATTCTTTCACACATCCAAACATACATGTACTAACTTGGCAGTAGTGTCTGAGACATCCCTGGGCCTTTGATGGTCAATTGGTCTAAGGAAGTAAGTCCACTCACTTGTAATGTTCAGCTGCCACTCCAAACTGGCCCAGGAAGATGTAGGCGTTCCCTAGGTTACAGTAGGCCCTCCTCTCAGCCGCCCTGTCCCCAAACTCCTTAGCGATGAGGAGACGCTTCAAAACAAATCATGGAAGAATTTGAGTGGTCAGAGTGATATGTTCTCTTTTCTACTAAATAAAGTAACAAGAACATATATCATCATACAACAATATTCACACATGCATCATATATATATATATATTAACCCTGATAGTCATGTACTAAGACTTGTACTAAGACTATTGTAAAGTGGCTGTTCCACTGGATGTCATTAGGTGAATGCACCAATTTGTAAGTCGCTCTGGATAAGAGCGTCTGCTAAATGACTTAAATGTAATGTAAATGTGATGGCACTAATTTAGGGTATGTACCTGTTCATGGGCCCCCACAGTTTTCTGGAAGTTTCCGAGCAGATAGTATGCGTTACCTAGGTTACCATAGGTTCGTCCCTGTGCTGCCCGATCTTCCAAGTCCTTCACAATGGACAGGTTTAATCTATACAATAAACAGACAAAAAAAGTATTAAAAAAAAGGTAATATTCACCAAAAGTTATTTATTCGTACACTGTCATTTACTATGTTATTTATCAGCTGACGCCATCATATAAAGTATTAAAAAAGGTCACAGACATTCACAAAAGTCATTCTTATTCACCATTACGCTCTCTTTCACATCATATGGAGACTCCATTATAGAAACCCACTGATTAACTCACTCGTAATACTCTGTGGCTTTGACTAGTGCAAACTTGGCCTCCTCTGAGATTTCTCCTGGCTCCGCTCCAGTCCAGCAGATACTCTTCCCCTTGGAGTAGTAAACGTTGCCAAAATTATACAGCGCTCTGGCCTGCCCAACCTAGACACACAGAGAGGAACAGACCAACACAACCAACATTGTAAATACTTGCCCAGCACACAAAGAGGGTTGGGCGTCAAGCTAGTCTAGACATCAACACATACAGTTGAAGTCAGAAGTTTACATACACTTAGGTTGGAGTCATTAAAACTTGTTTTTCAACCGCTCCACAAATTTCTTGTTAACTATAGTTTTGGCAAGTCGGTTAGGACATCTACTTTGTGCATGACACAAGTCATTTTTCCAACAATTGTTTACATTTCACTGTATCACAAATCCAGTGGGTCAAAAGTTAACAAATTGGAAAATTCCAGAAAATTATGTCATGACTTTAGAAGCTTCTGATAGGCTAATTGACATAATTTCAGTCAATTGGAGGTGTACCTGTGGATGTATTTCAAGGCCTACCTTCAAACTCCACGCCTCTTTGCTTGACATCATAGGAAAATCAAAAGAAATCAGCCAAGACCTCAGAAAAAAAGTCTGGTTCATCCTTGGGAGCAATTTCCAAACGCCTGAAGGTACCACGTTCATCTGTACAAACAATAGTACGCAAGTATATACACCATGGGACCACCTAACCATCATACCGCTCAGGAAAGAGACGCGTTCTGTACCCTAGAGATGAACGTGCTTTGGTGCGAAAAGTGCAAATCAATCCCAGTACAACAGCAAAGAACCTTATGAAGATACTGGAGGAAACAGGTACAAACGTATCTATATCCACAGTAAAACAAGTCCTATATCGACATAACCTGAATGGCCACTCAGCAAGAAGCCACTGCTCCAAAACCGCCATAAAAAAGCCAGACTATGGATTGCAACTGCAAATAAGGACAAAGATCGTACTTTTTGGAGAAATGTCCTCTGGTCTGATGAAACAAAATCATAACTGTTTGACCATAATGACCATCGTTATGTTTGGAGGAAAAAGGGGGAGACTTGCAAGCCGAAGAACACCATCCCAACCGTGAAGCACAGGGGTGGAAGCATCATGTTGTGGGGGTGCTTTGCTGCAGGAGGCTGGTGCACTTCACAAAATAGACGGCAACATGAGGAAGATTATGTGGATATATTGAAGCAATATCTCAAGACATCAGTCAGGAAGTTAAAGCTTGGTCGCAAATGGGTCTTCCAAATGGACAATGACCCCAAGCATACTTTCAAAGTTGTGGTAAAATGGCTTAAGGACTTTCAAAGTATTGGAGTGGCCATCATAAAGCCCTGACCTCAATCCTATAGAAAATTTGTGGGCAGAACTGAAAAAGCGTGTGCGAGCAAGGAGGCCTACAAACCTGACTCAGTTACACCAGCTTTGTCAGGAGGAACTTATTGTGGGAAGCTTGTGGAAGGCTACCCAAAACGTTTGACCCAAGTTAAACCATTTAAAGGCAATGCTACCAAATATTAATTGAGTGTATGTAAACTTCTGACCCACTGGAAATGTGACGAAAGAAATAAAAGCTGAAGTGAATCATTCGCTCTACTATTATTCTGACATTTCACATTCTTACAATAAAGTGGTGATCCTAACTGACCTAAGACAGGGAATTTTTACGAGGATTAAAAGTCAGGAATTGTGAAAAACTGAGTTTACATGTATTTGGCTAAGGTGTATGTAAACTTCGACTTCAATTGTAATTATTAATCACTTATTCTAGTTCCCCAACTATTTAGTAGTGGAAGAACAAGCTCCCTGTTATGGCCACAACCAATGGACTTTCAGTCATGCACTAAATCTTCATTAAGCAAGGTCTTGATGTTTTGATTGAACGTTTGAATAAGATATTAGTGTTGGGCTGGAACCAAGATCATTACAATCCAAGAATATTATTTACTTGTGTTGGATTCTAGCTTGAAATATACTTATTCATGTTACCATACTATAACTTATTGATTACGTTACATGTAAAGATGGTATATGTTTAGGTCAATGGAGGGTGGATGAGAACTAGGTGTATGGAAAGTTACTGAGTGAGGAAGGGGAAGTGAATAAAGTTTACATTCTGTCAAAACATGGTATTGTTGGGCCTCCCGAGTGGTGCAGCGTTCTAAGGCACAGGGAATTTTTACTACGATTAAATGTCAGGAATTGTGAAAAGCTGAGTTTAAACGTATTTGGCTAAGGTGTATGTAAACTTCGACTTCAATTGTAATTATTAATCACTTATTCTAGCCGTCACCACAGACCCGGGAGCCGTCACCAAAGACACGGGTTCAATTCCAGGCTGTATCACAACCGGCCGTGATCAGGAATCCCATAGGGCGGCGCACAATTGGCCCAGTGTCATCCGGGTTACGGGAGGGTTTGGCTGGGGAGGCTTTACTTGGCTTATCACGTTCTAGCGACTCCTTGTGGCAGGCCGGGCGCCTGCAGGCTGACCGTTCCGTTGAACGGTGTTTCCTCCGACACATTGGTGCAGCTGGCTTCCGGGTTAAGTGGACGGTTGATAAATAGCGCGGTTTGGCGGGTCATGTTTTGGAGGACGCATGACTCGACCTTCGCCTCCTGAGCCCGGTGGGGACTCGCAGCGATGAGACGAGATCAATATTGGGGAGAAAAATGGGGTAAGAGAGACAAAAAACTAAAACATGTATCGTTAAATCTCATGGCTCCTAAGGAGGGAGGCAAAAGGCAAAGGTTTGGTTTCAGTAACTGATAAGGTAGGACAGCCATGGATTAGGGAGGAGTGAGGATTTCGGCGTCAGGTGAAGTGACAAGGAACAGTCCTGTTACACACATATACTTACATGCACATGAAGGTTCTACCAGGAGGCAGGGCCATGACTATACCAGCGAGAGGAACCAATTAAGTTCCTGACTAGCAACAGAGATGTATTGGCTGTCTAGATGTGGAAGGAGTTGATACCCCACCTAGTAAGAGTGTATAAATATATGTGCTTGTGTAAACAGGTATTTGTCTTAGCAGCTGTTTGACCCAGTGGGTGAATAAACTTTGTTTGAGCTTTTCTTAGTCATCCGTTTTGAGTTTTTACTCTGTTTAGAACCTAACACTTGTGATTAAATTATTACGTTTGAATGTCTCACCTTATCGTACATCCCTCTGGTAATGTCATAGTGTCTTTGGCAACAGACCACTGCTTCATCAAACCGTCCCAGAACCTTCAGGGTGTTTCCAAGGTTGCCACTGGCTTTTGCTTCTCCAAGTTCATCCCGAATGGTTCTGGAGAGAAATCACATCCAAACACAGAATGAGAAACGTCAATGTTATACTGTACCATGACAGACATTCATGACCCCGATAAGAGAAATTAGAATTCGTTCCACAAATCAGCATTTGTCTCCTTACTCTAGTAAGGCTCCCATTTGAGGTGATAAATGTTTCATCCGCATGGGATACTGTGACCTGGGTGCTTTGCTTACTTTCTGCCCAAACCAACAAACTGATGACTTGGTCACTTTGTCAGTCCCCCAGCTCTCATTTCTCTAGACCTTCACAGTTCACGTGGTCCCGTGTGGCTCAGTTCGTAGAGAATGGCACTTGCAACGCCAGGGTTGTGGATTTGATTTCCAAGGGGGACCCGTATGAACATGAACACTAACTACTGTAAGTCACTCTGGATAAGAACGTCTGCTAAATGACTTAAAAATGTAAATTTAAGAGTGAAACAAAACCTCTCATTGGACCAGTTTTATAAGGGCAGCAGACCCTCACGTTAGTCTTATGATGTCTTCAATTGGCCAAAGGCAGTGGCTTAAGGCGGACCTTAGGTTCCTAATGTCATGGCGGTAGTGTGCTCCTGGTCAGAAAGGTCATGGCGGTAGTGTGCTCCTGGCCAGAGAGGTCATGGCGGTAGTGTGCTCCTGGCCAGAGAGGCCATGGCGGTAGTGTGCTCCTGGCCAGAGAGGCCATGGCGGTAGTGTGCTCCTGGCCAGAGAGGCCATGGCGGTAGTGTGCACCTGGTCAGAGAGGTCATGGCGGTAGTGTGCACCTGGTCAGAGAGGTCATGGCGGTAGTGTGCACCTGGTCAGAGAGGTCATGGTGGTAGTGTGCACCTGGTCAGAGAGGTCATGGCGGTAGTGTGCACCTGGTCAGAGAGGTCATGGCGGTAGTGTGCACCTGGTCAGAGAGGTCATGGCGGTAGTGTGCACCTGGTCAGAGAGGTCATGGTGGTAGTGTGCTACCAAGTAGCGTCTGTAGAGTCCAACAGCTCCATCTTAACTCCTCCTCCACATTTACTGGATTGGTTGAACAGTGTAGAATAGAACCTCCCAACAGTGTTTTTACCCCTTCTCGTCAAGACCAGAATGTATGGTATTTAGTTTCACGTGTTTATTTTACACCTGCTACAGGTGTAAAAGGTTAGGTCAGAGTGAGGTTGTAGCGGTGTTCTGATGTCATGGCGGTGCTGTGTACCTGGTCAGTGTGAGGTCGTGCAAAGTGTGTGTACCTGGTGAGGGTGAGGTCATGGCAGTGGTATTCCAGAGCCTTGCTATACTCCTGCAGGTGAAAGTAGGCGTTGCCCAGCTGGCTGTAAATGGCGCTGAGGATCTGGAGGTCGTCTGTGCCCACCTGGATGGCCGACTCGAAGAAGGAGACCCCAGCTTGGTAATCCCCCACCTTACACTGCCGCTCTCCCTTCAGGGCCAGGTCCAGACATGACATCTCCATCCTAGAAGGAGAAAAAAACTTTATAGCCCAATTTTTGTGTGTGTGCGTACTTGTGTGATCAGACAGTCTAGGAAAAGAAACTCATTTAGGAGGAAAGTTGAGGTGTACTTTCATCGGTTCTGAATTTTAGATTGTTCAGCTGTGGAAATGATATATTCAAAAGGATAAGACAAACCACTTCTGTATTTTAAAGGTTTAATAAAACAGGTTGCAGAACAAAGGGGGAAAACAGAAAATGTATGCAACAGAGTCAGTCACGTTCTCCCCTTAAAACTCTCATTATATGAACATCCTTTTGCGTTCATTCTGCCAGTGCCAGGCCCAGACCATAACATAAGTCTAGCCAATAACCCATCTGGTTCAAAGTAGACCATATATTACACACAGAATTATCTATTAAGACCACTATAGCAAATGTAACAGCTAGAGACCCTTAACCTCAGAAGACGCCAAGTTCTGCCTATAGGCACGTGAAATTTAACCGTACCCAACACATCTTTATGAAAGGAATTTTTATTGAACCTGGACATTGTGCGGCAGACAGGGTAAAACAATATTAACACTAGAACCGCATGGCCTTTCAGCATATAAGTACCCACTAGAAAACATTGCCTGGGCGTCCCCTTTAGCATTCAATGCGTTCGGAAAGTATTCAGACTGCTTGACTTTCTCCACAGCCTTATTCTAAAATAGATATCCCCCCTCAATCTACACAAAATTCCCCATAATGACAAAGCAAAAAACAATAACATTACATTTACATAGTATTCAGACCCTTTAATCAGTACTTGGCTGAAGCACCTTTGGCAGCGATTACAGCCTCGAGTCTCCTTGGGTATGATGCTACAAGCTTGGCACAACTGTATTTGAGGAGTTTCTTCCATTCTTCTATGCAGATCCTCTCAAGCTCTGTCAGGTTGGATGGGGAGCGTTGCTGCACAGCTATTTTCAGGTCTCTCCAGAGATGTTCGATCGGGTTCAAGTCCGGGCTCTGGCTGGGCCACTCAAGGACATTCAGAGACTTCTCCCGAAGCCACTCCTGCGTTGTCTTGGCTGTGTCCTTAAGGTGGTTGTCCTGTTGGAAGGTGAACATTCACCCCAGTCTGAGGTCCTGAGCACTCTGGAGCAGATTTTCATCAAGAATCTCTGTACTTTGCTCCGTTCATCTTTGCCTTGATCCTGACAAGTCTCCCAGTCCCTGCCACTGAAAAACATCCCCACAGCATGATGCCGCCACCACCATGCTTCACCGTCGGGATTGTGCCAGATTTCCTCCAGAAGTGACACTTCGCATTCAGGCCAGAGTTCAATCTTGGTATCATCAGACCATGGTCAGAGTCTTTAGGTGCATTTTGGCAAACTCCAAGAGGGCTGTCATGCGTTTTACTAAGGAGTGGATTCCGTCTGGCCACTCTACCATAAAGGCCTGATTGGTGGAGTGCTGCAGAGATGGAATAACTTTCCAGAAGGACAACCATCTCCACAGAGAAACTCTGGAGCTCTATCAGAGTGATCATCAGGTTCTTGGCCAAGGCCCTTCGCACCTGATTTTTCAGTTTGGCCAGCTTTAGGAAGTCTTGGTGGTTCCAAACTTCTTCCATTTAAGAATGATTGCGGCCATTGTGTTCTTCGGGGCCTTCAATGCTGCAGAAATTGTTAAGTACCCTTCCCCAGATCTGTGCCTCGACACAATCCTGTCTCGGAGCTCTACGGACAATTCCTTCGACCTCACGGCTTGGTTTTTACTCTGACAACTGTGGGAGCTTATTTAGACAGGTGTGTGTCTCTCCAAATCATGTCCAATCAATTTAATTTACCACAGGTGGACTCCAATCAATTTGTAGAAACATGAAGGATGATCAATGGAACCTGGATGCACCTGAGCTTAATCTCGAGTCTCACAGCAAAGGATCTGAATACTTATTTACATAAGATCACATTATTTTTATTTTTTATGAATTAGCAAAAAAACTGTTTTTCGCTTTGTCATTATGGGGTATTGTGTGTAGATTGATGAGGGGGAAAAAACTATTGAATCGATTTTAGAATAAGGCTGTAACATAAAATGTGGAAAAAGTCAAGGGGTTTGAATAGTTTCTAATCAAACTTAATTTGTCACATGCGCCAAATACAACAAGTGTAGACCTTAACGTGAAATGCTTACTTACAAGCCCTTAACCAACAGTGCAGTTCAAGAAGAGTTAAGAAAATATTTACCAAATAAACTAAAAAAATAATAAAAAGTAACACAAAACAACAAATGCACTGTATTTGACAAAGTGTAATGGAAACTGCAGAATAAGCTCATCAGATTGTCAATTGAGTCTTGTCTACAGGCTAACTCATCATGTACAAAATCAGTTGCGGGCCGACTGGCATCGTTTGTTTTCCGCTCATCAAGCTGGATAGAGTCAGGGATATGGTTTGCGTCATTCTGAAGGCCTAATGCAACACATAGCATGTTCCTGTTTCCCTTATAATAAATTAGTAATAGAGTTACAGTAAATAAAATAGTCCTGTAACAGCTAAAACATAAGAGAAATGGTATCATTCGCCAAAACTGATAAACAGGCATAAACTCCTCAATACACTATTGTTGTTCTAAATTAAATCAACATATTCAACCTCCTCATTCAGCCTACTTTAAATATGATGTTTAGCAACTTGCACAATTGTAACCTATTCCATCCATTTGTCATTCAGTCAGTGGGCTGGCATCAATTGTTTCCCTGGATAGAGTCAATGATATGTTTTGCATTATTCTAAAGGCCTACTGCAACACATTAGCATGTTATCATTTCCCCTACAATACATTCGATTAGTAATAGATTTACAGTAAATAAAAGTCTAATAACAGCTTATTTTTACAAAGTAAAATGTAAAAAACAAAAAACAAAGGCGTGGTCAAATTATTTGGCGCTGATAAAGGCTTAACACAAACTCAACGTTACACTATATTGTTGTTCGAAATGAAAGTCAACCTCATTCAGTTAGGCCTAATTTAAATTCAACCGTCAAGTAAGGTGCACAATTATCACCCCTTCGTCCATTTGTGATTCATTCAGTGAGGAGAGAGCGACGCATTAGCGTGTGGCTGGGTACCAACATCCTGCAGCACATTATCTTGGCAGATTATGTTAGGACTAGGTGTGGGGGAAAAAAGGTCAAAAAGACCAAATACTTTTCTGTTATTGATTTGAAAATTCAGATAAATGAGTAGGGTAAAATACAAACACTTAGGAGAAGTCAGGGAAGGAGCAGGACATAGCTACAAAATCAAACATCAGTGGCTGTTGGCCTATGGCGGTTTTAGTGTTAAAAGCCGACAACAACCACCACCACCAGAACAAAACACACACATAAGATCGTAAATAGCAAACATATCAGTTACGGTCAGAGTGCGGTCCCAATCAGAGCATACCAGACCTAGCCTGGTCCCAGATCTGTTTGTGCTCATGATAATTGCTGTCATTTTCAAGCCAAACATGGCATGACAATAGTTTGCACGATAGCACAGACTGGCACTCAGGATACACCAGACCAATGACATGGACTGCTGAAGTACATTTGTCATGTTGGTATACAGAAACAAACATAATTCCACGAAGACAGTTCGGCTCCACAGCACACCCATCCGTGTATGTGGTTAGGATCTGCATCTATTCTGTAGAACTTCCCAGTCGACACCCTGCCACCACCAGCTTAAAAACAGTCGTGGTTGTTTACTCCTCAAGGAAGTTGTGTTGCTTTCTTAAAAAGTACAGCTTCAGGCATTCTCTGATGCCACCATAGACAGAGGCAGCAAAACAACAGGCATTTTTAAATGGTCTCTCCAGAAGAGTAGTGCCGTTCACCAGACTCTTCCTGGGTTAGCCTGAGGACGAGGTTACAGTACCTACCAGGAGAATATACCGCTGAGGGAGTGTAAACTATAGGAGTCTTATTACATCACAATTAACCTACAACATGGCTTTGTCCAAGCATGACTCCCCACCTCCATACGGCACAGCATAAAACACATGCTTGTATGCACACGGCCTGAAGTGGCAAAAACAATTGTCAACTCAATCCAACAGTTATCTCCTGCTCTCCTCGCTACCAATCAAGCATTTTCAAGCATCCGATACAAACTTCAAGGAACATTAGCTGATAGGAATATAGTACATCGATGAACAACAACAAGCAATGTCCAAGACAAATCATTACTGTGATTAGAGTTTGATTAGAATATTATGCCCGACACCCATAAAAAGCTACTCTGTCTTTGGGCCTGACATATGGGCCAGTCAAGAGCAGTCATCCAGAGACTTCAGTGCTGCACCTATAGCTAACATACAGTACCTGCTGCCTCTCTTCATCCTAACCCACTCCCGGACCCTTGATAGGACAGACATCTCAAGCTTCTTGATCACTCTGTCACTGGCTATGATCGAGACAGGCTCCTTCAGCGAGAGACAACTCAGTTGCTGTCCTTTGGCGTGCATACACATACCAACGGCGGTGAACCGTTAGCTAGCCCAGGCCCCGTAAAAAAATAAAAATATCCCCAGGGAGACTCCAACACCGACACAGTCTCTAAAACGGTCTTTCTGACCTGCTGTAACAGCACAACTTCAGGCTATAACTGCCTTCTGTCCTGGACTCCTGACCCCTCCCAGCTGGTCGTACAGAGCGTCAAATATTCTGTTGACAGTCTAGTCAGGGCTGCAGTCGAGGTAAAAGTTGGTTTCACATACATGAATGGGTTCAGGAGTTGTGGTGGTGATTACAGTAAGCAGGGCTTAGCCGACGGCAGCATATCGTCTCCTCCCTCTTGGCCACCTGCTGGTGGGTGTCACATCTCATTAGCCAGCACGTTCAGAGGTAATTACAGAGGATAGCTAAGTGGCTTCGGGATTGGCTAATGCCTTTTGTTACAAAATACCTGTGAACTCTGACTAAGGCTGGGGGATACTCACAACTTATGGCTCGCAGACAACTCAACGAATGTGGATCTAGTGTGTGTGTGAGTGTGCTGATCGTTCAGCGCACTGTTTTAGGGACCAAACGCTGTGGTCCCTAAAACAGAAAATTAGCACTCCTGCAAATTTATTTTGTTAATATAATTTGATCTTTGAGAAATTAAGTTATTTGATTGCACCCAAATTGACCATGGTTAATGGGTTCTGTTCCAGGTGCATCTGCCTGGCAGTTTCTTCACATGGAATCTTTGCTGCTGCTTTGGCGCTCATATGTCTCACGTAGCCCTGTGTGTCAGACTCATGAACACCTGTGCGTTAATAGCAGCCAAGTCAAGCATGTTGTAGAACACAGGAACAGGCCAGTAGCAAGTTCCTCCTTTCACCAAGTACAGCCATGCCCTCTGATGCGAAACATTACCCAACACTCACCTGCTGATTCACCTGCATTCTTTCCCAGATATGGAAAGCCGTTCAGCATGAAATGTCATCATCCATAGATCTTGTAGCAACAATAACGCAGCATGTGCATCCATCTGTCTTAGTCTTGCCATTGTAAATTACGCATGCTCTCACTGTGTAACACACTCCATTAAGGTCTAGAGGACAATTCCACCCCAAAACTATCTTTTGGTTTTTGTTTCATTACGCCATTGTTGACATAGTTCAAACGTTTTGCTTGTCAGCAATCAAGTTAAGATATTTTACTTTCAAAATAGGGAAATCATCCCCGTATGATGCATTTTGTATCATATGACGCAAAACCGCATCAGATGAAGCAAAATATTTCTCAATGAGAAATTCTGCACCAAACATCTTGGATGTAAAATTCCCCGACTAGGATCTCCTTGGAAAAAAACATCAAAATGAATGACACATTTCCTAAATCTGACTATTTTGAGGGAGTGTATACTGGCTATGGCGTCTCAAAATTGACAAAATGGTACTACTGCCGCTTTATTCGTTTTTCAAGCAAAGGTTTTTTGAAACATTTTTTTTTTTTAAACATTTATTTATATCAGCCTTGTTCTCCCCATTTCGTGAGTCCCGTACGGACTCGGGAAAGGTCTAGAGCCAGGCGTTCTCCGAAACACAACCCTGCCAAGCCGCACTGGTTCTTGACAAACTCCGCGCTTAACCCGGAAGCCAGCGGCACCAATGTGTCAGAGGAAACACAGAACAACTGGCGACTGCGTCCACATGCATGCACCCGGCCCGCCAGAGTCGCTAGAGCGCGATGGGACAAGGACATCCCGGCCAACCAAACCCTCCCCTAGCCTGGAGGATGCTGGGCCAATTATGCGCCGCCTCATGAGTCTCCTGGTTTCGGCCGGCTGCGACACAGCCCGGGATCAAACCCGGGTCCGTAGTGATGCCTTAGACCGCTGCGCCACTCAGGAGGCCCTCAAAAAGGTATTTTAAGGGAGTATGCAAGCACAATCATTCAGGTCACCTACTAGGCGAACTGAAGCATGCTGACACCTTAATAAAACCGCTGGTATTTGGTGGACTGATATAGGGTACACCATTTTGAGATTATAATTAGAATAGATGAATGCATAAGAATGACCTGCCCTGTTCTTCATTAAAAAATTGGTGATTACATAATTACGCATCGTTCACTTCCCCTCGCTCATCAACACCCATTCTCCCCCATCATACTATACTTAATTTATTTTATCTATTGTTATATCTGTGAAATTAGTTTTGGTTCAGTTTCGAGGCAATTATGGGGGTAATTATCAACTGGGCACGGCACCTTCAACTCTCAGAAAAAGGAGTGGAGCAGGCCCTAATGTCAGGAGGAGGAGCAATGGGGAAAACCATTCAAAAAAATTATGTCCAAACTGGTTATAACTATTACATTTTTGTCATATTAAGATTCTAACAACGACAGTGTGTTAAGGATGCGCGATATATCGGAATAGGCCGATTAGCTAAAAATATTAAAATCGGCCCGATGTCTAGTTTAACGCTGATGTGTAAAACTGATGTCAAAGCTGACGTGCATACCTACATAACGTAGGTACGTGACGTAATGACACCACGTAAAATGTAGCGCTACACAGCATTCCTAACCTAGCCCACAATGTATGCTGTGTGGATTGAGCAGTCAACAAGTCGAGCAGTCATTTGAAAGACTGAGACAACTCAAAAGGTGAAATCCATTAACACCAAGATAATGGAAATCATTGCCCTTGACAATCAACTGTTCTCTGTTGTGGGTGATGTTGGCTCTTCGCCTACTGGTCGATCACCGGTACACACTACCAAGTGCGCTATTTTTCAAATGTTGCCCTACCGGAGTTACACAGTAATAGCGTTACTGCCATTAGCTTCACAACTGACATTTGGACCAGCGATATCAGCCCCATGCGCATTGCTGAGTCTGACAGCGCAGTGGGTCGTCAAGGATTTCGTACTGAAGTCGTATGTCATGCTCATGAACGTGCTAGCTGTATAGCCCCTGCAGCCATTTCAATGGCATGTGAGAACATGTTTTAAACATGAACACACCAGCCAGCTCCATTCAAACAACTGACTCGAGAAATAAACTCAACTGCGCCTGCAGCAGACGTGATACCCTCTGACATGGCATTGAAGCACCTGCTCAATAGAACTGCCGACACAGGCTGTGAACAAGCGATTCAGTGGCATTCTCTTTATTGTGTCCCTACCATGCTCGATGCTATGTACAAGGACCGCTGCTTCGATGCAGACAAGAAACAGGGTTTACGTGAATTGTTACATACACAGCTGGACAAGATGGAAACAGACAGTGCCAGTGCGCACCGAGGAAGATGCGCCACGGACAGACAGAGCTGAAACTTCACTGCTTGACATGCATGATGATGAAATCCTGGTTGAGAAGGAAGTGACTGAACAAATGACCAACGAAACAGCACAGCTGTTGGGACACAGATGTGATACAGCCTGGATTCGAACCAGGGACTGTAGTGACGCCGCTGCATCCGTGTGTGTGTTAACTGTACTAGAATGCTTTAAAAAAAAAACGATACCGATAACTAATATTTTTTAAGGGAAATTATTGGGTATTGGCCAAAAATGTCATATCGGTGCATCACTAGTGTGTTATATAGACCTTTTTAAGAAAAGTCAAGGATGAGGGGGACATGACTTTAAATATGGCAGATTTATTAAACATCTAGGGGCGGTTCCACAGAGTTTAATTAAACTCAGGACTAGGCTAATTCTACTTAAATTCATCCAGATGAAAACAAATTTCTTTCGGAGACTGGTTAACTTTAGATTAATTAGTTCTAGACTAGGCAGTCCAAGATTAAGGTAAATAAGGACTAACCAGTTAATCTTTGTGAAGCCTGATTAGAATAACGATGTGCACTTGGTGCTAACCTGAGGATACTTAAAAAAAACAGGGATGGGACACTAATACAGAAAGAAGCATTGTGTCGAATTGGAGAAAGTTACCTATTGTAACACAAACAATATCATACATAATTACTAATATAATTGATATATTGTTTAGTCTAAAGGTCCTGTGGAAAAACAAAAATCAACTTAATAAAGACAAAAGCTGTTGCTCGTAGGGAGCGTTTCAAGACCAGAGAAAGATGAGCTGGGGGACTTGTTGACCGGGATCATTGATAGCCAGCAACCCCAGGAAGGTATCCCTGATGAGGACCAGTTGGACAGTTCAGATGGGGGACCGTTCCAATCCTCATTTGGTAGGAAACATTCATTCAACATGTGCTATCCCCGGACTGCAGGGAATATTATGTAATGAACTCAACTCTTAAATAAATCATGTTCTCTAATGCAGCAATGTAATCATCACTTGTCTTGTCTGAAGGTCAACCCACTACATCTGCATCAGCCAGTAGGGGAGATTGTTTCACTAACCTGGGCCAGAGGACAAAGAGGCTGAGCATGCATGAAACTGGCCATGGAATTTCATGAGCGCAAACGAATGTATTTAAAAAAGAGCATGATATGAAGATGCAAATCCTTCATGTTGAGTGAAGTATGAAGTATGTATGACGGAAAAGGAGAGAAACATGAAGCAGCAGCAGTAGGTAACATTGTTCTTCTCGAACCAGCACCAGTTAGGGGTCCCGATATTTCCATATGTGAATCCATGGCTATTGTTTTCTTCAATCACTTGAGCTACACTAAATGAAAGTATGTGGAGACCTGCTCGTCAAACATCTCATTCCAAAATCATGGGCATTAATATGGAGTCAGTCCCCCATTTGCTCCCCACTTTGTCCCCCCCCCTTCTGGGAAGGCTTTTCACTAGATGATGGACCATTGTTGCGCTTCCATTCAGCCACAAGAGCATTAGTGAGACTGATGTTGGGCGATTAGGCCTGGCTCGCAGTCGGCGTTCCAATTCATCCCAAAGGTGTTCGATAGGTTTGAGGTCAGGGCTCTGTGCAGGCCAGTCATGTTCTTCAACACTGATCTCGACAAACCATTTCTGTATGGACCTCGCTTTGTGCATGGGGGCAATGTCATGCTGAAACAGGTAAGGGTCTTCCCAAAACTGTTGTAACAAAGATGGAAGCACAGAATCGTCTAGAATGGCATTGTATGCTGTAGCGTTAAGCTTTCCCTTCACTGGAACTAAGGGGCCTAGACCAAACAATGAAAAACAGCCCCAGACCATTATTCCTCGTCCATCAAACTTTACGGTTGGCACTGCATTCGGGCAGGTAGCGTTCTCCTGGCATCCGCCAAACCCACTGCAATTAATGCAATGCAGCATCTTTTTGGTTGAAAGCTCAATGTTGTTTGAGACACTGGAAACCACTCTTCCATATACCAAACATACGCTCCACTACAACTTTGGTGCGGACATGAGCTTGGTTGTACCATTGTTGCTCAGCTCCTATTGCATGAAGATAGTGGTCTGTACATACCCACTGTCACCAAGTATGATTCCACTATGTTGTCATCCTTCAAGCTGAGCATACAAAGAGGAGTTTGGGAAAATCCTTGAGACATGACTTTCACCTTTCAAACGTGCAACAATGTTGAAGAACTGCAAATTGAGAGTGCACACTTTGTACATTTATTTAGAACCAGTTAAGATTCCTGTCCTCAGCATCTGAGGGACACTTGATGGGAATTTGACATCCATCTATACAGCCAATGACGCCATGGAAGTTCCTAGAACTCTACCTTGCAGTTGGCTTGGGCATACAGTCGGTTCACTCACACCAGACAAATCTCCTGTTTCACAATGGAAGGTTCCAGATGCCCAAAATCTCAGGAGGGATGGGCCTTCCCCGAAGAGAGTCAGATGAAAGTTATGACTCAAGCAAACAAATGTTAGCTGCATTTTCTTTGTACATACAAAAACGGTCCCTGAAATTGATTTAATCAAAATCATTCAGTGGGTTGTTCCTGTCTATAACCGCCCTTCTATCTGGCATTAGTGTTGCTATTTGATCATCATCGAAACAGTCCAGGTGCCACTGGAGAGTTCCTCAATGTGCTTGACACCTTGATAAGCTAATTTCCTGACAATGGCTCATCGCTCTTCATACTGGGCGACTTCAACTTCCAGACGTCTGCCTTCAATTAATTTCTTTCCATCCCTCTCTTTCCCCTCCTTGCCTCTTTTGACCTCACCCTTTCCCAAATCCCCTCCAACTCACAAGACACGGTTGACCTCATCTTTACTAGAGGCTGTCCGCGTACTAATCTCACTCCACACACCCCCCCCCCTGGTCTCTGATCACTACTTTGTTTTCCTTTTTGGTCTCCCTTTCCTCCAGCCACTCAGTCCCTACCCAGATGGTCCTGTGCCGTCATAATCGTCGCTCTCTCTCCTACTACACTCTTCTTCTATCCTATAATCTCTCCCTTCTGCTAAATCGTTCTCCCGCCGGTCTCCTGATCCAGCCTCTGACGCTACTGTCCTCCCTTTCCGCATTCTATGACTCGCACTGTCCCCTTTCCTCCCAGCACGCTCGTCCCTTCCCTCCTGCTCTGTGGCTGAGGGACTCATCGCGATTTTACAGAACAGGCCTGTGGGCAGCTGAGCAAAATTTTGGGAAAATTAAACTTCCGGAGGACCTATTATCCTTTCACTCCCTCCTCTCTATCTTCTCTTCCTCTGTATCCACTGCTAAAGCTTTCCATTACTCTAAATTTCAATCTTCTGCCTCCAACCCTAGGAAACTTTTTCCACCTTCTCCTCCCTCAAACCTCCACCCCCTCCTCCCTCTGAGCAGACAACTTTGTCAACCACTTTGAAAAGAAGGTTGACGACATCCGCTCCTCATTCACTCAGCCTATTGAGTGCACTGGTCCCACTCACGCAGAACTACAGATGAAATCCTGCGACTAGTGAGGTCTGGCCACCCGACAACCTGCCCGCTCGACCCCATCCCCTCCTCCAAGCCATCTCTGGAGAACTTTCTCCCATTCTTCACTTCCCTCATCAATCAAATGTATTTATAAAGCCCTTTTTACATCAGCCGATGTCACGAAGTGCTGTACAGAAACTCATCCCTGACCACTGGCTGTGTCCCGTCTGAATTCAAAATGGCCCGAGTCGCTCTCCTCCTCAAGAAACCAACACGCTACACATCTTACGTTAAAAACTATAGACCTATATCCCTTCTTTCTTTACAAAACACATGAGTGTGCAGTCTCTGATCAACTCTATTATCTCTTCCGGTATGATCTTGACCCTAACCAGTCAGGCTTCAAGATGGGTCACTCAACAGACTGCTTTTCTCTGTTTCACAGAAGCTCTCAGCACTGACAATCTCTCTCTCCCTCTCATCCTCCTAGAACTATCTCCTGCCTTCGACACCGTGAACCATCAGCTCCTCCTCTCCAGCCACTCAGGACTGGGCACCTCAGGCTCTCCACACTTGGATTGCATCCTACCTGGAAGACCGCTCCTACCAGGTGATGTGGAGAGGATCTGTGTCTGCGCCACATACTCTCACTACTGGTGTCTCCGAGGACTCGGTCATATCCTCCATGGGCTCGCCTATCATTGCTATGCAGATGACACTCAACTACTTTTCTCCTTCCTCCCCTTCTGACACCCAGGTGGCGAGACACATCTCTGTGTGCCTGGCAGATATCTCAGCTTGGATGTCAGCCCACCACCTCAACAAGATGGAGGTGCTCTTCATCCAGGGGAAGGCCTGCCCGCTCAAATAACTATCCATCACAGTTGACAACTCCAGTGTCGCCCTCGTCAGAGTGCAAAGAACCTTGGCGTGACCCTGGACAACACCCTGTTGTTCTCACCAGACATCAAAGCAGGTTCATGACCTACGACATCCGTAGAGTACGACCCTACCTTACACAGGAACCGGCGCAGGTCCTAATCCTGGCACTTGTCAACTCCTGTCGTGACTACTGAAACTCGCTGTCGGCTGGGCTTCCTGCTTATGCCATCAAACCCCTGCAACTTGTCCAGAATGCTGCAGCCCGGTTTTCAACATTCCCAAGTTCTCAAATGTCACCCTTTCCCTCCGCACACTCCACTGGCTTCCAGTCTAAGCTCGCATCCCCTACAAGACCATGGTGCTTGCCTACGGAACAGCAAGAGGAACTGCCCCCCCCCCCCACCTTTAGGCTATGCTCAAACTCTACACCTCAACCCGAGCACGTTCTGCCACATAAGGTCTCTTGGCCTTCCCACCCACACGGGAGGGCAGCTCCCACTCAGCCCAGTCCAAGCTCTTCTCTATTCTGGCACCACAATGGTGGAACCAGCTTCCCCCTGAAGCTAGGACAGCAGAGTCCCTGCCCATCTTCCGAAAGCACCTGAAACCCTACCTCTTCAAAAGAGTATCTTAAAATAATCCCCCTCCTCACCTTGACCGCCAGCTCTGACTTTGATGATAACTAGTGTACTTACTATGCCTGTGATGTGGTTATCCCACCAAGCTATCTTAAAATGAATGCGCTAACTGTAAGTCGCTCTGTATAAGAGCTTCGGCTAAATGAGTTAAATGGAAATCAGGTTCAATTTAAGCCTTCACTTAGATCTAGATGAACTCATTGTTCTTCTGGAAATTAGACAAAAATCTAGACTGGGCAACGGGGCAGAACAGGACCGCAGTACTGAAGCATGTAGCGCGTATAAAATCGCCTGCCCTCGGTTGCAGTTCCAAACTGCCTGTGGTAGCAACGTCAGCACAATAACTGTTCGTCTGGAGCTTCATTTAATGGGTTTCCATGGCCGAGAAGCTCCACACAAGCCTCAGATCACCATGCGCAATGCCATGCGTCGGCTGGAGTGGTGGAGTGATGAATCACGCTTCACCATCTAGCAGTCAGATGGACTAATTTAGGATTGGCTGATGCCAGGAAAATGTTACCTGCCTGAATGTATAATGACAATTGTAATACTTGGTGGAGGAGGAATAATGGTATGCGCCCGTTTTTCATGGTTCGGGCTAGGCCTCAGTTCCAGTGAAGGGAAATCGTAGCGCTACAGCATACAATGACATTCTAGACGATCCTGTTCTTCCAAACTTTGTGGCAACAGTTTGGGGAAGGGCCTTTCCTGTTCCAGCATGACAATGGCCCCCTTGCACAAAGCGAGGTCCATACAGAAATGGTGTTTGCGAGATCGGTGTGGAAGAACTTGACTGGCCTACCAGTCGAACACCTTTGGGATGAATTGGAATGCAGACTGCGAGCCAGGCCTAATCGCCCAACATCACTCTCAGGCCTCACTAATGCCCTTGTGGCTGAATGGAAGCAAGTCCCCGAAGCAATGTTTCAACATCTAGTGAAAAAGCCTTCCCAGATGAGTGGAGGCAGTTATAGTAGCAAAGGGGGGACCAATTCCATATTAATGCCCATGATTTTGGAATGAGATGGTCGAAGAGCAGGTGTCCATATACTTTTGGTCATGTAGTGTATTACTGACTAGAAACCGATTAATAAAGATAGAGAGGATGAGATTCAGCGAACCTCTACACGAGTTTCAGTCACCCTCGATATGAACTTTGGAGAAAGGGTCGACTGACAGATATAATGAAGTCAATGTCCATGATGGAGATAGTTGTGCAGCCGTAGATACTACAGCAGCACAAACAGGAACAGGGTAAGAACTCCATTTCCTACAAGGCACTGTGGTGGCCCTCTACTTATCCTCCAGTCGGGTAAATAAGGCCAATCTGTAGAAATCCACTTGTCTGTATTTAGTGCATTAAGTCATTAAAATGGGTTGTTCCACCTCAAAAAGCACAACAAAAAATTGGATTGACACCCACCATCTCAGATTGTTCTGAAATTGTTTCTGTTAGAAACAGATAAGATTAGAATTCCTGCAACAGTTTGTTGAAATATAAATAGACTCCACCCAACAATCGTCCATTTTAATTTAAAGATTTATATAATATTCAGTAAATATAGTCCCTTACATCTGATTTGTACCAAACATTTTTCTAACCAAGTTAGACATGAGGAATCGAAAGAAATGGTTAAAAGCCACCCAGAGACCCTCCATTCCCAACGCCAACCCCACCTCAACAAGTATATAGTATCAGCTCTATGTCTGAAAGGAATAGGTCTAACTCACTGTCTAAAAACAAATGTTGGTCCAAAAACAGATGTTAGGTACTATAGTTATTAAAAATGATATGAATCCTATAAATTAAAAATGGCCAATTTGGGTGCAATCAATTAGCGGAATTTTTAAGAGATGGAATTATATTGACAAAATAATGTTACAGGAATGCAAATCTGAACCGTTTATTATTTCAGAACAATCTGAGGGTGGTGGCTGTCATGGCTTGGTGAAATGACATGGAACGACCGTAATGACTGTCCTGGCCCAAGGTGCCCTCGGCTTGGTTGTATGCTACGGTGAACCACTATGTTCACCTATTAGCTTTCACAAGGACAGGTGGCATCAAAGCACTGGTTAGGTCACACCACCGGTCTAAGTTATATTAAATGAAGGTTTCAGTCATGCACATGGCAATAACAGATTGTCTGTTGACCAGGATCTTTACTCCCAGTAAAATGGGGCGGGTTATTTTTTACAAGCAAGAGAGACGTTGCTATGTAATCTACACGGATATATCAGACCGGTTTGCTCCATTTCCAGGCAAACCGGTCTGCAGAATGACAGTTGGACATGTTTTGAAATGTGCTTCAGTTCAGAGACACGCTCCAAAATGGAAAGCAGAACATGCACAGTCTGCACTGTGGAGGACTGAGGACAAACTATAAGAGACATTAGAAAGCAAAGCATTCACTTGAGGGTTCTCAGTAATGTTTCATTCTGCTATTAAATATTGACAGGAACGAAACACCGCTTTACAACCCAGGCCTGTTACGGCTACTTCAACTCCATATCACTGGCCTCCCACTGGGATGTAGGTTTACTGAGACTGAAGGAGAGAATCGCCTACCTCCGGTCACCGTCACCACAGGGAACACAGATTGAACTTACCAACACATCAAATTACATTCCAAAAAGGGTGGTAATAGTTACATGGCCAAAATGAGAGGAGAGCACACATACTTTATATATGTGGCGGGAATGAAGCGCTTGCTCCTCGTCCTGAGCACAAAGCAGAGAAACACAGCTGTCCATTTGGGTGCATAACAAATCATTATTAGTCATTATGATCCAAATTAAAACCAGGCGGAGAAAAAGAGAGCTGGAGAGCATGGTGGAGGAATCACAACCAACCCATACACTGTGGGAGAAATAAAATGTAGTAGCTCAAATAAAAACTCAACCAGATGCAAACCAATTCAACAGGAAGTCAGGCAGCCACCGCTGTGTGAGTGCCAGAGGGTAGGCAAACATTGCACAAGGTAAAAAAAAAACAGCAAAGACCTCACAAGTAAACCCCCCCCCCCCCCCCCCCCCCCCCCATCTCTCGGTCACCCTCTCTGTTTCCTTAGAGGGAAACTGGAGATTCTGGGTGAGAAAAAAGGCCTTATTCTCCATGTGCAGCACAATAGCAACACAGACTCAGTGACACAGGTACAGTAGCAGCAACCAGAATCAGCTGGACAAAGCGGAATCAGCTGGACAGTCTGTCAGTTAAACTCCACAACTACCTGGAGTTGTTTTTTGACCAGACTATAGAGTGGTCTGGCAAGACATTCAATTAAAGAATACACACATTCAGCGTGTAAATGGTTGGGGGCTTGAACAGAACTGTGTACGCCAAAAGTCAAGGTCAGAGAGTTTCAAATATCAAGCCAGCTTCACCTATGGGCAAAACGGTTAGTTTGTAAAGCACACTAAATCCAATGTTATGGTGGATTAATAAAGAAAAGCATTCCAGTTACAAGGTGCTCTCTCAGTAACAACAGACAGTAAGACCAGGCCTCGCACTGGAAGGATTGGGGCCAATATCCTGTAGAGCAGGGATGGGCAACCACCCCCCTTTTGTATGCCCGCGGATCAATTCCTCAAAAAGCAAAAAAAAAAAAAAAAAATTGTCAGGGTCAAAATGTACTGGGTTAGAATAGTATTATACACACATTTGGTTGTGCATCAGAAGTTTCTCGCTTGTTATTTCAGTCACTCAATTAGCCCATGTCAGCTAAAACATGTTCTATTGGTAAATTGTCTGAGCCAGATATTTGTAATAATCATGTTCGAATTATGGACAGGGAGGCCCACCTTGATTTTTCTCAGTCAGTCACTCTGGATGAGGGTACGCAGACCAGCGAGCCACTACAGCCCCTCATGATGACTTCAGATTTGTTGTGGCCTCCAGCCCCATCAAAATTGCCAATCTCTGCTGTAGAGGGTTCAGCGTAATCACAACCAGGGAGTGAGACTGCAGGCCCAGCAGCGTGTAAAAGGAAACCATTCATGGAAGACTTTGGATTAGGGCTGCCTGCATTTCAGCTTGGATGTTTGGCCAAGAGGGAAGACTTCTCATTCTCAAAGCCTGGTTTTAGCCTCTTTTACCTACTTTCAAGACTGATGAAAGACAGGCTGGTGGGCCAGGGCAAGTTATTTGGTTTTCTAGATGGTTGAAAAAAGAGCGAAACACCGCAGATAAGCAAACGAGTCGTCAGGACCTGATGGGAAATTTGCTTGCAAATGACTGTACTGTGGATTTGGGTTGCACTGTGTGGCTTTGAATGGGCTCCCGAGTGGTTCTGCGGTCTAAGGCACTGCATCTCAGTGCTAGAAGCATCCCTACAGACATCCTGGTTCGAATCCAGGCTGTATCACAACCGGACGCGATTGGGAGTTCAATAGAGCGGCACACAATTTGCCCGGGTTTGGTTGGTGTAGGCCATTACTGTAAATAAAAATTTGTTCTTAACTGACTTGCCTAGTTAAATAAAGGTTAAAATATAAAAGGTTAAAATAAATACAAATTAACATGAAAACATCATAAACATGTCCACCATGCTGGAGTCAGGAACTGGTACACAAAGTCAGATCTGACACACCACCTATTGCCCAATATCCTGTCCTATTCGGACAGTAATTAAACCTAATGAAATATACCAATTGATTTCGAAGTATATGACCTACCTTATAGATTAAAACTATTTTACCCTTATCATAACCTTAGGGCCTATCAAACATTTTACTCCCTTGTTTACATTTTGTTGGTTGGTCCACTTGGTAGTATACCATTTTTCGCTGTTAGTGTATATCAGATCAGTACAAAGTACGCAAGAGGCTTCTCAAGCACAGTACAATAAAACCTAGTTAGTGTAGTTTACATATTCATGCATTTAGACTTCAATTCCATGCACATTTCCATGAGCCCCAAAGTTAATAAGAAACTGTTTTCATGCGTGGAGTCGTCTGGCACGTTCGCATTAGTAGCCTGAGCAAACTTACCTTATAATTGTGTATTCGGATTCGCCCATTCAATGTGGCTTAGACTTTAGAAACCTAACAGCAAATCCTATACATATTTTCAATTTCGCGGTAATGTAGATTTTTAGCAAATAGACCGTTTCATTGAAATGAAAAATGTTTTCCTCACTACTTTCTCCAGTGCCCGCCCACCCACCCCCCACAAAATACAAAATTGGCCAATGGCGCTAAACACAACTTGAAGCAAACCACGCCTTATAGTAACACTGTATCCTTGACCAATTACATTTCGACATACCTATAAACGAGTCTAATATTTGAATAAGAAATGCAATCTGATTCACAAGACTCTGTTATGAGGTAAATGGAAGAAATTACATGCATGTCCACCTAATGATCACTAATAATGCTTTATTGCTCAATTAATTTAGCAACAACAATTTGAGGAAGTCTTGTCCTCTGTAGTATCAACGATGTTTAATCTCCTGTTCTCTATTTATATACTGTGTTCAAAAAACGATTTGTGAGCCAAATTCTGCTCTCTCTCTCAGACTAGGGATGGATCAGTCTCAATACTCTACAGCAGCTTCCTCTTACACGCTGATCTGAAAACCAAAGACGTGGAAACATTTCATTAATATGTTTTATGTTAAATATACACATCCTTATCGATTCATAAAGTGTTCTGTGCACTTATCCCCAAAAATGTGTCTGAAAAATTCAGTCAATTCAATTCAGGTTGCTAATAGGGGATCAATATGGGGCACTAGTTGTATATGTAGCCTACACACTCCAATGCTGATTCACCACCAACAATCAATTGACATAATGTAAAACATGGCTGTGATCCTGTATTCTTCAGAGACTGGCTAAACATATGACAGACTCGATATATTACATAACAGAAGCCTCATAGTCTCAGAGAGGGGGAGAGCCATTGTCTCCCTCAGTTATGAGGAAACTTCGTCCACCCGATACCCATGTCCCAGCTCTGCCAGATACCAGTCAAAAACCCTGCTGCTCTTATTGTCCTCTCTATTGAACCTTTGCCTCTGCTTCCTGTCTGTAGTAGTCCACTGGAGGACTGGCTTTTGGTACAAGTATTGCAAAGATCACATTACTGTTGTTCTGATGGGGCTTTCTGATTTTAAAAAAATCATCATTATATTGTGTGGTGATGAAACATACACGTTCTATAAAAAACCTTGATCACTATGAGTGTTTCAGTAAATGGCTTTAGCACTACAGTATAGTTGTTTTTCACAGCAGAATTTTAACAAAGTGAGCAATCACTCCAAAGAAGAAGACACCATTGAACCACATCCATTTATTTATCAGTTGTTCAATACAATAAAAAATAATCTGTTAAAAACACTTGATAATCATAATATTGGTGAGAATATACAGGGTGAGAGAGTTTAGCAAGCAGCAGACAGTGCTTACATCACATGTACAACCTTAGCTTAGCTCATCTACATCTTATTTCATCCAAATGACATCTCTAAGCATTTCTCACAGGCTTTCCAACATGGAACATTATGAATGTTTTAACGAGAGACAAAAACAAACACACAGGGTGCATCTCAAATGGCACCCTATTCCCCAGCAGTACAACACATTTGACCAGAGCCCTATTATAAGGTGCCATTTGAGACACACCCGCACAGTTAGATTTGATTTCAAAAAGTCATGACTGTACTTTAGGGTAGGGCACAACGGTTATGTTACAAATATGCAACAGGCTCAAAAGTGAAGTATTAATAACACACATAGCTAATGACTAGTATCTAGAATATGAATTCCCTTCAGTCATCCATTGAGGAAATTGAGCGCTTTGTGCTCATGGAATTTTTTTTATTTTTTATTTAACTAGGCAAGTCATGGGAGGTGGGGGATGGTGTTACGTTCGAGGAAGGGGTACAGGGAAAAGGGGAGCGGGGTTGGTGTTACATTGGGGGAAGGGTTACAGGGTGGGTCACTCCTTCACTATTGTAAAGGACTCCTTGGTGGTAGTTGGTTTGCTCAGGGGCGGAATATCGTCTAGGAGCTTGATCGAGGTCACAATGTGGGATGATCCTGGAGATTTAATGAAAATTACATGTTTGTTTACTAACAAAATAATGTCATAAAAATGACAGATGAAGAACATTCTGTAGTGTTGTTTTGCCTGACATTCAAGACCATGACAGAACCATACTTTTGTACTGTGAATCATAATTTTCCATTAATTACTTGTTTTTTGTACTACCATTTATTTACAGCAGGGGGTGTCAAGCACTAGTACAGGTACTGACTGGGCTGTAAATAGCAACAATAACAATGGTTGGGTGAATCTCAAAAGTCTTCTCAATTCACATTGGAAGCGATGAGAGTGAATACTTTTGAGATTCACCCACTGCTGTTGGTACCCACCTATGAGGACCTCACAGGACTTGACAGACTGTGTGACCTGGTAGGCACAGCGCATCTCTGAGTAGCTGATCCCTCCGATGACGAAGATGATGAGCCTGGAGCCACTCCTCCGCTCAATCTGAGAACTGACCTTGTGTTTCTGACGGGCACTGGGAGAGGAGAGAGGGATTAAGATATGGAGGGTGTGTGGAGAGAGAGAGTATGTCTGAGATTGGAACTTAATAATAAGTTACATTATCATATATATTATGATTTTTTCATTAATAAAATCACATCTGTGTCTCTTCCATATCCTAGATCTAGACTATAAAAGCAGGGTTCCCCAACTGTCGGCCGCAGGCCCGAATTTGGCACGTGGGCTGTTTCATTTGCATGCCCCGCCACCCCAAAAATAAGTTCTGAGCCCAAAACAAATCCATAAAACAATTTAGATTTTTGGGGATTTTCATTCTTGGACATAAAAGCCTAACAATACCAGAAATCGTCTCCAAAGGATTTTCATTTTGGAGGTCTAGTCCCGAGTATTCCCAAGCGTTATAGAGAGATCATATACAAATGTAAGCAAGATTTGAAATGATGTTGTAGTTAAATATTATATCTGAGAATGTGGTCAATTTGTAGTATACAAATTATTAGTAACTATGTTCCGGCCCCGTGACCAGCTGCTCTATAAATACATCGCTGAATCTAGTTGGTGATTCCTGCTATAGAGTTCAGCTTGTATAACTGACATGCAGCAAAATAACGTGAACCATTCATTGTCACAAACTGGAATAACACACGCCAGGGATGGGAGAAGCCTCTGAGTTTGATTTGAGTGCCAATGCTCCCCAGCCACTCATTCTTTAACCCCCATAACCCCTTCCTCAACCCATCCTTTTGGTTGCAATTTATATATGAATGTCAACCTTGTGCACGTGTTTGTTGCCATGCTTTACCAAAAACAAATACCTCAACTGCAATTGTAACAATTAAAAAATCTTGAATCTTACTTAACCGCCCTAGATCCGTTCCATGGCTGCTGGGCACTCTGACTGTTGTGGCCATTCCTCTTGTCCAGCTTGTTCCCCAAAGCATCATGGAACACCACCCCTTTCTCTCCCCAATTTTGTGGTATCCAATTGGTAGTTACAGTCTTGTCTCATCGCTGCAACTCCCGTACGGACTCAGGAGAGGCGAAGGTCGAGAGCCGTATGTCCTCTGAAACACAACCCAGCCAAGCCACAGTGCTTCTTGATACAATGCCCGCTTAACCCGGAAGCCAGCCACACCAATGTGTCGAAGGAAACACTGTACACCTGGTGACCGTGTCAGCGTGCATTGCGCCCGGCCCGCCACAGGAGTCACTAGAACGCGATAGGACAAGAACATCCCTACCGGCCAAACCCTCCCCTAACCCGGATGACACCAAAATAGTCTCAAGAGTGAACGGGTTTGATAACAGTGAAGTTAAGATGTAAAATGACAAGTTATGTAAGTTGGAAGCTTGTGGAGCTGGGCTTAATGATGTGATCTACGCAACTTTAAAAGAGGTCCAGCCAACCTTTTGGTAAAGAATGCAGTGATGAGTAATAAAACTGTCGTCTCCTGTGATATATCAAAGGGCGCTATGATAAAACGGCATCCAGGGGTTTAAGAGTAGTGGAGGCTGCAATTTGATAAATAGTCTTACCATAATCCCAAACAGGTAGAAAGGTTGACTGCACAATCTGCTTTGTGCTGACTTAAGATGGGCAAAATCTGTTTCTGTAAAAAAAGCCCACTTAAAATCTTTGCTTCTTAACAAGCTCATTTGTTTGTTTTTTAAACGTTAAATCATTGTAAATCAAAATAACAAAGGTATTTTTGTATGCAGGGACTCTTTCGATTATAGAACCATCCGATGAGTTTCTTAAACGGATGCAATCGAAACGGGGATAAAAATAGAATTTGTTCAATAGAAACTCTCGTTTGCAACTGTTGGACTAATGATTACACCCTAGATAAGCTAGATGCAGGCAAGTGTGTGCAAGGCAGTATTGAATGTCACTCTGTCCATGTGTCACTCACTGTCTGTCATCTCATTTTTCTCTGGACCGGTGTGCACCTACGTTGTAAACTCATCATAGGCTAGGTTGTAGCAAACTCATGATGGGTACAGGGGAAATTTGAGTATTACGTAGTAGCCTAAACCTATCTATGTTACATTGAACTGTGTGAATGGAATATGAATGACAGTCATCCAACATGCTGTAATAGAAATAAGGCCATGCTCATGAACAAAAAAAAGATAGCTTTCTCCCTCATAAACGGCACTAACCGCCACTGGTTTGGCCGAGGTAGGCTGTCATTGTAAACAAGAATTTGTTCTTAACTGACCTGCCTAGGTAAATAAAATAAACATAGCCTACAAGGAAAGGCCATTACATTCTAAATGTTAATAAAATTGTTTTATGACAGTTTTTATGAGTATGCACTGGTAGCCTACACACGTGTAGTTTATTGTCGGTCAATCAGAGGCGCTACAGAGGGTCCATGGGTAATTACAAAAATTACAGAATGAAGTTGGCTAAATGAGGAGGCTACCAGAACGAAGAGACATTTTTTCAGAATAAACGTGGTGAGTGAAAAACGGAATTACATAGCTCACTCACTACCTGGTATGTCATTCTACTGTTAAACGACTCTGTATGCATTGTTTGTTGGCAACCTTGATATTTACAAAGTTTTTGGAACGGATTCCTGTTGGAACGTTCCACAAATTATACCCACCCACAATGATCAACCAAAAGGTAGGCTGTTGTTTCATATGAAAGGAGTTGTTGTAGACCAATACAGGGAGCGTAGCAAAACAGCCTAAATTACCCTTGCTACTTGAGCTAGCTGGCTAACTTAGCGGACTACTGTAGCTAGCTAGCTTCTTTACAACGATTTGATGCAGTCAAGACAGGCACTACCTCCAGATGGTATGATAGATAACCTATGGCAGCAACAAGGTCATGGCGTGAGCAGGTCTCCATCCATTTTTAACATGTATTTCAACTATCTGAACATTTGAATAGTGCAATCATTTAAAATGCCCATCCCTAGTAGAGTAATCAGAGCCTTTGTTCAATTTAGGGATGGGCATTTGAAATGATTTCACTACTTGAATAATATCATGATTTGTTTTCGGATATCTGGAGTCGAAATACATGCGTTTTAAAGAAAAACTTTTTGGGGGTGGGAAACTTCAATGGAGACTCAGGGGCAGGTGTGTGTGGCAAGGAGGGAGAGAAATAGTGAGAAAAAAGTGGCCAAACCGACTGGCATTAGTTTGACAGAGTTGCTGCTGCCATCTATCATACCATCTGGTAGTGCCGGTCTTGACTGCATCAAAACTCTATTCATATTAAACCTCAGCCTACCTGTTGGTTGATCATTGTAGCCTACTCCTTCCATTTGGCAATGATTAGACATCTCCCACTTCAGTTGCTACACATGGAGCCTCTGATTGTAGTGCCACTTTGACAGATAATAACAACAAGCTACACGTGTGAAACGGGTGTGTAGGCTACCGGTGTGTCTTTTATGGGGTGCACTCATGAAAACTGCAATAAAACTTCACATTCAGAGCATTTTTTACACCTCGAACTCTACAAAGTGTCTCAGAGAAGAAGTGCTGATCTACGATCAGGTCCATACTGTCCATGGAACCTAGATCTAAAAAGGGTAAACTGATCCTAGATTAGCACTCCTACTTTGTGAATACAGGCTCTGTTTGGGCCCATCACTTCCTGCTCCACCCTGCCCTTGTAACTCCCTCCCTCCCTGTGCCTGAAAAAAGCTAAAAGTGACACAGTTCTGTTCTGTGAGACAAAGAAACGGTTTATCAATGTTATCATCGTCTGCATTACGCTGACCTCCATCAGGTCTTTGAAGACAGGTGTCCATCTGGACAGGTTGTATGTCTCTTCCTGAAAGCGCTCCCTTCGAGACGACCTAAGCAGTGGGAACAAGCTTGGCTGGAGAGAGGGAGAGAGTGAAAGAGAGATATAGAAACGAAACCATAAATAAAAGTCAAGTTTAAAGGTAAGAAGATACAAAATAAGAATTGCAAAAAAAAGATAAAAAACCATAAAACTAGTGAAGTTCCACACTATAATACAATACACTGATGGTACTGTATAATCCACCTGGGCTATGACTATGCTAAGATCTAGCAAACTACATACAGTAGGCTATGCCCTATAAAATCTCACTAACCGAAGATATGATGGGGACTCCTAGTTCTCTCCAGTTGAGAATAAACTCTCTGTCCTCCTGAATCTTAACGTGATGGATGAGTTCGTTCAGGTTCTCCTCTGTTGTTCCTGTTCAGAACCAGAAAGAAAAAGGTTTTAAAAATGCTAATTGACTAAAGTTACCTCAGGCCAAACGAAAAGAGATTATATTGAAGGAATATTCCTATAGCTGAAGCTCCAATGGTACCTTTGTCAAGGGGCACATAAGGAATTCATGATCTTCCATTTTCAAACTGTAGACTTTCTTTGAATTTTCAATTGAATAGACGCCATATAAAAAGCGTCTAAATGTTTACATGTACATTTAAAGATTCTCTTTAAAACTGTGAGGGCACAGGGTGAGTCAGAGCAGCAGACTTGCCATTGAGGCTGAAGATGTAGAGGAGAACCGCTCTGATCTTGTCGTAGATGACGTGGGGATGCAGCAGCACAGGAAGCAGTGTCCTCATCGGGTCCTTCACCTTCTGACCCTCCACATTAGACCCTACTGCCAGGTCCTACACAACAGTGAACACACAGCATCAGTCAGAAACCACAAGGTCATACATAAGGGACAAGTACATTACAACAGTGACATTTTGTCCATAAATATGAGACACTGTAAAGCATACCTGCTCAGCTTTGCAGAGATTCTGCACATTCTTCTGGAAGTGGTTCATACAGTCTTCAGTCAAATTCAGATGGACAGTTTTCTGTGGTTGACATAGAAACATGGCTGAGAAAAACAGTCTAATATTTTATTGTAATATCAATACATTTTCCCACATGGCAGTATAAGTGAACAGCTTTAATTTCCAATCACACAATCACAAACCCAATCACATAATAGAGGACTGACCTGTTTTTCCACAGTATCATTTCCATAGAGAGCCGGTGGAAAAGAAACACCACAATAACCTGGGCCTCAGAGGCATCACACCCAAACAGAGCAGACCAACTCAGGATGACAACCAAAACGGACCAGGTTACATTGGGCTACATACCTGAGCCACCTGCTTGCGGAAGTGGGGCATCTTCTTCATAAGCTGGGATAAGACACTTATTGTGATCTAGAAAACAGAAAATAATGATAAAAACAATGATTTTACTTTATTTTATTTAACCAGGCAAGTCAATTAAGAAAAAATTCTTATTTACAATGATGGCCTGGTAAGAGGCAAAAAGCCTCCTGTGGGGACGGGGGCTGGGATAAAAACTAAAAAAATAATAATATTTAAGACAAAACAGACAGAAGACACTGGCAACAGCACAAACACAACAGCAAAAAAAACAGTGAGTGGATGTGTGTGTAGGTATATGTGTGGTGTGGGTGAAGAAAAACATGCTTCCTTACAAAAGTCCACGCAAACTAGTGACAGCAGGTGACAACTAGAAACAACTACATGTCCCAACAACCTGTTTATCCATTTGTCCTTTTAACTCCTCCAGGGACACAAGGTCCTGGGACCTCATTTATAAACCGTGCGTAGGTAAAAAACATACCCCAAAATGTACAGTACCAGTCAAAGGTTTGGACACATACTCATTCAAGGGTTTTTCTTTATTGTAGAATAATAGTGAAGACATCAAAACTATGAGATAACACATATGGAATCATGAAGTAACCAAAAAAAGTGTTAAACAAATCAAAACAAACTCAGCAAAAAAAGAAACGTCCTCTCACTGTCAACTGCGTTTATTTTCGGCAAACTTAATTAACATGTGTAAATATTTGTATGAACATTACAAGACTCAACAACAGACAAACTGAACAAGTTCCACAGACATGTGACTATGTGACTAACAGAAAAATAATAATCTGTCCCTGAACAAAGGGGGGGGGTTCAAAATCAAAAGTAACAGTCAGTATCTGGTGTGGCCACCAGCTGCATTAAGTACTGCAGTGCATCTCCTCCTCATGGACTGCACCAGATTTGCCAGTTCTTGCTGTAAGATGTTACCCCACTGTTCCACCTGCAAGTTCCCGGACATTTCTGGGGGGAATGGCCCTAGCCCTCACCCTCCGATCCAACAGGTCCCAGACGTGCTCAATGGGATTGAGATCCGGCTCTTCGCTGGCCATGCCAGAACACTAACATTCCTGTCTTGCAGGAAATCCCACACAGAACGAGCAGTATGGCTGGTGGCATTGTCATGCTGAAGGGTCATGTCAGGATGAGCCTGCAGGAAGGGTACCACATGAGAGAGGAGGATTTCTTCCCTGTAACACACAGCATTGAGAGTGCCTGCAATGACAACAAGCTCAGTCCGATGATGCTGTGACACACCGCCCCAGACCATGACGGAACCTCCCCCTCCAAATCGATCCCGCTCCAGTGTACAGGCCTCAGTGTAACGCTCATTCCTTCGACGATAAACGTGAATCCGACCATCACCCCTGGCGAGACAAAACCGCAACTCATCAGTGAAGAGCACTTTTTGCCAGTCCTGTCTGGTCCAGCGACGGTGGGTTTGTGCCCATAGGCGACGTTATCGCGGGTGATGTCTGGTGAGGACCTGCCTTACAACAGGCCTACAAGCCCTCAGTCCAGCCTCTCGCAGCCTATTGTGGACAGTCTGAGCACTGATGGAGGGATTGTGTGTTCCTGGTGTAACTTGTTGTTGTTGCCATCCTGTACCTGTCCCGCAGATGTGATGTTTGGATGTACCGATCGTGTGCAGGTGTTGTTACACGTGGTCTGCCACTGCGAGGACAATCAGCTGTCCGTTCCGTCTCCCTGTAGCGCTGTCTTAGGCGTCTCACAGTACGGACATTGCAATTTATTGCCCTGGCCACATCTGCAGTCCTCATGCCTCATTGCAGCATGCCTAAGGTACGTTCACGCAGATGAGCAGGGACCCTGGGCATCTTTCTTTTGGTGTTTTTCAGTGTCAGTAGAAAGGCCTCTTTAGTGTCCTAAGTTTTCATAACTGTGACCTTAATTGCCTACCGTCTTTGAAAGACAGGGTTCTGAAAAAGGGTTGTTTCTTTTCACATTTTATATTTGCGATTTTTCAAAGTAGCCACCCTTTGCCTTGATGATAACTTTGCATACTCTTGGCATTCTCTCAACCAGCTTCATGAGAAATTCACCTGGAATGCATTTCAATTAACAGGTGTACCTTGTTAAAAGTTAATTTGTGGAATTTCTTTCTTTTTTAATGCGTTTGAGCCAATCAGTTGTGTTTGACAAGGTAGGGGTGGTATACAGAAGATAGCCCTATTTGGGCTAAAGATCAAGTCCATATTTTGGCAAGAGCAGCTCAAATAAGCAAAGAGAAACGACAGTCCATCATTACTTTAAGACATGAAGGTCAGTCAACGCAGAAAACTTCAATAACTTTGAACGTTTCTTCAAGTGCAGTCGCAAAAACCATCAAGAATAATGATGAAACTGACTCTCATGAGGACTGCCACAGGAAAGGAAGACCCAGAGTTACCGCTGCTGCAGAGGATAAGTTCATTAGAGTTAACTGCACCTCAAATTGCAGCCTTCAGAGTTCAAGTAACACACATCTCAACATCAACTGTTCAGAGGAGACTGCGTGAATCAGGCCTTCATGATCGAATTGCTGCAAAGAAACCACAAATTAAGGATCATTAAGAAGAGGAGACTTGCTTGGGCCAAGAAACACGAGCAATGGACATTAGAGACTGGAGGAAATCTGTCCTTTGGTCTGATGAGTCCAAATTTGAGATTTTTGGTTCCGCCGTGTCTTTGTGAATCACAGAGTATGTGAAAGGATGATCTCCGGATGTGTGGTTCCTACCGTAAAGCATGGAGGAGGAGGTGTGATGGTGCATTGCTGGTGACATTGTCAGTGATTTATTTAGATTTCAAGGCACACTTAACCAGCATGGCTACCACAGCATTCTGTAGCGATACGCCATCCCATCTGGTTTGAGCTTAGTGGGACTATCATTTGTTTTTCAACAAAACAATGACCCAAAACACACCTCCAGGCTGTTTACAAAACACACCTCCAGCAAACTCACACGCCCATCAATCAAAGCCACCAGCATATGTCAGACACAGGAGAAAACATTTCTCCCTTAAAACATATTTTATAACTCTAGGCATACCTTATGCTTTCCTGAAAGCAGGCTATAAGACAATGAATTGATAATGAAAATATGAAAGTATGAATGGGACAGTTGTGCTATGCTAAGCTATGCTGAGATGAAATTCACAATCATTACAATATAAATAAATACACGCAACATGTCTATAGCCTATTTATCAGCGACACTGATTATCAAGAGGGAGAGTGTTTGAAAGATTTTTCTTGGAAAGATACTGTGAGGAACTATTATAATTTGAATTAATTATTTATAAAAATTAAGTTACTTCGCTTACTGTGTGAGGTAAAGAAAACAATGGCAAAAGCCCAGCTGGGCACTTTCCTGCATTTGTGAGAAGCAGGCCAGGTACTTCAATGCGTGCTAGGGCTGACCCCATTTAGTCAACTGGTCTATTGTTTGCTCAATAGGCTGTTGGTTGACCGAGATTTCTTCAGTCGAGCAGTCACAATTTGTTTTTGTTTTTTTGTTCATGGTGCACAAGACACCTGTCTCAATGGAATAATCCATTGTGTAGGCCACAGGGATTGCACAGTCCATCACTCTAAGGCATGTGACATGGGTATATTATGTCAAAATAATGGTGCAACACTAATAAATCAAATATTTTATAACAAGTGTGCTTTCTCCCACGTTGGACACGGTCGCTGTCCGCGGTTCTGAAACAATCTTCAGTGCGGCCTTTCATTGGTCGAAAGAACAGGACGACTCTCGGTCGACCATGATAATAATTATTTATTTATTTTAGTCGGGGACGGTCCTAATGCCTGCTCAGGCTCGAGCACGCTCCGTCAACATTTACAGGACAGAGAAACCAGACATGCTCATTGCTCACATGGAGCACGTCAGTGCCTTACAAAGAAGTGTAGCAGCTTTTTTACTCTGCAAACACGAGAATGGTAAATTGCTGTAATTAATACATGCATAAAAATGAATTAATCCGTCATTTTGGTTACATTAACGGAAAACCACATGGGCATTCATAAAAGTGCATTGTGGGCCGATACTGTATAGCCTAGGCTACTATCCTACTTTTTTTGTCTCAACTAGGGCAGCATATCGGCCAGGACAGGGCCTGATCTATAAATTAAGAAAGGATTCCATATCAAATTATACCATGTCAGGATTGGCACATTGTCCATTTGACCCAACATTAGTGCATATAGGCCTCTGAGCCAGAACAACCTTGTCGACTGCTGTTGAATAATTTTTGTTGTTATTGCTTATAATCATTAGTAAACACTCAAATCAAATTGAAATCACATTTTATTGGTCAAATACACATGGTTAGCAGATGTTAATGCGAGTGTATTCAGTACATAAAAAAATCCTAAAATGAATGTAAGCCAATTTAAACATTTTGACAGTTATTTTGTTTTCATGACAGTCTTCATCAATAACCGTCATTAACACAGTGTCACGTTCCTGACCTGTTTTCTGTTGTTTTTGTATGTGTTTAGTTGGTCAGGGCGTGAGTTGGGGTGGGCATTCTATGTTATGTGTTTCTATATTGGGTTAAATGTGTTGCCTGATATGGTTCTCAATTAGAGGCAGGTGTTTGACGTTTCCTCTGATTGAGAACCATATTAAGGTGGGCTGTTCTCATTGTTTGTTTGTGGGTGATTGTTGCTGTGTCGGTGTTTGTTGCACCACACGGTACTGTCTCGTCTCGTTCGTTCGTTCGTTCTTTCCTGTTCGTACGTTCTTCGTTTTATGTAGTTCTCATGTTCAGGTCTGTTTAACGTCGTTTGTCGTTTTGTAATTATCAAGTGTATTTTCGTGTCAGTGTTCGTCTTGTCTATTAAATTCATCATGGAAAATTACCACGCTGCACATTGGTCCTCAGATCCTTGTTGCCTCTCCTCGTCTGAGGAGGAGGAAGAGCTAGACTGTGTAACAGCTTTCTTCCTGGGATGAAGGAGAGGACCAAAATGCAGCGCAGTTTGTGTTCAACATGTTTAATATAACGAACTGTGAACACTTACAATACAAAACAACAAACGTGAAAAAAACGACAGTCCTATCTGGTGCAGAACACAAACACAGAGACAGGAAACAACCACCCACAATCCCCAACACAAAACAAGCCACATATATATGATTCTCAATCAGGGACAACGATTGACAGCTGTCTCTGATTGAGAACCATATTAGGCTGAACACCGAAACAGACGAACTAGACACACAACATAGAATTCCCACCCAGCTCACGTCCTGACCAACACTAAACAAGCAAAACACATAAGAACTCTGGTCAGGACGTTACAGACTGCCGTTACACACAGTTACTCAATTACCATCGCAGCCCCCTAACACAAATGTAACAAAAAACATACCTTCCCATCCTGGCTGTTTTTTGTTGGCAGAAATTTCCTTCACTAGTTTAGGTATTTGTCTAGAATATAAAAAATAAATTAGATTGTTACAATGGTTATCATGAAGATAATTAACTGAAATAGATAGAAAATTGGAATAACTTCTAAACTATCTCTGATACTCACTCTGATACCTCCGCAATGTGAATGTGCTTGAGTCTAACCCACAGCTCGTCATTCTCATTCAGCAGGGCCTCCTTCTCAGAACCATCTTTACACTTGTATCTGGACAGAGAAACAAGTGAATGAACAATGTGTGTTTTACATCATCGTGGTGGTGGATTATACAGTGCATTCAGAAAATATACAGACCCCTAGACTTTGTCCACATTGTTACATTAGTCTTATTCTAAAATTGATCACACACACACAACAAAGCAAAAACAGGTTTGACATTTTTGCAAATTTGCAACTGAATTTACCACAGGTGGACTCCAATCAAGTTGTAGAAACATCTCAAGGATGTTCAAGATCAATGGAAACAGGATGCACCTGAGCTCAATTTCGAGTCTCATAGCAAAGGGTCTGAATACTTAAGTAAATAAGGTATTTAAAATATACATATATATATATATATATATACACAATTTGCAAAAAAAATGTAATGTTTACACTTTGTCATTATGGGGTAATGTTTGTAGATTGATGGGGGGGCACGATTTAATCAATTTTAGAATAAGGCTGTAACGTAACAAAATGTGGAAAAAGTCAAGAGGCCTGAATACAAATGCACTGTATGTACATTGCCTTCAGAAAGTATTCACACGCCTAGACTTTACACATTTTGTTATGCGAAAAGGTGGTATTAAAATGGATTTAATGAAATTAATTGCCAACAATCTACACAAAACTGTAATGTCAAAGTGGAAGAAAAAGTCGAACATGTAATATAAAACACTAATATATCTTTAGATAATCTTTTTTACCCCCTTTTCCTCCCCAATTTTGTGATATCCAATTGCAACCTTGTCTCATCGCTGCAACTCCAACAGGTTCGGAAGAGGCGAAGGTCGAGTCATGGGTCCTCCGAAACATGACCCACCAAGCCGCGCTTCTTAACACCCCCTCCCTTAACCCCTGCACCAATATTTCGGAGGAAATACCGTTCAACTGATGATTGGGGTCAGCTTGCAGGAGTCCGCCCCGCCACATGGAGTCGCTAGAGCACGATGAGCCAAGTACAGTCCCTCCGGCCAAACCCGGACAACACTGGGCCAATTGTGCACCGTCCTATGGGACTCCCGGTCACGGCCGGCCGGAACACTGCGATGCAGTGCCTTAGAGCGCAACGCCACTCGAGAGGCAACACAAATATATATTGATTAGATAAGTAATCAAGCCCCTGAGTCGATAACATTTTTGAATCACCTTTGGCAGTAACTACAGCTAGATGTAAGAGCTTTACACAACTGGATTGAACAACATTTGCACATTCTTTTTTTACTTCTTCAAACTCTGTCAAGTTGGTTGTTGATCATTGCTATACAGCCATTTTGAAGTGTTGCCATAGATTTTCAAGCCGATTTAAGTCAAAACTTAAACTAGGCCACTCAGGAACATTCAATGTCGTCTTGGTAAGGAACTCCAGTGTATATTCAGCCTTGTGATTTTGGTTATTGTTCTGCTGAAAGGTGAATTTGTTCCCCGGTGTCTGTTGGAAAGCAGACCGGACCAGGTTTTCCTCTAGGATATTGTATTACGTTTCAGTTGCTTTTTATCCTTGCTGATGACATGATGCAGCCACTACCATGCTTGAAAATATGAAGAGTGGTACTCAGTGATGTGATGTTTGCCACAAACATATAGCTTGCATTCAGGACATAAAGTGAATTTCTTTTCCACATTATTTGCAGTTTAACCTTAGTGCCTTATTGAAAACAGGATATACAGTTGAAGTCAGAAGTTGACATACACCTTAGCCAAATACATTTAAACTCAGTTTCACAATTCCTGACATTTAATCCAAGTAAAAATTCCCTGTCTTAGGTCAGATAGGATCACCACTTTATTTTAAGAATGTGAAATGTCAGAATAATAGTAGAGTGATTTATTTCAGCTTTAATTTCTTTCATCACATTCCCAGTGGGTCAGAAGTGTACATACACTTAATTAGTATTTTGTAGCATTGCCTTTAAATTGTTCAACTTGGGTCAAACGTTTTGGGTAGCCTTCCACAAGCTTCCCACAATAAGTTGGGTGAATTTTGGGCCATTCCTCCTGACAGAGCTGGTGTAACTGAGTCAGGCTTGTAGGCCTCCTTACTCGCACACACTTTTTCAGTTCTGCCCACAAATTTTCTATTGGATCGAGGTCAGGGCTTTGTGATTGCCACTCCAATACCTTGACTTTGTTGTCCTTAAGCCATTTTGACACAACTTTGGAAGTATGCTTGGGGTCATTGTCCATTTGGAAGACCCATTTGCGACCAAGCTTTAACTTCCTGACTGATGTCTTGAGACGTTGCTTCAATATATCCACATCATTTTTCCATCCTCATGATGACATCCATTTTGTGAAGTGCACCAGTCCCCCCTGCAGCAAAGCACCCCCACAACATGATACTGCCACCCCTGTGCTTCATAGTTGGGATGGTGTTCTTCGACTTGCAAGCCTCCCCCTTTTTCCTCCAAACAAAACAATGGTCATTATGGCCAAACAGTTCTATTTTTGTTTCATCAGACCAGAGGACATTTCTCCAAAAAGTACGATCTTCGTCCCCATGTGCAGTTGCAAACCGTAATCTGTCTTTTTTATGGCGGTTCTGGAGCGGTGGCTTCTTCCTTGCAGAGCGACCTTTCAGGTTATGTCGATATATGACTCGTTTTACTGTGGATATAGATACTTTTGTAGCTGTTTCCTCCAGCATCTTCACAAGGTCCTTTTCTGTTGTTCTGGGATTGATTTGCACTTTTCACACCAAAGTACGTTCATCTCTAGGAGACAGAGCGCGTCTCCTTCCTGAGCGGTACGACGGCTGCGTGGTCCCATGGTGTTTATACTTGCGTACTATTGTTTGTACAGATGAACGTGGTACCTTCAGGCGTTTGGATATTGCTCCCAAGGATGAACCAGACTTGTGGAGGTCTACAAATGTTTTTCTGAGGTCTTGGCTGATTTCTTTTGATTTTCCCATGATGTCAAGCAAAGAGGCACTGAATTTGAAGGTAGGCCTTGAAATACATCCACAGGTAAACCTCCAATTGACTCAAATTAGGTCAATTAGCCTATCAGAAGCTTCTAAGCTATGACATCATTTTCTGGAATTTTTCAACCTGTTTAAAGGCACAGTCAACTTAGTGTATGTAAACTTCTGACCTACCGGAATTGTGAAATAGTGAATTATAAGTGAAATAATCTGTCTGTAAACAATTGTTGGAAAAATTACTTGTATCATGCACAAAGTAGATGTCCTAACCGACTTGCCGAAACTATAGTTTGTTAACAAGATATTTGTGGAGTAGTTGAAAAACGAGTTAATGACTCCAACCTAAGTGTATATAAACTTCCGACTTTAACTATGTTCTGTACAGACTTCCTTCTCATTCAGGTTAGCATTTTAGAGTAACTACAATGTTGATCCAGCCTCAGTTTTCTCCTATCACAGCCATTAAACTCTAACTGTTTTAAAGTCACCATTGGCATCATGTTGAAATCTCGGAGCGGTTTCCTTCCTCTCCGTCAAATAAGTTAGGAAGGATTCCTGTATCTTTGTAGTGACTGGGTGTATTGATACACCATCCAAAGTGTAATTTATAATTTCACCATGGTCAAAGGGATATTTAATGTCTTATTTTTTGGGGATCTACAAATATGTGCCCTTCTTTGTAAGGTATTGGAAAACCTCCCTGGTCTTTGTGGTTGAATCTGTGTTTGAAATTCACTGCTTGACTGAGGGACAGGTAATTCATTGTATTTGTCGGGTACAGAGGAAGTAGTCATTCATATTGCACACAGTGCGAGTCAATGCAAATTATTATGTGACTTGTTTTTCCCAATTAACTTATTTAGGATTGCCATAACAAAGGGGTTGAAAACTTAATGACTGAAGACATTCCAGCCTTTCAGATTTTATGAATTTGTAAAAATGTCTAAAAACATAATTACACTTTGACATTACGGGGTATTGCGTGTAGCCCAGTGACACAAAGGATGAATACTTTCTGAAGGCACTGTAGTTCTGTTCACAGCATGTAGCAAAGAACATGCTTCAGGCACATGGCAAGCTAAAAGAGCTTTTCCTTTCGATCTACTGTATCAATGTATTTTTACCCAGTCAGACATTCCAGAACAAGTGAGAACAAAAACACTGCACACAAGACAGGAAATCAAAGGAGAGTGGACCACAGGGAGACAAAATGGTCACTAAGTCATCAGCTAAAGGGGATCTGAATACAGAATAAAACATTTTTAAAATAATTCTGGGTCTGAGCTGGGGTCTTACTTGTATGTGTTGTTCTTGTATGTGTTGTTCTCGTAGGCCACAGCCTGGTAGGTCAGCTCATGTAGGATGGGAGTCACAGGGTCAAAGCCACTCTCAAGGATGAGCAGCTGGGCATGGGTCTTTCCCTGAGGGAACAACAAATCACACACAGAAAGAAAGAAAGAGGTGTCATTTACATTGTAGTGTTACACTTTGTAGTGTTAAGCAATTACAGTACATGGCCAGCCAGATACTGATATTTAAATGACTTACTAATACAAATGACCCCTACTAACCTTTCAACTAAATACATCAAGACAATGTCTAGGGCAGGGGTGTCAAACTCATTTTGCCCCGGGAGCTGCATTCATTCTTCAACTAGGTCAGGAGTGCCGCACTCATTTTTTACAATGATTTCCTCGCCGTCACCCCCTGGGCCGTAATTTGGACACCCCTAGTCTAGGGCCATGTCATTATAGTCTTTATGTCACCTATTGGCTGGTATCCGTCTTCTTTGATGATATCCATAACACATTTTCTGACACACGAGGTTAAGTCCTTATTTATTGAGTCAACACCCTGCAAACAGCAGGCAAGATGGCCACCTCACCCTCTTCTTGTCGTTATCTTCCATCTCGTAATGCTGGGCCAGTTTGTTATCCACCAGCGCTGCTAGCTGCTTGGCATTATCCAGAGTGGTATTATCCAACATGGTCTCCATGAAAGGAATAAACATTGTCAGGCATGGGTTATATAAAAATTTAAAAAATCATGGATATTATGGAAAATAAACATAAACATTTTTTTTTACCATTTCTATTCAATTTAGAAGGTTCTTACTAAAAGCTCAGTTGAGACAAAAAAGTATATATAAATGTGATATCATAATAGTTAGATGGCTATTCATCCAAGGGTTGTTGCAGTGACTGACTGTTTTCTGTGAGCAAACAATCAAGGTGTGGCTACAGAACACGTATATATTCATACATTACAGACATTTATATAATACCATTTTAAATCCGACGGTTATATAATGCAATTCTAAGAATGTGCTTGGGGGCTGCAGCGAAGGAGGGACGCAGCGGTTCCTCCTGCGAAATTTGTAGCATTGGGGTGAAGGGGAGCGGGGGTTAAAAAGGGGTTCCATCCCCCTTGTTTTGGGGGTCCATAAAAAAAGAACAATCAATTGAAAGAAAAAATATGAAAAGAATATTATGCTGACACCAAACTTGTATATATAGCCACAAATGAGCCCAATAGCATATTGGTAAATGTATTTGTTTAAATTACTTTTACATTTTGGACCATGCATATAGACTATGCACGGTCCATATTATCAGGTATGCTATTAGCAATAAGCGTTATCACCTGTAGCCCAACTGATGTAGCATAGTGGCTATAAATAAATAGGCTGAAGCATGGGGTTGCCTATCTGCATTTACCCTACTGACCTTATCATTAGCTAGATCCCAAATGTGACATTTTAACTACTTAGCATCATACTGATGAATTGTATGTCCCAAAAAACACAGCTGTGTTGCCTAAGCATAGTGAATATAATGTAGGCCTACCAATGCCACCGCTAAAAACTCTGGGGGTAAAATGCCACCCGGGGTACCCATGCCACCGCTAAAAACTCTGAGCTTAAATTGGTTCTGTTTGCGCATATTTATGGGGTTGAGAAATAAATAAAGTAGGAATAGAATGCTGGGATCCCTGAAAGCTTGGAAAGCTTTTTTTAAAGCACAAAAACAATCTGACTAGGTAACTAGATAAACTATTCTACTACGGGGTTGTCTGATTTTTCTATTCATTACTTGTTTTGTTAGCAGAGGAAAAGTAAATGTGGACTGTTCTAGTATCTTCAAAGTGCGCCTCGGCAGAAATATTTTTATGTTCTATATTTTTTGGGCATGGCGGTAAGGATTTTCCCATGGTGCAGCGCCACAGCTAAATGACTGCAGCAGAAACACTGGAGTGGTGTAAGGAGAAGGGGTGTAAACTGAGAAAGAGGAGATCAGAGCTCCTTATGCTATCTGACCCCTGGGTACTCATCCAGCGTGGCACACCTTGTGACGATCTGGGCTGCCAGAGTCTCTGGTGGCTTCCCTTTGTCCTGACTACTGTGAGGGCTGTAGATACTGCGGAAGGCCCCAGGGTTATCACAAGTGAACACCTGAAAGATAAAGGATTGGTTTACATTAGTTCATGTGGATTGGTATACATCAGTTCATATGTAATATACAGCATTGAAAATGGCGCCGAAGGAGATGGCTGACCGTATACGATCCCATAACCAATTGTGCTATTGTGTATGTTTTTTTGAGTTATTTGTAGCATATTTTTTACATAATGTTTCTGCCACTGTGTCTTATGACCGAAAAGAGCTTCTAGATATCAGGACAGCGATTACTCACCCCGTACTGGAGGAATACATTTTCTTCAATGAGTCGGACGGGAAGGATTTACTTCAGATGCCCGACAAGGCCCTCATCCCCATCATTCGCAGGAGAAAGAGACAGAGGTATCGAGGACGAAAGTCCGGGTGCCTTGTAAGGATCCGTCGCCGAGAAGGTAATCTACCTTTACCATCAGTCCTATTAGCCAATGTAAAATCAATCGATAATAAAATAGACAAACTACGATCATGTATATCCTACCAACGGGACATTAAAAACTGTAATATATTATGTTTCACCGAGTCATGGCTGAATGACGACATGAATAACATACAGCTGGCGGGTTTTAAGCTTCTTCGCCAATAGAACAGCGGCCTCTGGTAAGACAAGTGGTGGCGGTCTATGTATATTTGTAAACAACAGCTTGTGCATGAAATATAAGGAAGTCTCAAGATTTTGCTCACCTGAGTTACTCTCTCTCATGATAAGCCACACCTTTTACCAAGAGCGTTTCTGTATTCGGCGCATGTGACCTAAAAATAAAATTTGGGAATCCAACTTTATCTATAGATTCTGATCAGATATTCGAACAAGAAAATACTAAATTGGGACCGACATTTTATGTAGCTATGATCCTTTGTAAATTAACTTGGTGATTAGGAACTAGGACTCCCGAGTGGCGCAGCGATCTAAGGCACTGCATCTCAGTGCTAGAGGCGTCACTACAGACCCTGGTTTGATTCCAGGCTGTATCTCAACCAGCCATCTCAACCAGCCGTGATTGGGAGTCCCGCACAATTGGCCCAGTGTCATCCGGGTTAGGGTTTGGCCGGGGTAAGCAGTCATTGTAAATAAGAATTTGTTCTTAGCTGACTTGCCTAGTTAAATAAATGTTAAATAAATAAAATGATACTACCCAGATTAACTTCATAAAAGGATTAAATATGATGTTATACATGGATGAGAGGATGAGAATCCAGAAAAGTGTTTATGCCATTTATGAAAACCAATCATTTTGACTGAGTTCATTGTGTTCAGCTTCACTCTCAATACTAGGTGCCATCAACACACGGTAACTGATAATCTTCCCATGGTTCTGCATTCTTAAAATCTTTTTTTTTAGAGGGATAAAACACACATCATAGAATCCAAGTCACACCCCTCAAGCATTTTCTCCTGACAACAGAACAGGTCTTTTGAATAATGAAACCTACAAGTGTTACCTGTATCCAGATATTCCGTTACAGAATCCTAGCGTTGACAGATTGCCACATTGTATAACATCATATTAAGATTCTAGAGCAACGCCCTTCCAGGATTTTGTGTACCTTTTTGTCCTATGGAAATCCAGCACCAACAGACACTCACAGACCAACAAAAATGAATAACCTAACTAACATGGTGCAAGTTATTTTGTAAGGGAAAGTAACAGTTTCTTATGTGAATAGAACATTTAAAAAACTTACTTGGGACTCCTGGGGCAAGAAGAAAATGTTTATTTCCTTGCAGACACGTATATATTTTGCACTGTACTGTTTCATCTTGCTGAACATCTCATCAGAACAATCTGAAGGGGGGAGAGTTCCAGAATTGACAATCAAAAAGGGGTTTATAATCATAAAGACAGAATATTTCTTGCCTCAGTATATACTTACAGTCAGTGAAATAAACATATGCTGCTTTGTACTTAGGTTTCAGCTTGAAGTCACCAATGAAGGCATCCACAAACTGTCAGCACAGAATGGAAATATTTCACTACAAATACACATTCACAGCCCTGTCAAACCTAGAACACATGAAGAACAAGTTGTACTATTTTGTTCGTAATGATGATCAATATAGACGTTTTCCTATTGAGGTGGAGTATGGTGTAGAGACATTTAATGATGTCGAACCTTTCCTGTCGGGGTCATGAAGTAGATGGCCTTCATTTCCAGTAAAGGCTCTATGCTTTTGTAGAGGTCCTCCACAACTAAGAGAAAATACAGTGTAATTTCAGTTCATGGCGCGGATATCAATAACACCACTTTTCACTGCTTTAAACATATTCGAAGTAGCCTTGGATTATTTGTACTATTAATTGAGTACATAAGAAGTTCTATGCTAATGATATGTCAGTCTTGCTTATGCTGTTGTGGGGACACATTCTTATATCCATCTTGCATATAACAAAACAGACAGTCTTACAGGGATCTAATATTTTCATATCCCTTCTACATGAAACAGAAGCGTCACTTTGACGTGTGAAAACGTCCACTTGCAATGTAATTCTCCAATTACAATCGAAGTCAACCACAATTGCTGTCATATTGTTGACCTGAAATCATGGTTACAATCCGCAACGGTCAGAAGTAAGGCCAAACAGTAGACATCTATGAAAATGATCATTTCCATTAGTGTGACATACTGCGATTCCCTCCTGCATCAGGTCGGACATTTTGCAGCACGTCGACAGAAGCTTGGTGGTGAAGTGGTCCAGTATCAATATCTGAGAAAGAAAAGATGTATGCTATGACCTCGATATGATACCTTTTGATTGTGTTGAATGTTTCACATTAGACAAGAGAGATGTCCATCATAAGCACAGCATACAATGCATTCCCAAGCAGCAGTGTATCAAAACAATGACTGGGTTGTGTGCAGTCGGGAATACGGCACTTAACCCAATAACATGGTCTAAGTGATGGAACGGTGAAGCAATGCAGGCAATACATTCAAGAACGCAACAGTGAGTGTCGTGTCAAAAGAAACAGATCCAGTCCCATTACCTTCCATATTTCTGACTTTTTGCAATCCTCGATGACCGTTTCCTTTATTCCTTGTTGAAAGATGAATGGCAGATAGCTTAACTTTAGTATTTATTACGTTCTACTTGTCAATCCCTAGGCTACGTTATTGACTGTCAGAGCTGCCCCCTCCCACAAATGATCCATCTGGCAAAACAATCAATGAAAGATATTATTTCCCAGGCCATAAAAAAATACTAAATATTGGAAAAGGTACCCTACACTCAAGTGCATTATATTTGTATATTTCTTGACAGTGCACTGAGCAATGATGTGTAGGCTATACACTGACCTAGCGGTCTGTCAAGGGGTGCAATCATTAGTCCAAACAATTGCATGAGAGATCTTAACTTTTTTTGCACACGTTTCCGCTATCCTTTCTACGAGGCTTTCTACTTCAGTGAGTCAGCGGCAAAGGACATTCTGCTCAGACCAGGCCCAAAACCCTGACACTCGATAACGGAAGAGGCGGCATTATAGAGGCCGGCGTGCGGGATACCAGATGAGACTACGTCGGCGAGTGAATAAACAACCTCCACCCTCCATTCTATTGGCAAATGTGCAATCAGTGGAGAATAAACTGGACGACCTCGGTTCAAGACTATCCTATCAACGTGATTTGAAGAACTATAATATCCCATGTTTCTCCGAGACATGGCTGAACAAGGACATGGAAAACATAAACCGAGCTGGTTTTTCTATACAATCGGCAGGACAGAACGGAAGCGTTGGTTAAACTCAGGGGGGTGGTGTGTATCTCTGTTAACAGTTGCGCGATCTCGAATATTATGGAAGACTTGAGGTTCTGCTCGCCTGAGTTAGAATACCTTATGATCAGCTGTAGACCAGGAGTACTCAAATCCTACCCTACGAGGTCCGGAGCCTGCTGGTTTTCTGTTCTACCTGATAAATTCCACCTCTGGCCTGCTCGCCTCCCTACCTCTGAGGAAGTACAGTTCCCGCTCAGCCCAGTCAAAACTGTTCGCTGCTCTGGCACCCCAATGGTGGAACAAACTCCCTCACGACGCCAGGTCAGCGGAGTCAATCACCACCTTCCGGAGACACCTGAAACCCCACCTCTTTAAGGAATACCTAGGATAGGATAAAGTAATCCTTCTAACCCCCCCCCCCCCCCCTTAAAAGAGTTAGATGCACTATTGTAAAGTGGTTGTTCCACTGGATATCATAAGGTGAATGCACCAATTTGTAAGTCGCTCTGGATAAGAGCGTCTGCTAAATGACTTAAATGTAATGTAAATGTAATAAATAATTGCACACACCTGGTGTCCCAGGTCTAAATCAGCCCCTGATTATAGGGGACCAATTTAAAAAATCAGTGGAACTGGCTTTGAGGTCTAGAGTTGAGTTTGAGGGCTGTAGACAATACTATTTACCAAGAGAGTTTATCTATATTTTTCGTAGCTTTCCATTTACCAACTCAAAACGATGCTGGCACTAAGAACACACTCTGTACAGGGCCTTAAGCAAACAAGAAAATTCTCACCCGAAGGTGGTGCTCCTAGTGGCCGATGATTTTAATGCAGGATAACTGAAATCTGTGTTACCCAATTTCTATCAGCATGTCAACTGTGCAACTAGAGGCAATAAAACTCTAGATCACCTTTACTCAACACACAGAGACACATACAAAGCTCTCCCTCACCCTCCATTTGGCAAATCTGACCATAACTCTTATCCTCCTTACAAGCAAAAACTCAAACAGGAAGTAACAGTGCTGCGCTCAATACGGAACTGGTTCAATGAAGAGGATGCTAAACTACTGGATTGTTTTGCTTGCAAACTGGAATAAGTTCCGGGATTCACCCAATGACATTGAGGGGTTTACCACATCAGTCACCGGCTTCATTAATAAGTGCATCAACGACGATGTCGTCCCCACAGTGACCGTACATATCCCAACCAGAAGCCATGGATTACAGGCAACATCCGCAGGCTAGATCGGACGCTTTCAAGGAGCAGGACAATAATCCAGATGCTTATAAGAAATCACACTACACCCTCCGACCAACCATCAAACAGGCAAATTATCCATACAGGACTAAATACCTTCTATGTTCGCTTCGAGGCAAGCAACACATAACCATGCATGAGAGCACCAGCAGTTCCGGATGACTGTGTGATCATGCTCTCCGTAGCCGAAGTGACTAAGGCCTTTAAAACAGGTTAACATTCACAAGGCCACAGGGCCAGATGGATTACCAGGAAGCTTACTCAGAGCATGCGCTGACCAGCTGGCAAGTGTCTTCACTAACATTTTCAGCCTCTCCCTGAACCAGTCTGTAATAGCTACATGTTTCAAGCAGACCACCATAGTCAATGTGCCCAAGAACGCCAAGGTAACCTGTCTAAATGACTATTGCCCCGTAGTAGAGTTATGCGCGGGACAGATTTCTTCATCCAGCTCCTGCCCGCAGGCGCAGATTTTCATACTGCACACCGCCCACACCAGTTGGCATTCTAGCCAACTTCCACCTGCTACCGCAAGAACTGGTCCCAAACCTAACCACCAACCGCAGTTCCCACAATGTTATTTTAGGTATATGTGACGCAGCTCACTTGCCAGCCATGGTCCCAGCAATTTTGCATCCTATTGGCAATATCAAATTTGCAAAAATAACTTAAGAAATAGGTTAAAATACCTATTATTCTCACAGTGGCCCATTATATTAGGCTATCAGTATTACTGGGCTATATCAGCCAATATGCTAGATGTAGTTTGAATAGAGCAGAGTCGGAGAGACTTGCGCTTTCTCTTGAGCTATTTTTATAGCCTACTATAAGGATTGGGAAGATTTTCAGACAGAAATATTGGTGATCGATATGTATTTCTAGGCAATATAATAAACTTTAATCATATTTAGGAAGTAGATTTCCTTGGAAAGATACTGTATCTGCCCCGTGCTTCTCTGCCCATGTATAGGCTATAGCCTACTCTAATTACAAGCGCACCTGATCTCACACGTATGGCTACTGAACTTAAAGCAGCAAAAACAATGACAGTGACACTTGCTACATTTTGCATATAGGATATAGACTTCCTTGTAGGATGATTTGCAGGCAGACAAATAAATGGGTAATTAATACTTATTAAAAATAAAAAGGTGCAACGCTCACTCACCATAGTAGCCTAAACAATGTGCAGGTTGTGCCTTTTCCTTTTCAATTATAATAAAAATGTCATTGCACCTCAAATCATGTTGGTTGAGGGCCCTCCACTTCTTTCCATTAATCATATTTGTTTACAGACACTGTTGTAAACTACAGTCTAATCATATTCAGGTTAATTTCATATTTATGTTAACTGCCACGTAATTCTCCACCCATGTAGGCAGCCTACTGTATTTCAATGAGACCACACACACTAGTCGCACTTGAACTCGCACACCCAGCTAGGAGAGGTAGGCTACTGAAGTCGAAGCAGTGATTTCTGTGTGTTAATAATGCAAAAAGTTACTTTTACTGTAATAGGTAGGCTTAGGTTAATGCATACAAAGCAGAAAGACAACCGTTTCCAAATAATCTGCAGGACAACAAAGTCGTCTGACCGCCTGCAGCAATAAAAAAAATGCTGACCACGCCGCAAAGTTCTCTGTCAGGACCCGCAGGGGCAGTACTCTACCACGTAGAACTCACATCTGTAGCCATGAAAAGCTTTCAAAGGCTGGTCATGGCTCACATCAACACCATCATCCCAGACACCCTGGACACACTCCAATTTGCTCATCGCCCCTACAGATCCACAGATGACGCTCTTTCTATTGCACTCCACACTGCCCTTTCCCACTTGGACAAAAGAAACACCTTGTCACGCCCTGGCCTTATTATTCTTTGTTTTCTTTATTATTTTAGTTAGGTCAGGGTGTGACATGGGTAATGTTTATGTTTTGTTGGTTTTGGGTGTTTATTTGGTAAAGGGGTTATGGGGTGTAGTAGATGGTTTTGTGTTGAGTGTATATGTCTAGCGTTGTCTATGTTGGTTAGTTATCTAGGAGAGTCTATGGTTACCTGAATGAGTTCCCAATTAGAGACAGCTGATTTCGGTTGTCTCTGATTGGGAGCCTTATTTAGGGTAGCCATAGGCTCTCATTGGTTGTGGGTAATTGTCTATGTAAGAACGTTAGTAGCCTGTATGTTTGTGCACAACGTTTGTAGCTTCACGGTCGTTTTGTTATTTTGTTGTTTTGTTAAAGTGTTTTTGTGTCGTGTTCATCTTCGTGGTGTTAATAAAGAAGATGGCTTACTTTCCAAAAGCTGCGTTTTGGTCCATCAATCCAGTACACGATCGTGACAGAATTACCCACCATAGGACCAAGCGGCATGGAAGGCGGCAACAGGACCTACCCACAAAGGATTTCTGGACATGGGAGGAGATACTGGATGGTAAGGGGCCGTGGGATCAACCTGGAGAATATCGCCTCCCTCGTGAAGAGCTGGAGGCAGCGAAAGCCGAGAGGAGGCGATATGAGGAGGCAGCACGGAGACAAGGCTGGAAGCCCGTGAGTACAACCCAAAAATTTCTTGGGGGGGGCCTTAAAGGGAGTGTGGCGAAGTCAGGTAGGAAACCTGCGCCTACTCCCTGTACTTACCGTGGAGAGCGAGAGTACGGGCAGACACCGTGTTACGCAGTAGAGCGCACGGTGTCTCCTGTACGCGTGCATAGCCCGGTTCGGTACATTGCAGCTCCACGTATCGGCCGGGCTAGACTGAGCGTTGAGCCATATGTCATGAAGCCGGCCCAACGCATCTGGTCACCAGTGCGTCTCCTCGGGCCGGCGTACATGGCACCAGCCTTACGCATGGTGTCCCCGGTTCGCCTACATAGGCCGGTGCGGGTTATTCCACCTCCCCGCACTGGTCAGGCGACGGGGAGCATAGAACCAGGTAAGGTTGGGCAGGCTCGGCGTTCAAGGGAGCCAGTACGCCTGCACGGTCCGGTATTTCCGGCGCCACCTCCCCGCCCCAACCCAGTACCACCAGTGCCTCCTCCACGCACTAGCTATATGGTGCGTGTCTCCAGCCCTTTACCACCAGTGTCTAAACCACGCACCAAGCCTCCTGTGTGTCCCCAGAGTCCTGTGCGTCCTGTTGCTGCTCCCCGCACTAGCCCTGAGATGCGTGTCCCCAGCCCGGTGCCACCAGTCCCGGCACCACGCACCAGGCCTACAGTGCGCCTCAGCCGGCAGGAGTCTGCCGTCTGCACAGCATTGACTGAACTGCTCGTCTCCCCAGCGCCATCTGAGCCATCCGTCTCCCCAGCGCCATCTGAGCCATCCGTCTCCCCAGCGCCATCTGAGCCATCCGTCTGCAATGAGCCTGCAAAGCCGCCCGTCTGTCATGAGCCTGCAAAGCCGCCCGTCTGCCATGAGCCCACTGAGCCGTCCGCCAGACAGGAGCCGCTAGAGCCGCCAGACAGACAGGAGCCGCTAGAGCCGTCCGTCAGACAGGATCTGCCAGAGCCGCCAACCAGACAGGATCTGCCAGAGCCGCCAACCAGACAGGATCTGCCAGAGCCGCCAACCAGACAGGATCTGCCAGATCAGTCAGCCAGCCATGAGCAGCCAGATCCGTCAGCCAGCCATGAGCAGCCAGATCCGTCAGCTAGCCATGAGCAGCCAGATCCGTCAGCTAGCCATGAGCAGCCAGATCCGTCAGCTAGCCATGAGCAGCCAGATCCGTCAGCTAGCCATGAGCAGCCAGATCCGTCAGCTAGCCATGAGCAGCCAGATCCGTCAGCTAGCCATGAGCAGCCAGATCCGTCAGCTAGCCATGAGCAGCCAGATCCGTCAGCTAGCCATGAGCAGCCAGATCCGTCAGCTAGCCATGAGCAGCCAGATCCGTCAGCCAGCCATGAGCAGCCAGATCCGTCAGCCAGCCATGAGCAGCCAGATCAGTTAGCCAGCCATGAGCAGCCAGATCCGTTAGCCAGCCATGAGCAGCCAGATCTGTCAGCCAGCCATGGGCCGTCCCTCAGTCCGGAGCTGCAGTCCCTCAGTCCGGAGCTGCAGTCCCTCAGTCCGGAGCTGCAGTCCCTCAGTCCGGAGCTGCCATTCCTCAGTCCGGAGCTGCCATTCCTCAGTCCGGAGCTACCCCTTACCCTGGAGCTGCCCCTTCCCCTGGTGCTGCCCCTTACCCTGGTGCTGCCCCTTATCCTGGTGCTGCCCCTTATCCTGGTACTGCCCCTTATCCTGGTACTGCCCCTGACCCTGGTACTGCCCCTTACCCTGGTACTGGTCCTTAGTCCGGAGCTGTCCCTTAGTCCGGAACTCCCCCTTAATGCAATGGGGTTAATGTGGAGGGGGGTCGTTTGGAGGAAGCCTAGGAGGTGGTTAGGTACTGTGGTGACGTGGGGACTACGACCAGAGCCGGAGCCGCCACCGTGGAGGGGAGCCCACCCAGACCCTCCCCTAGACTGTGTATGGTGCGCCCGGAGTTCGCGCCTCAAGGGGGGGGTTATGTCACGCCCTGGCCTTATTATTCTTTGTTTTCTTTATTATTTTAGTTAGGTCAGGGTGTGACATGGGTAATGTTTATGTTTTGTTGGTTTTGGGTGTTTATTTGGTAAAGGGGTTATGGGGTGTAGTAGATGGTTTTGTGTTGAGTGTATATGTCTAGCGTTGTCTATGTTGGTTAGTTATCTAGGAGAGTCTATGGTTACCTGAATGAGTTCCCAATTAGAGACAGCTGATTTCGGTTGTCTCTGATTGGGAGCCTTATTTAGGGTAGCCATAGGCTCTCATTGGTTGTGGGTAATTGTCTATGTAAGAACGTTAGTAGCCTGTATGTTTGTGCACAACGTTTGTAGCTTCACGGTCGTTTTGTTATTTTGTTGTTTTGTTAAAGTGTTTTTGTGTCGTGTTCATCTTCGTGGTGTTAATAAAGAAGATGGCTTACTTTCCAAAAGCTGCGTTTTGGTCCATCAATCCAGTACACGATCGTGACACACCTACTGTACATGAGAATGCTGTTCATTGACTACAGCTCAGCGTTAAACACCATAGCGCCCTCCAAGCCAAGCGCATCACTAAGTTAGACCCTGGGACTGAATACCTCCCCCTCTGCAACTGGATCTCCTGACGGGCCGCCCCCAGGTGGTGAGGGTAGGCAACAACACATCAGCCACATTGACCCTCAACACAGGGTGCATGCTTAGTCCCCTCCTGTACTCCCTGTTCACCCATGACTGCGTGGCCGTGCACGACTCCAACACCATCATTAAGTTTGCCGACAACACGGAGGTAGGCCTGATAACCGATGACAATGAGACTGCCTATAGGGAGGAAGTCAGAGACCTGGCAGTGTGGTACCAGGACAACAACCTCTCCCTCAACATCAGAAAGACAAAGGTGCTGATCGTGGACTACAGGAAAAGGAGGGCCAAGCACACTTCCATTCACATCAACCGGGCTGTAGTGGAGCGGGTGGAGAGCTTCAAGTTCCTCGGTGTCCACATCACTAAGGACCTACCGTGGTCTAAACACACCATCACAGTCAGGAAGAGGGAATGATAGGATGTCACACCCCTCTTCAACGAGTCGGACGAGAAGGATTTACTCCAGACACCCGACAAGGTCCTCATCCCCGTCATTCGCAGGAGGAAAAGACAGAGTTATCGTGGACGACGGTCCGGGTGCCTTGTAAGGATCTGTCGCAGAGAGGGTAAATTTACCTTTACCATTGGTCCTTTTAGCAAATGTACAATCAATTGAAAATAAAATAGACGAACTACGAGCACGTATATCCTACCAACGGGGCATTAAAAACTGTAATATCTTATGTTTCACCACTAAACACCTCCCTCTGCAACTGGATCCTGGACTTCCTGATGGGCCGCCCCCAGGTGGTAAGGGTAGGGAACAACACATCCGCCACGCTGATCCTCAACATTGGGGCCCCTCAGGGGTGCGTGCTTAGTCCCCTCCTGTACTCCCTGTTCACTCATGACTGCATGGCCAGGCACGACTCCAGCACCATCATCAAGTCAGCTGATGACACAATGGTGATAGGCCTGATCACCGACAACGATGAGACAGCCTATAGGGGGGAGGTCAGAGACCTGGCCATGTGGTGCCAGGACAACAACCTCTTCCTCCACATGATCAAAACAAAGGAGATGATTGTGGACTACAGGAAAAGGAGGCCCGAGCACACCCTCATTCTCATTGACGGGGCTGTAGTTGAACAGGTTGAGAACTTCAAGTTCCTTGGTGTCCACATCACCAACAAACTATCATGGTTCACACACACTAAGACAGTTGTGAAGAGGGCACGACAAAGCCTATACGCCCCCAGGAGACTGAAAAGATTTGTCATGGGTCCTCAGATCCTCAAAAGGTTCTACAGCTGCACCACTGAGAGCATCCTGACTGGTTGCATCACTGCCTGGTATAGCAACTGCTCTGCCTCCAACCACAAGGCACTACAGAGGGTAGTGCGTACTGCCCAGTACATCACTGGGGCCAAGCTTCCCTAAAGGCCCTAAAAATTGTTAAAGACTCCAGCCACCCTAGTCATAGACTGTTCTCTCTGCTACCGCACGACAAGCGGTACCGGAGCGCCAAGTCTAGGTCCAAAAAGTGTCTGAACAGCTTCTACCCCCAAGCCATAAGACTCCTGAACAGCTAATCAAAGGTCACACAGACCCTCTTTTACACTGCTGCCACTCTCTTTTTATAATCTATGCATAGTAATTTTAACTCTACCTACATGTACATATTACCTCAATTACCTCGACTAATCGGTGCCCCCGCACATTGACTCTGTACCGGTACCCCCTGTATACAGCCTCGCTTGTTATTTTACAGCTGCTGTTTAAGTATCTGTTACTTTTATTTTCTATTTTCTACTTACGAATTTTTTTAAACTTATTAACACTTTTTTAAAAATTCTTAACTTAAAGCATTGTTGGTTAAGAGCTTGTAAGTAAGCATTTCACTGTCAGGTCAACCTGTTGTATTCGGGCGCATGTGACAAATACAATATGATTTGATTTGCAGCTTCAAATAAAATAAAATTTTATTTATCACATGCGCCGAATACAACAGGTGTAGAACAGTGAAATGCTTACTTACAAGCCCTTAACCAACAATGCCGTTTTGCCTGCCAATGCATGTGTTGTCCCAATCAAGCACCCAAGCTAACTGGCTGAAGTTGACTAGCTTGCTAGCTACTTCCAGACACAAATGAGTGAACACCTCAATTACCCTTTTTCTCGCCCTAGCAGAGCTGGTTAGGCTGTATACATGTTTTATAGAGCATTCGTGACTAATTATTACTTTTTTTGCCTACATTTACTGACACCAGTCATATTCAGTGGATCTTGTGCGTTTGTAAATTCATCAGTTATTCTGCACTCTGGCACATTCAAACAAGAGTGCTCTGAAATCAAAGTAGATAGCTAGCCAGAGTGAATTTGAGAACACAAGAGATATGCTAACTGGATAACCGTCATTCAGCATAGCTAGCAAAGCGATTCACATTTCTTGCCACCAAACCTGATGACACGTGCATCTCTAGCTATGTAGCCACTGAAAGACGATACGAGGGGAAAAAGTCAGTCACTCACCCACTCATCCAATGACATGATGTCCTCCTAGCAGCTAGCTAGCTAACGTTAGGCTCTGGGTTTTTATCTTGATCCATAAATAGGTACACTAGCATATTAGCAACGTTATGACTGACTTGTGATCATTGCCCTTGCTAGTTTGATTGTATTGACATTCCCAACCTTAGTTACAATCGTCCATTTTTGTCGAACATATTGAGTCATTGAAACTGAAACAGTGCATCCCGAATGGAGACGGCAAACAATGTACCAGGCCAACTGTGATTTACAACCTGATAGCAATCTTTTTTGGACTACTAAGAAAAGTATTGGTGAATTTATATTAATCATGCATTGAAATGCATCCATCTCTTCAGTCGACAATGCCTTAGTGTATGTCATGGAATGTTGAGTCAAATATAAAGTTATAAAGTTTTATAAAGTTGGTATTGCAGCATAAACTGTGAATTAGATTTTTTTTATTGATATAATTATCTGTTTATTTCATATCTGCAAAGTATTTTAAACACTGTTAGTTCCACTTTAATTATATATTACAGCATACCAACTTATATTTGGTGTTTTTATATCGCTTGCATTTTAGGCCTTAACAAAGGCGTCTAAAATGACAGTGACTACATGGCAAAAGGATATGGCTAGCCACTCAAACACTAAAGGTTTGAGATTTCCTGCCACTTTGATGTGCCCCCTATAAATATAAATGTATTTGTTGGTGAAACACTCACATATCACTTACATCTGTACAGCACTCTCCCTTACCGCTGCAACACATATAGCCTCTTACAAGACACGCCTCAAAATATGCTAATGGCTGAGAACCAATACCACACACACACTAATGTTCAAAAGGTTTTTAGCGCTCCAAAATGTATTCTGAATTACAGTAAATGACTGGCAGCAATTGGCCAGTGAGTCACTGTAGAGTATTAGGACAAGGCTTGTAGAATTTCTGAAGTACACTATAATACCATATTCTGTGGGGGTACAGCATTCTCACTCAAGGGTGCAAAAAATATGAGAAGCCCCTGACTGCAGTGTGCAGTTCAGGGCCGGGCTCAATGTGGGCGGAGTCAAACGTCGTGCCGGGCTCAATGTGGGCTGAGTCAAATGCTTATAACCCGAACCCTTCCCGTCTCTGTCACGCACTGGCCATAGAGAGGCTTTTATTCTCTATTTTGGTTAGGCCAGGGTGTGACTAGGGTGGGCATTCTACATTTACATTACATTTAAGTCATTTAGCAGACGCTCTTATCCAGAGCGACTTACAAATTGGTGCATTCACCTAATGACATCCAGTGGAACAGCCACTTTACAATAGTGCATCTAGATCTTTTAAGGGGGGGGGGGGGGGGGCAGAAGGATTGCTTTATCCTATCCTAGGTATTCCTTGAAGAGGTGGGGTTTCAGGTGTCTCCGGAAGGTGGTGATTGACTTCTAGTTTCTTTATTTCTATGTTTTCTATTTCTTTGTGTTTGGCCGGGTGTGGTTCTCAATCAGAGGCAGCTGTCTATCGTTGTTTCTGATTGAGAACTATACTTAGGTAGCCCTTTTTTCCACCTGTCTTTGTGGGAAGATGACTTTGTTTAGGGCACATAGCCTGTGAGCTTCACGGTTTGTTTTTGTAATGTTTATTGTTTTGTTCGGTGTCATTTTGATTTATTAAAGAAAATGTACGCTCACCACGCTGCACCTTGGTCCTCTTCTTTAAACGGCCATGACAGTCTCCTTCAAGGTCACCCAAGTTGAGGTAAACGTCGAAGGTATCAATGTCAACAAAAGCGAATCTTAATCAAACCTAACCTACATGGATAAAAATATAAACCATGGAAGTAACTGAGACTGTCATTATGCGTAATATACTTTGTAATATTCATGTTATACCAGTGTAGTGGTATATTTTTATATGACCAAATACCGTACCGATGTTAGCATAGCGTTAATTAGCACCGATTTGCACGTGAGCTAGCTAATTGCTCACAATGAGGGAATCATATTTGGACAAATTTGCCTACTTGAGCAGTAAACCTAGGTTTACATGTACAGTTATGTTATTGATTTGATCGTTGATTTTCTGTTTCTTCAATGTATGCCTTGTGTTTGGCTGGCTCTAAATGTTTATCGTTGATGCCATTCCCTTAGTTACACATAGTGAGTCAACACAGCCTACACATAGTATATACAATAATGAAATCACCTGGTCCCAACATACATGGCAAGTCAAGAAAAGTCATTGTAATTTGCCCACACTGCAAACTGAATTTAAATAAGAAAACCTCAAAACATATTTACGAAGAAAGCAAACACATTGCTTTGAAACAGTGTCCAATGAAATAATTTTGGCATGTATTGATGTGAGAAATGGTGTGTTTGCAGTAAAAAATAAATGTTCTGGTCCAGCAACATCCATACATGTTGTGATAAATATTCTTGGGCTAATTCAGTTCCAACCGTGTTCAAAACTGTTATGCATGCTGGAGTATAAAAAGCTGTTGAATTGTACTTTTTCTTTACTTTCACATACACTGTGTTCACAGAAACATTGCTCGGATCTTGTCCCCTGGACCTTGGAGGACTTTTGGTGTGGATGATGTTCAGGTTAGATATTCCTTTAAATTATTCCACTGAACTGTACCATTTGATTGTCATTCCTTTATTGAAAATTGTACCTTGTTGACACCACAGGGCCTACCAAAGCAAGGTTTCTCAGACAACTGTGTGGTGTTTGTTTTGATGGTAAGACGCCGGCTATTCAGTATATTATATTAGTCCTATTTTCTGTTATAACATATAAAAAGTTAATATTATTTCTGTGCTTGCAGCACGCAAAGCACACTATTGTTATTGCTCATTATTTTTCTTGTTTATTATTCTTGACACTTTTTGGGACCTATTTCCTACAGTTTTTTCACTACATACACAATTCATACATCAAACTCCTGCAGAGCTGGATGCTGATGTGACATGCTGTGACTTCTTGGGGGGATGTCTTCTACATCCTGAAATATATTCCTGATATATTCACTGAGGTATGTATGAATTATGAAATTCTCATCACTAGTGGATATAATGGTTTTTGGGATATCCATCTGATTGTGTGATTTTCTTTTTCAAAGGAAAACATGCAGCAAATTAGGCGATGGTGGTGCCTAGTTCTCCTGCAGAACTTTCCCATGCCGCAAGTCTTGAACATTATAAAAACTTTTCATTTGCATCCTTAAAATCACTTGTTAAAATCACTGTTGAAATTACAGAAAGGTCTTACAGTGTTGCTGTAAAACAAATGTATGGTATTTTACTGTGCAATCTACGGTAATCTACTGTGTTCAGTTTATACAGTTGATTAATACAGTAAGCTACTGATAAAATTGCAAAAATGGCTAACAGTGTAGCTACGGGGAAGCAAGAGTCACCTGCACAATGTGTTTAGTCGGAGGCGGAGGTGGCACCTGTCTGCTTGTCTGCCCACACTCATCGCTTGCTTCCCCGCAACTCACCAGCTGATGTAGGCTGTGTGTGCCGGGTGTGGCATGTCCTTCCCACTGCTGAACAAAGCTGCGCATCTGTACTGCTAATACTAATTGTGCTTATCACTGAAAGGCTCTTAATCTCTCCAAAAACTCTCTAGTCAGATTTTTGTCACAGAGGTAATTTCCTCTCATCTCGTTTTAGTCAACTGAAATGAAAACTATTTTTGTTTTGTTTTCTTTGGGCCTACATAGTCAGTTATAGTCTTCTCAATTGCCACAGAAAAATAGGTGTTTAACGAATATTTTTGCCACTATTGTCACGTTCCTGACCTTATTTCCTTTGTTTAGTCTTTGTTTAGTTGGTCAGGACGTGAGCTGGGTGGGTATATTCTATGTTATGTGTTTCATTGGTTTAGGGTTGTCTAATTGGTCTGATATGGTTCTCAATCAGAGGCAGGTGTTTTACGTTGTCTCTGATAGGGAACCATATTAAGGTAGGCTGTTCTCACTGTTTGTTTGTGGGTGATTGTTCCTGTTCGTGCGTTCATTGTTTTTTCATTGTTCTCAAGTTCAGGACTGTAGCGTCGTTGGGTTTCGTTTTGTTTATTGTTTTGTTCGTCTAGAAAAGTATTCAAATAAATATGGATACACACCACGCTGCGTTTTGGTCCTCCTCTCCTTCTACCAACGACGAGAGTCGTTACAACTATTGTTGTTGACGAAATTAAACACTGCTTTGTAGAGCATGTCTTTGCGATGTGGGAGTTGGCCATATCCCCACATGTGAGATATCAAAACGAATAATTGAAAGAGCACTTAAGGTTACTTGCATAACCCCAGTTCTCTGATATTAGGGGTGAGATATCTCACCGTATTCCCCTGCTCACAAGAGCATGAGGAAGAGAAGCATGCTTGAGAGTAACCGGAAGGCGGGAAAATGCCTCCTTTTAAAGGATGTGTGGGACAACCTAATTCACCATTCTACCTGTCTGTCTCCAACAAATGCTTTTGAAAGGTTATTCCGAGAGTAGGTGATCCTAGCAAATCCCCACATGTGAGATATCGCACTCATAATTAAGTGATAATGCCAGAGAAGCCGGTCTTTGATGGATATACTGTAGTGGCACGTTTTGCTAACCACATCCGTGCCGGTCTTACAGTATTTTCCAAACACTGACTTCGAGGGCATTATCACTTTTATACAACGGGTTACCAACATATTAAAATAATGATTTTCATTCAAAAAAAATTGGGGATGAATTTATTCATACTATTTCATCCTTTCACAAGAAAAGGTCCCGACACAAATCTAGGGTTGCTACCCAAACCGGGTGGTCGTTCGTTTTCTATCCGTTTGCCAGAGACGCGAACCAGTAGACACCCATATGGTCACACCCATATTGATCAGGCCACACCCACCAAACGGGAGCAAACCGGAAATGTACCCGTGCACCGTTTTGGGGGAAATGTGTCGTTTAATACAAACGTAGCAAACGTTGGAGCGAACTGAACACACCCCTGCCTGCAGGTAGCTGTTCTGGCCCTGCCAATGTTTGGCTGCAGAGGGCGGGGTCACATATAGGTATTTCAGTCAACACAGACCAGAAATGTGTTAAAGAAAATATAAACGTAGAACGTGAAGCAATTCTCAAATAGCTCCTTTCAACTAATCGAGAGAAACCCCAGAGTGCAAGACACAACAGAAAAGGATAACATCAAGAAGAAGAAAACAGAATGGGATTTATTAATTGGATGGTGCTTTTTGCCTTGATAGGCATAGGCTCTCAGGTAAGAAGGATTCTTTTTTTTTTACTGTGAAGCCATATACCTGTGCTATTTGTGTAGGACATAGCATATATTTCAAATACATTACTATTGCAATAACATCAGAAGAACATGAATAGTCTGTTGGAGGAAAAGGAATGAGCTATCTAGAGAGAACACTGCCTTATTGACTGGCATACCTGTCATCAGGTGTAAGATTAACCTTGAGTAGGGAACATTTTATAAAACTTCTCATGGTATGAACATTGTGTAATGTAATTTACATTTACATTCCCTTAAATTATTATATATTTTTTCAGTTGTTTTCTGTTTTTACTTTCTTTTCTGTTTTTACTTCCAGAGTTCAGCGTCATCAGGTAAAACATTTATATTTTTGTCACATTACATGTACATTCCTAAACAGTCTACATTTTTCAACTGCAGAAAATGATGGTCGGATGAAATTGGATTAAAATAATCCTGATTATTACACTGGAATTATCATGTAATTGTAGTACATGTATGCAATAGTAGTGCTATAATAGTTTCTAATTTGATCCAGACATTAACCCAGTATTTGACAGTGATTCTGCCTCTCACATCATATAGAAATCACAGTGTCGATATTCACCGTAACATCTAAGAGTATGACCGTGCAGTGGAGCAGATGCTCAGGAGCCAGTTCCTACAAGATCACAGCAACCTCCAAGAACTCCCTGGATGCCTCAGCCTTCGCCCAGTTCGGTGCCAACTCTGTGATGGGCTCCATCAACTCTCTAACCCCCAACAATATGTACATCATCAGGGCTGAAGCCATGGATAACAGCCTGAATGTTTTGAGCCAGGCTGAAGTAGAAGAGACCACCGGTAAATCAGTGTCTCTTATGTGACCCTAAGGAGATGATGGTGAAACAATAGGCTATACATTATGTTGTGATCTCGTAACATTCTGTTATTAATCTCCGCTCCAGGGCCAGTTCTGTTTTTCTCTCCCATCAGCGCTATAAGGGAATATAGAAAATCTGTCCTTAGAGCAATGTTAAGGGACAACCTCTCATAAGAAATCTGAAGTATATTATAACAGTTGGCTTATAGTGAAAATTAATACCAGTTATGATTATTGTGGTGTAACTGGTTACAATCCTTACATTTTCATGTGGGTATCTCCTTAAGTAAGTTTCAACAATTCCCTCTTCTTGTTTTTTTCTGTAGCTTCTGAGGTGCCCACCATCAACATGGCAACATCAAAACAGAGTGAGAGCATGACCGTGGAGTTCACTCAGGTGTCCGGTGCCACTTCCTACATCCTGCGTGCCGAGACCGCCGACATGTCCTTCTTCTGCGAAACCAAGGTGTCCTCTTCCCCTGGGACCGTGCTCAACCTTCAGGCCTACACCGACTACACTCTCAGTGTCATGTCCGTCAACAGCGGAGGCAGAAGCCAGCCTTCCCTCCCTGTGGTAGCAAAGACAGGTATTGTCCCTTGTACCTCAAATTCACATTCACCGTCTGTTGGGGAAAGAAAAAAAACACAAGATTATGAAAGCCTAGTAAAAAGAAATGAGTCATTGATAGGGAAAACAGTAACAACCTTTATCTCCAGTGCCCCCACCATAAGTCACTCGATCTCTTTGCTGAAGTAAATGAACCAAAGCCAGGAAGAGGATTGTAGCTACATACCTGACCTTAAAAACCTGATTTCAGATGAGGTATTGCAAATCCGGTACTTTCCTCTATTAGTGAGATGCTCTTGCTGCCCTGAGGAGGGACGTATCCGCTGTAATTATATCTGACCCCTCTCCATACACAAAGAATAAACCTAACTGGGTTGACAACTGAGAACACTGCGTTGGTTACCCTGGGAATAGGACCTGAGTTAGTCAGCCTATCGGATATCTTCATGTACCAAAACAAGCCACCAGCAGTTTCATCCTATTGTGTTGTGGTTTGACCTTCTTTAGAAGGCAGCGGAGAGGGAGAGAATTTTGATCATCTCAAATCTCAGTCATATAGTACATTGTAAAGTGATCCCACAGAACAGAAAATACACTTTAGAGCTTTCTGAATGACATCACACAATTAAAAGGCAAACCATGAACACCCCCAACACAGACAAACAAATACACTCTCTACATAACATGTCTCATTGCTGTCTCTCTCCTAAAGTGGTTGCTGCGCCCAAGCTCAACTCCACCTCTCCCAGCAATGACACCATTGTGGTGGGGTGGGAGCCTGTGGACCACGTTTTCCTGTACACCATTAGCATCATCATGGAGGGCTCAGACAGCAGGGTGAAGCTCAACACCACTGACACCAGCGTGATCTTCTCTGGCCTGGAGGCTGGGACAACCTATTGCATCAAGGGCAACGCCTGGGACCCCGAGAAAAGACAGGGAGACGACTTCACCGTCTGCCAGATCACACGTAAGGAAGAGAGGGGGATTTTTGGTTAGCAAGTACACTCTTCAGTGTTAGACTGCACTGTTACATTTTCTTCAGAAAATTGACCTTTCTAGCTTTATTTAACTTTCAGTAAATAAGGGCTTTTTCAAGACCTGATAGGGATAGGGTGGAGCAAATGGAAAGCAAGAGCACCAATTTGTGCAGTATATTTGTAAGCACGTTTAGGATTCATCTAGGTCTGTACCTAATTGTGTGTGTGCTCATGTTGTTTCTCTCTCCTCCCTCCAGGTCCATGCATCCCTGTGCTCACTGAGTTGGAGGTGAGGATGGTGGGCTCTGAGGCTGGTCTGTCTGTGTCCTGGGCTCCATCTCAGGGGGCAGGGGAGTACCTGGCTTTCAGCTCCGAGGGGCTGAACTGTACCTCTACCACCGGCGCCTGCACCCTGGCCCCCGTGGGGTGTGGCCAGAGACACACCGTCACCGTGACAGCCATCAACGAGGGAGGACCCAGCATCCCTTCTGCTCCTGAGGAGTTCATCACCTGTGAGTAGACATATCAATCAATCAGTCAATCAATCAATCAAACAAACAACTCAATTGTTTGTTTTACGGCAGGTTTGTGACAAAGAGTAATAGAAGACACAAACCTGCTATGTAAAGCACAGCATATTGATACACTTCATCAACACGTGAGATGCATATGTAAGGTACTAACAACACAGGAATTCATTTCAAGTAACATGAATAACTTGAGCTTTAGCCACTATTACAGACATGTACTAACCATATAATGAACATCTAATAACTGCACACCCTGCCGTGTGTTTCCCTTCAGTCCCCTGCCCACCAGAGCCTCTGCGTGTGGAGGAGACCAAGGCAGGTAATTGCTCTGTGTTGTGGGACGCCATTCCCTACACCGACACCTACGTGGCCTTCATCAAGAGGGATGATGGTCAGGAGGAGAGGTGCAACACCAGCTCCACCAGCTGTAACTATCACTGCCAGTGTGGATACACCTACCTGATGACTGTGTTCGCCTTCAGCCAGGCTGGATCCAGCCCACCGGGCCCCGTGCTCAACTACACCACCTGTACGTAGAAGCTTTACCTCTACAGTCTAGCGGTGTGCCGGTTCGAACCCGGTCATTCACCTAACCACACACTCTGCCCAGAGACCCAGCACACATAATGTGCCTCTGAAATCACGCCATTTATAAAAAAAAAAACAGCTCACCCAAGTCTCATTCAGCTCATTGAATGGGGGATCTTAATGAATATGAATGCTGATCGATGTTCTTCAGATAGCCCACGTCAGATCATATTGACAATGATATAAATACTGAAATAAATATATTCCATGTCTCTCTCTTTCTTTATCTCTTCCTTACTCCCCCCCCCCCCCCCCCTCTCTCTCTCTCTGTCCGTACCCAGTACCCTGTTGTCCCGAGGATGTGTTCATCTCCCTGGCCTCCCCCGGCACCCTGGAGATCATGTGGTCAGCAGTGCGCGGGGCTGAGGTGTACGAGACGCGGGCGGTGGAAGGGTCAGAGGTCATCCTGTGTAACGACACGGCACCTGTGTGCGCTCTCTCCGACCTCACCTGTAACAGCCCCTACAGTGTGGTGGTGATCCCCTGTAATGAGATTAGAGGGTGCAACCACACCTGCAGATCACACACCAAGGAGACAGGTAACACAAACATATATATTTTTAAATGCCACATAGACAAAGTGTCCGCTAACTAATCACATCATCAGTTTATTTGGATGAATGGGAAAACATGATGTGTGTCATTACACCCACAGGTAAAAGATCCCTATGACGCTAACCCTCCCCATGCCACTTCCTCTCTCCTTCACTTTCTCTTTCTCAGCTCCCTGTATGCCAGAGATCCTGAATGTGACCCAGATCAACACCACCAGTGTCAATGTCAGCTTTAGTGCTCCCAACAGAGCAGGTGCCACCTACAAAGTGAGCGTAGTGGCCCAGGACAACAGAAACACCTGCACTTCCAGAGGAACTTCCTGTGAGATACATGACCTGCCCTGTGGCGAGGTCTATGAGGTCAGCGCCATAGCAACCACCACCGTGGGCGACAGTTTTCCCAGCTACAGTGTTCCACTGGAAACAGGTAGGGAACCATGGAAACCATATGGAGAAAGGGAAAGGTTTTGGTTAATTTGTTTGGACTACTGGTATCACTTGTTACTGGTGATGTTGTGGTGAACATTTCATAAAGTTGTTCATTCAGCTATCTGCAGATAGATTTAAAAAAATAAGTATACATTTCTCACAATTGTGCTTTCCATTCGTCCCCTAGCACCCTGTTGCCCGGCAACCCTTAATGTTGAACAGGTGACTCAGGCCATGACCAATGTCACCTGGTCGATGGCGAGAGGCACACACACCTACATGACCTCTCTGACCTCACCGAAAGGCAACGCCCGCTGCCACACCCTGGACACCCACTGCCTGATGGGATGCATCACCTGCGGAACAAACTACACCGTCAGCATGGAGGCCATCAGCCGCACTGGACACATGTCTGAGTGCACCTATCATGGCTTCTCATCCAGTGAGTGACAGATAGATTAACATATCCCAGCTTCTCATCCAATGAGTGAAAGACACAAGCACCTATCATAGCAACAATGGGACCACTGAGTCAGTGGAATGGAAAAATGGAAAACGTTCTAGGTGAATTACTGACTCTAGGTGAATTACACTCTAGGTGAATTACTGACTCTAGGTGAATTACTGACTCTAGGTGAATTCCTGACTCTAGGTGAATTACACACAATTCATTTCTATAGCATTAAGTTACAGAAGAGTGTCAGAGTTTGATCATAGCCAAGTACATTTTAACATCCACATACCATTGCGCCCTGCACAGTTCCCACTCTAGTGCCTTACTGAACTATCTTTCCCTCCCAGGTGCTTGTTGTCCATCGGGCGTGAAGCTGTACAGGATGGCCAACAACACGCTGCGTGTATACTGGCGTTCCACTGGCGGTCTCCATAACTACACGGCCAAGATGGTTGGTAGCCAGTCCAACTACACCTGCACCCCTCCCCCCGGGGGCAACACCTGTGAAGTGCCGGAGATCATGTGTGGGGACGTCTACAACGTAGTGGTGGCCCCTCTCACCCAGGACGGAGCCATGGTCCAGTTCTGCCCCCAGAGGATGTACTCAGGTAGGCTACTCAATACCACAATGCCACTTGAAAGATCTACATAGATAATCTAAAAGGAAATTACATTTCAGTCAAGTTAATTTTTCTGTGTTTGTATAGCATGGTTTTACAAAGTCATTGGCATATACCAGATTATTATCCTCTCTAGGTTTCTTCCTAGGTTCTGGCCTTTCTAGGGAGTTTTTCCTAGCTACCGTGCTTCTACACCTGCGTTGCTTGCTGTTTGGGGTTTTAGGCTGGGTTTCTGTACAGCACTTTGTGACATCAGCTGATGTAAGAAGGGCTTTACAAATACATTTGATTGATTAACATATTCTTGTCTGATTTCAGTTTCCTGCTCGGGAAGCAATGTTGGAATGGGTATGTTTTTTAGTACTTTTTCATAAATGATCTGTAGCCTAGTATTGGTTTTTACAGACTCAAGCCTATGGTATTTTGTGGGATAATATGGAGGGGAAATTATGCATCAGTGCAAAATGTATTCACTTCTCTAACATTTCTCAAATATATTCTTTCCCACAGTAATCTATCGAGGAAAGAGAAGTCTGGACTAGCAGATGGTATGTATCATGCAATTTCTCATCAGCTTGAATCAGAGCACCTCTAGTACACAATCCAAACATACACTCATAATACTATAACTACTGCATTTACCATTATCTCCCAAAGTAGCTCCCGTGTCATCCCAGCTGAACACACTCTAGGAATAAATAGCCTTTGAGTGGCGGATCGAATCACAGCAGAGCACAACAGGAAGCTTAAACTGAATTTATGGGTCAATAAAAAACGTCCCCGCCATGTCAGAATGAATAGGGTTTTCAGCCATAGACCTTTATATACGGTATTTATATGTTTTATTGTCACATACACATTTCACTGCACCTATCCAGTGTACCAGGTATGAAGGTAAAACCCAGATGAATTAACAACGGGTTAATAATCCAACAGGTGCAGGCAATAGACAGGTCAAGGCTGGCAGGGGTCAGTAAACCAGAGGTGGGGCAACGGTACCGGACGGCAGGCAGGCAAAGGTCAATAATCCAGAGGTGGGGCAAAGGTGGGGCAGAGCAGACTGGCCATCTGGCATTTCGTGCAAATGTTTTGCCCAATGGGCCTGTCTAACTTGTTTTTTGGGGGGGGTTAAATTATAATTATCTGGCTAATAACACAGGCCTCAGGGGGAAAAAATGGTCCGGTGTGAGGGCCTTGAGGGGAGAAAATGGTCCAGTGTGGGTGCCTCAAGATAAAAATGGGCTGGTATGTTAGAAATGCCATAGCCAATTTCTGGTCCTGCCTTACAATGACTAATGTGTGTAGGATGGGTGCCCAACAAATATACTCATATCTTTAGAGTGTAAATGTGAGTCCTATGGAGTGCATTGCTGTAATGGTTCTCTCGGGATTAAGAGCAGCAGTTTCCCTCTGCTGGTCATATACAGACATTGCAAGGAAGGCAATATTTTCACATTACATTTGAGTTCACAGTAAAATTTTCACTTGACTCTTTAAAAGTCAACTGCCCCTTAGAACAGCTCAGTGAAATCAGCGACATCATGCAAAAAGCTTCAAAATAAAATTCCTCCCTCTACTTGAACACAAGTTCACAAATCGTACTATATTTTGCCTGTTTTAAAGGTCTAATCAGCAGCTACTACATCCATTTTTGGACATATAAATGAATTGTATGTACCCATTGATTCTTGAAGAATATAACTTAGAAATGCCTCATAAGTTTAGTTCAAATGTCTTACCCCATCAGAACCCAAAATATAAGCTTTTTTTTTACTCCAATGTTAGTAAACAAATAAAATGTAAACAAATAAAATATAGCCTCAAAACATGGTTAAAACTATAACATTGGTATCCTTGATGGTCATTCCTTGCATCCATAGCTCTGTCTATGAATTTAAGTGACACAATTTCTCCAGCCCCATACCTCAGCTTTTTACTGAACCAGGGGCGGGGAAGCGGCTTTGCTGTTTCTACTGCTGATTGCTGCTTTAAGATGCGTACTGTTTCTCTAATCCTACCCTCTACCTTTCATGCTATTTCAGAGCTATTAAGGCTTATTGTTGAGTTCTAGTGGTTATTTGTAAATAGGCGCTCTGTCAAGGTGGGTAAATGAAATAAAATATGCAATCAGTGCATGTTCAAAAACGTAATTAACATTATGTAAATCAGGGGACAACAAAATGTGTATTAAAAAAGCAATGCTAAATATGAATTAGTTGAAAAGGAATTCATGATTGGAAGTTCAATAATCTTCATGAAATAATATCTGAGTAATAGTTGCATTTTTATTCCGCTAGATGACACTGTCCCCCATGCTGCTCCCAGTCAGAGGTCTGAGGATTCAGAAACAACATAGTTTATGCTCTTGAAACGCATCTGTGCATTGGTAGATCAGTTCTGTTACACTGCTATAATCTTATTATTACTGTTACAGAATGTTATAGATACTTTTAACATTAGAAATTGTTATTACATTGTTAAAACGACAGACCTACACTGTGAAAGTCTTTAGATTCTTTCAAATGAATATTTGTTTGAAAAGTTTACATCAATTGGAAAGGCAGCTCTTACACTACCGTTCAAAAGTTTGGGGTCACTTAGAAATGTCCTTGTTTTTGAAAGAAAAGCACATTTTTTGTCCATTAAAATAACATCAAATTGATCAGAGATACAGTGTAAACATTGTTAATGTTGTAAATGACGATTGTAGCTGGAAACGGATGATTTTTAATGGAATATCTACATAGGTGTACAGAGGCCCATTATCAGCAACCATCACTGCTGTGTTCCAATGGCACATTATGTTAGCTAATCCAAGTTCATCATTTTAAAAGGCTAATTGATCATTAGAAAACCCTTTTGCAGTTATGTTAGCACAGCTGAAAACTGTAGTGCTGATTATAGAAGCAATAAAACTGGCCTTCTTTAGTTGAGTATCTGGAGCATCAGCATTTGTGGGTTCGATTACAGGCTCAAAATGGCCAGAACCAAAGCCCTTTCTTCTGAAACTCGTCAGTCTATTCTTGTTCTGAGAAATGAAGGCTATTCCATGCAAGAAATTGCCATGAAACTGAAGATCTCATACAACGCTGTGTACTACTCCCTTCATAGAACAGCGAAAAACTGCCTCTAACCAGAATAGAAAGAGGAGTGGGAGGCCCCAGTCGAAGGCCTTAAAGACAATTTCAGTATATTCAGAGACAATGATCAGCACTACAACGTTTTTATGGTTATTACTTGGCCTTGGTTGTTACTTGAACTTACTGGTGATCTCTGAACATCTTGACTGACGATCTTGCCTTAATGGCCACACGTACTCATGAAATCTTCACCCGGCAAAGCCAGAAGAGGACTTTGCCACCTCTCCAAGCCTGGTTCCTCTCTAGGTTTGTTCTTAGGTTCCTGCCTTCTGGGGAGATTTTCTTAGCCACTGTGCTTCTACATTGCTTGCTCTTTGGGTTTTTTTGCTGAGTATCTGTAAAGCACTGTAAAGAGCTTTATAAAATTCATTTGATTTATTGATTGATCTACACGTTTGCTTCTGTACCATTTAAACTAAATAAGTTATAGCACTATACAGCTATTTGCTACTGTATTATTAATTATATACATTTGTTGCCACTAAAGGGGGTGATTTAGAATCCCCAGACACTCTGTTTACAGGATCTGGTGTCATACTATGAAGATTTATGTAATTTGATAGTTTTTTGGAGGAAAACCTATTGTCAACTGTTCCCAAAACATTTTCATTATAGCAATATACAGCTATTTGCCACTGTATTGTTAATTATATAGAAGTTGTCTCCAATAAAGGGGGGTGATTTGGAGTCCTCAGACACCCCGCTAATCAGATCTGGTGACAAACTATGAAGATGTGCAATCAGTGATTGATATGGAGGGGGACTGGAAGGCCTTCATGGCAAAATCACTGATATTAAATAATTTGACAAATGCTCTAACATCCTCTTCTATACACAGAGAGAAATAGCAGGTCCCAGACAAGGTATCCACTGGGCACAGACGTCAATTAAACATCTATTCCACGTTGGTTCAACGTATTTTCATTGAAATGACATTGAAACAACGTTGATTCAGCTAGCGTGTGCCCAGTGGGTAGCATGCCCGGTGAAACAGGTCAGGGGTCCACAGCGGCAGGCAGAACAGCAGAACTGGATCCACAGATCACGTGAACATAATGTTGTTAGGTTCACAATGCCTCTTCTCTCCAACTTCTCTTATTTTAAATGGTTATGAGTCAGAAACATGAATTCTAGTGTCACACTGTACTACAAAGTGTTAATAGGATAATTTGGGTCTTGTCCAAAACTGAGTTCTGTGAGTTCGTCACCACTTACTGGAGGGTTGGGTATGGATTACGATCATGTCCACTTGCCCAGTGTCCACTAACACAAGAGAAGCAGCTGTGCTGATTGCACTCCATCTAGCCTCTGCTGAGTCTCCAACAACCAGATGTTACGGCTTTCAGAGGAAGTGGAAAGAGAGCCTGTGACTTGACTTCCGCTTTGGGTAGTGCTAAGCAATTAACCAAAATGTTGGTTATTTATTTATTTTTTAACCACTAATTGACTGACATTGGTTCAATTATTAGAATTCCATTTTGTTCGTTTTTTTTCTTTCTGCAAGCTCAATGTGCATAGGTGCTTGACTTGGACTAAAATAGTTGCCGGTACAATTGTTTGGTGCCAGTACCGTTTATATTAAAGTGCAGGAGCTCCTGCCCAAGTCAAGTACTGTGCTTAGGTAAAAAGACCAATAATGTCCATTTGGAACACAGACAAGTAGAGCAAAATCTGATTGGGTGCCCACGCCCCCTGATATTCACCTGCAATTCTACATCATGAGCATTGTAACTGTGGCAGCTACAACAGGGAGCTCCATAATCTTTCTGCCACCGCGGCAGAATGAAGTTTATGACTGGTTTAGTAAGGGACCGGGACCAAGGCGATTGGATGCGCTTTTGTAAAGAAACGCCCCTCATGATTAAAGGGGAGTGCAGCCACGGCACATTGGACAGGCACAGCATCATTTCTCAAAGTTTGTACAGACAGATTGAATATCATTATAGAAGAGGTGCATAAAATGCATCCTCCAATTGCAACATCTGCCTATACGCCCACAAATCTTGTTTCATTTTTTTCCAAATATTTGTAATACCTTCACACCAAGTTAGGCATACCTAATATCAAAACAGGCCATTATCACTGTAAATTGTGAATGATAATTCTTCACGTTTTACCGGTGAAATAGCCAAACTGCATGCCAATCATTTGATCTCAATCAGTTTAATGGGAATACGCATTTAGATCTTCTTGAATAACTGTTTCGTGAGCAAATTAAAGCGCGTGGAGTTAACAAACTATTACCATTTCTTGTAGGTCTATTTTGTTTCAATCAAAGCCTGCACGCGTTAAGTTTTGGCTGCGTGAGAAAAAAATATAGAATATTCAGCCTCAGATAAGAAATGACTGAGGTGTTTTCGTAAACCACACCATTGCCTCGTTTTATATCACATTCCAATGATAAAACTGGGGGGGACAGATGCAATTTCAGGATGTGTGTGTGTGTGTGTGTGTGGGGTGGGGGTGGGGGGGGGGGGGGGGGCATGGCCCCCGCCCCAGTGAAAGTTGCGCCCCTGCTTATATTTTACTATATTCGGATCTGTTATGTAAAATACTAATGAATCATTATGTGATCTTGCGAGAATCTGATTCAGCTTTGATTTAACTTTACTAAATGAGCAGCGAGCACCATTGTGAGAAGTGATCATCTTTTTATTTGTAGTAATAATAATAAGTGATGAGTAAGACTAGTAGGCGTAGGCAACTTCTTGATGAGGGTTATTTTAAGCGATTTGAGCGCTCTTCCAATTGTGGTGCTGAAAGGCAGCAGTGGTCACGTATCGTTCTGGGTTCCACTGCGCAAGGGGGTCCATTGAGTTTTAGGAACTTCATGGCAGACACGCGGTGAATTGGATCCGTTGGTGTGATAATAAGGACAGTACTCGGACAGTAGGGCGAGTTCAAGTGCGTTGTAGAAGACTCTTTTGAGGACAGCCGTTTTAGTAACCACTGGTGGAGTTTTCTGCCTGGGGTTGTCCTTGTTACGTCGGATTTGGTCCACTCAGGTCAAGCCTCCGATCGATGGGTCTTTGCACACAGTTCATCGTTCGTGCCACCGCTATAGAGAAAGAATACAGGGAAGAAACCACCATTTACAACCTGGTCTCAGAGCATTTTGTATTATTCTGTACATAAATTCGAGATGCTCATTCGTTGTCAAAAACGTACGATATGTTATGAATTCTAGCTAGGTGGCTAAAGTGAGCTAGCTGGCTAACGTTAGCTAGGCTAGGGGTTAGTTTTTGTTGTTGGTTTTTTTCACCTTTATTTAACCAGGTAGCAGGGGCGAAAATCTGATATCAACCTTGGAGGGGACAATTACATGAAATTTTCTCAGGAGCAATTCCTGAGGGGGACACCAAAAGTAGTGCTGTAACACATAGACTATGTTGTAATATGTTAAATGTATATTGAGGGACCATAATCACTACTACTGAGTAATTGTTAGGTACAGTAGTTAACTGAAGGGTTGTCCCAACTTGTTTAAATCATTATAATACTACTAATAATAATAGTTATAGCAATGTTCCTTATCAGTGCAGTGTTCCTCTCTCTTGAAACGTTTGCAAGAGTTTGCGGTTCTATAAATTGTGGGTGTGGCTGATATGGTTTTGTGTCATCACTGAGGTAACTGGACGATGCTGTGCCACTGTCCCCTATACTGGTGCTGCTGGCAACAAGGGTGACACCTGGTCCTGCCGTGGCTGTGACACTGTCCTCAAGTCTCTCTCCTTGGCTCTTTCCCTTTCACCACCCTCACTGACTCACAGTCTGTCTCCTAGAAAATAAATAAGGTGTTTGCTGTACTCCTAACTACCGGTACCCAAAACTACACAATTAATCACAACAGCAATACCATTGCCTTAAACAAATCTTGGTTCAGTCACCAGTTTAAATTGAGAGTGGGGGTATTCATGGCATTTTCCAATTATGTCCCTATTTTACAAATCAAAAAAATTGAGAACCTTTCATAATGTTGCCAAACAAAGACTCAACAAACTTACCTGAGACTCCCTGTCTCTGCCAGTCTGTCCCCAGCTCTGCTGTCTGTGTGCCATCTGTTGCCTGCTCTGCCTAATGACATCATTGTGAAATATTTCCATTAGCATTTCACTTCTTTCTTATGAACATTTTATCAACGGGTCTTTGAGATATTAGGCTACTAGAGTTCTTACTTTGCGTTTTGGTGTACTGAAAAATACTCTGATGTCCGTCTTTTTACTTTTTTCTGACATTTTTCTACCTGGCTGGCTGGCTGACCGGTCTAGCTGCACACACACATTTACACAACACATGCTGCAACGTTTTGAAATTTTAACATAGTTTGTTTCATATTGGCAGGCTTCCAACAATAGCTGAATTTGCAAAGCTAGCGAGCACCAATTCCGTTTCTGTGGTGTTTGCTATAATCTTTGCTACCTGGTTAAAGGTGAAAAAAATAAAAAATTCACTAGCGACAATTTAGCTTTTGCAACGAGACCATTAAATATATTTAAGACAATGGTATAAGAGAGTGTAGTTTTGTTCAGTTTGGACTTCAGTTTATCGCTAACCTTATCACAGGGACTTTGAAGCACTACAGCTGCATGCTAATCTTGGAATAAACTGACGATAGCAAATATTCCATCTTTGACGACGCCACATAAATGGAATAGGTACTAGCTAGCTTGATAGTTAATGTTTGTTTTAGTTTGCGCGCTAGCTCTGCAAATTCAGCTAGTGTGTGAACCCTGCAACATGAAAAAAATATATACATTGCTAAGGCGCGATTGACTGGATTACCTCACGTCAGTTACGTACATTGAGTGCCTTTCGGACAGTAGATACGAGCCCTCTATTACCTTGCCAGCTAAAGAACTGGCAGTGGATCAAACCATTGTGAGGCAAAGGGCGGGGGGGTCGCAATCTTGTGAAATTTAAAAACGCGCTATTAAGTGTCTATAATCAGTACAAGTGCTTTCATTGCGTATTATTAATATTATTGAAATTACATAGTTATGTTTACAGTGATATATTGGGGGGGACAAATCATATTTTCCCCAGGATGGGGGGGTCGTGTCCCCCCCGTCCCCCCTGGGATTTCCGCCTATGCCAGGTAGGCTAGTTGAGAACAAGTTCTCATTTGCAGCTGCACCCTGGCCAAGATAAACCATAGCAGTTCGACATATACAACAACACAGAGTTACACATGGAATAAACAAACATACAGTCAATAATACAGTAGAAAAGCCTATATACAGCATGTGCAAATTAGGTAGGATAAGGGAGATAAGGCAATAAATAGGCCATGGTGGCGAAGTATTTACAATACAGCAATTAAACACTGGAATGGTAGATGTGCAGAAGATGAATTTGCAAGTAGAGATACTGGGGTGCAAAGGAGCAAGATAAATAAATAAGTAAAGTATGGGGATGAGGTAGTTGGATGGGCTATTTACAGACGGGCTATGTACAGGTTCAGTGATCTGTGAGCTGCTCTGACAGCTGGTGCTTAAAGCTAGTGAGGGAGATATGAGTCTCCATCTTCAGTGATTTTTGCAGTTCGTTCCAGTCATTGGCAGCAGAGAACTGGAATGAAAGGTGACCAAAGGAAGAATTGGCTTTGGGGGTGACCAATGAGATATACCTGCTGGAGCGCGTGCTACGGGTGGGTGCTGCTATGGTGACCAGTGAGCTGAGATAAGGTGGGGCTTTCCCAAGCAGAAAAATGTAGATGACCTGGAGCCAGTGGGTTTGGCGACAAGTATGAAGCGAGGGCCAGCCAACGAGAGCGTACAGGTCGCAGTGGTGGGTGGTATATGGGGCTTTGGTGACAAAACGGATGGCACTGTGATAGACTGCATCCAGTTTGCTGAGTAGAGTGTTGGAGGCTATTTTGTAAATGACATCGCCGAAGTCGAGGATCGGTAGGATGGTCAGTTTTACGAGGGTATGTTTGGCAGCATGAGTGAAGGATGCTTTGTTGCAAAATAGGAAGCCGATTCTAGATTTAATTTTGAATTGGAGATGCTTAATGTGAGTCTGGAAGGAGAGTTTACAGTCTAACCAGACATCTAGGTATTTGTAGTTGTCCACATAATCTAAGTCAGAACTGTCCAAAGTAGTGAGTGATGCTGGACGGGCGGGCAGGTGTGGGCAGCGATCGATTGAAGAGCATGCATTTAGTTTTACTTGCATTTAAGAGCAGTTGGAGGCCACTGAAGGAGAGCTGTATGGCATTGAAGCTCGTCTGGAGGTTAGTTAACACAGTGTCCAAACAAGGGCCAGAGGTATACAGAATGGTGTCGTCTGCGTAGAGGTGGATCAGAGAATCAACAGCAGCAAGAGCGACATCATTGATGTATACAGAGAAGAGAGTCGGCCCGAGAATTTAACCCTGTTTGTGGCACCCCCCATAGAGACTGCCAGAGGTCCGGACAACAGGCCCTCCGATTTGACACACTGAACTCTATCAGAGAAGTAGTTGGTGAACCAGGCGAGGCAAAAATTTGAGAAACCAAGGCTATTGAGTCTGCCGATAAGAATGTGGTGATTGACAGAGTCGAAAGCCTTGGCCAGGTCGATGAATACGGCTGCACAGTATTGTCTCTTATCGATGGCGGTTATAATGTCGTTTAGGACCTTGAGCGTGGCTGAGCTGCACCCATGACCAGCTCTGAAACCAGATTACATAGCAAAGAAGGTACGGTGGTATTCGAAATGGTTGGTAATCTGTTTGTTAACTTGGCTTTCGAAGACCTTAGAAAGGCAGGGTGGGATAGATATAGGTCTGTAGCAGTTTGGGTCTAGAGTGTCTCCCCCTTTGAAGAGGGGTATGACCGCGGCATCTTTACAATCTATGGGAATCTCAGAAGATACGAAAGAGAGATTAAATTTAGGAGTTATGTTAAAGGGTTAAGTCTGTCTTATGGAACCATAGCAAACGCAACATATCAAACTAATTTGAGTCTCCCGGATGTATGTTTACGTCCAGTCTATGAGACCAGACTGCCATTTAGGCTAGCTACCAATAGGCTGCTATAGCCTACATATTTATTTAGTTTGGTGTTCTATCATTTTCATGGCATTTTAGTGGAAATTAGGCCTAAATATAATTTATTTAGAATTTATCAGAATTTATTTTCCATCAATTATTTTACCACGCCTCTTCCTCCCGCTATGGCAGCACTACATCCCTGCTTATGACAGTATGTGATAACATTTCACTCCAAGCTATCTTCAAAAGTCGGCAGCCCTATAATAGATAGTGCGAAGAAAGTTATATATTTTTTGAAACAGCACTGAAGCACAGTCACCACTCGCCAGTGACTTAATAAGTTGATTGTGGCCTGGCTGCTCAATGTCCCTGCTCGCTACTACTTGCTAGCTTCATTGACAAACAGTTGGAACTTAGCTAGCTATTAAGTGATTTTAGGCACTGATAAACAGTGTGTAGCGTGTGCTTTATTTATGATAGTTTTACAGCTTGCCGATGATGAAGTTGTAGACATGTTATTGTTCTCAGAAATCAGTCCTGAGCACGCAGCCAGATTTTCCCGGCTAGATAGAATGCTAAGCAGTGCACTGACCAGTTTTTCATGCACATGTTTTAACTTCAGAAATACTGCACCAAAGACCTTCGCTCGATGTAAAATTGCACTACTAAGACCTCTAAAACGTCTAAATTAGTTACAGATTTTTTGACTGATTTAAAATTAATTCTGACTATTTTAAGGAAATGGCTATGCTGTTGCTATCGTGACTCAGGAGGGACAAACAGAACCTGCCAGGGTACAATATCCAAACATAACACACCCACATCAAACCACACCACCAATCTCTCGTTTGGCTTCAGTCATGGCCGCCATCATTACTTAATGAGCAATCTTCAAAACCGAGCCAAATCAGGAAGTGCAGTCGCCCTTTTAACATGCATAATTCATTTGATTGTTTAAAATGTTATTCGTCTCTGCTTTCACAGTTCCCAGTCCCATAGATATCAGGAGGAGCAGAGACAAGCTTCTCATCCTCATTCCCCCAACATGTCTACCGATCCCCAAGAGGAAGTGAACCTCTCTACAAAATATCCCAGCCAAAATTATAGCTTCGTTTAAGACCTGTTTTTGGATGTGCAAAACATCTACAGTTACTGATCTGAACAAATATACTGAATTTAACAACAAATTCATCCTGAATAAGTAGCTTTATTTTTATTTTTATCTAACACTTTTTTAATTAAGTGTTTTCATCATTATTTTTAATACAAACGAGAAATTAAATGTTTTTATTTGGATATATGTCAGCAAAATGCAATAAAAAGTACATACTATTACTGCTACTTAAAAGATAAGTAGTTACCAGACTAAATGTGGATATGTTACCAGAATAAATGTGGATTAAATATATTGAAGTAGATGTGTATTCAGAATGTTCCACATTTAAATCCATGTATTGATTGTACAAAAGTTTACAGAATTGTACATCATGCACAGTAATTGAAATGTTTGTTATTAAAACTGAAACTCAAATGGCAACTATCGATCATTAATTGGAAATGTAAAAAACAAAGATGAACAACATGTAATAATTGAAGTAGAGTAGCCTTTCCTGCAGTCAAATGACCAAATCGTCCTCTAATGGCCTCATGGGTGGAATGTTATTAATATTTTTTATAAAAAAATTGAAGCCTAAAATCCAGTGTTTCTATGTCAAACAGTTTCATTATATTTTTGTCTTCTGTGATGTACAGTGCATTCGGAAAGTATTCAGACCCCTTGACTTTTTCCACATTTTGTTACATTAGTCTTTTTCTAAAGTGGATTAAATAAAATGTTCCTCATCAATCTACACACAATACTCCATAATGACAAAGCTAAAACAGGTTTTTAGAAATGTTTGCAAATGTATTAAAAATAAAAAAGTATTTAGACCCTTTGCTACGAGACTCGAAATTGAGCTCAGGTACATCCTCCTTCCATTGATCAGCCTTGAGATGTTTCTACAACTTGGTTGGAGTCCATCTGTGGTAAATTAAATTGATTGGACATGATTTGGAAAGGCACACACCTGTCTATATAAGGTCACACAGTTGACAGTGCATGTCAGAGCAAAAACCAAGCCATGAGAAATTGTCCGTAGAGCTTTGAGACAGAATTGTGTAGAGGCACAGATCTGGGGAAGAGTACCAAAACATTTCTGCAGCATTGAATGTCCCCAAGAACACAGTCTTCCCATCATTCTTAAATGGAAGAAGTTTGGAACCACTCTTCCTAGAGCTGGCCGCCCAGCAAAACTGATCAATCGGGGGAGAAGGACCTTGATCAGGGAGGTGACCAAGAACCCGATAGTCACTGATTTAGCTCCAGAGTTCCTCTGTGGAGATGGGAGAACCTTCCAGAAGGACAACCATCTCTGCAGCACTCCACCAATCAAGCCTTTATGGTAGAGTGACCAGATGGAAGCTACTCCTCAGTAAAAGGCACATGACAGCCTGCTTGGAGTTTGCCAAAAGGCACCTAAAGGATTCTCCGACCATGAGATTTAACTCTTTGGCCTGAATGCCAAGCATCACATCTGGAGGAAACCTGGCACCATCCCTACGGTGAAGCATGGTGGTGGCAGCAGCATGCTGTGGGGATGTCTTTCAGCGGCAGGGTCTGGGAAGACTAATCAGGCTTGAGGGAAATATGAACGGAGCAAAGTACAGAGAGATCCTTGATGAAAACCTGCTCCAGAGCGCTCAGGACCTCAGACTGGGGCTACGGTTCACCTTCCAACAGGACAACGACCCTAAGCACACAGCCAAGACAACGCAGGAGTGGCTTCGGGACAAGTCTCTGAATGTCCTTGAGTGGCCCAGCCATAGCTCGGACTTGAACCCGATCTAACATCGCTGGAGAGACCTGAAAATAGCTGTGCAGCGATGCTCCCCATCCAACCTGACAGAGCTTGAGAGGATCTGCAAAGAAGAATGGGAGAAACTCCCCAAATACAGGTGTGCCAAGCTTGTAGCATCATACCCATGAAGACTCTAGGCTGTAATCACCTCCAAAGGTGCTTCAACCAAGTACTGAGTAAAGGGTCTGAATACTTATGTAAATGTGATATTTCAGTTAAAATTGTTGTATACATTTTCAAAAAAATTTAAAAAACAGTTTTTGCTTTGTTATTATAGGGTAATGTGTGTAGATTGATGAGGGGAATTTAAAAAAAATCTATTTTAGAATAAGGCTGTAACGTAACAAAATGTGGAAAAAGTGAAGTGGTCTGAATACTTTCCGAATGTACTGTATATAAAATATAATATTGGGATGCAAACTCAAAATTGAATGCATTCCAACTCTTTTTATTATTATTTTATTATCCCATAACCATGTGAGGTGTATACTTTCGTTTCAAAGTAGATTTGTTTAAGACTACCAAGGAATACTCTGTGTGACCCTGATTTAGCCCACTGCAGTAAAAGATTACTCCCAAGTATTCTGCCTCCTGGGTGTATGTTATGGGTGTTGAATTGTGCAAATTAGACAAGAGGAGCAACCCAACAAACACACAACCACGACACAATGTTGCCATAACATTGCATCCATGTTGTGTGGTGGTTGTACACTATTGCATGTTCCACCTGTCTGATTGTAAGCACTCTCTGAGTTCTGTCATTTATTCCCAGGATGAACCATAAGAATAAAACTGTTTGGAGTATGTATTTTTGGGGTTGTATAAAACTGTTGCATATTCCTTTCAATAAAACACATTCCTTACATGAATTATTTGTTGTTTAGATATTTGTAATATAATTGGAGAGATTGATAAAAAGAGGTCAGGCTGTTATAGAAAATGACTTTCCAAACCCAACCCCATCATGCTTCACTTCCAGCACCACACTCCTTGATGGACTTGCAGACAATCCAATCACCACTCATTTCCCTTACACTCCCAATCAACCGTGGCTGGACTTCCTCTCACACTTCCTTCAATTAATGCACAGATTTCTGAAGGTCCTATGGGTACTCAACTTTGAAGCTCTCAAAACCACAACCTGGCTGCAACCAATTCCAATATGTTCTTGCTGTGTTGTTCTTCAGACAGCGTGAAATCTATTTAATTACATAATCAAACGTATATTAGCATTTCATACAAACATTTATGCAATAACTCCTAAGAAAGCGTATTCTGAAGTGATGAAACCTTTTTAACAAATTAACAACGTAATGCATTCATCATTTCTAGGGCCAGTAACCGGAGGGTTGTCGGTTCAAATCCCAGGGCTGACGGGGAAATTTGGTGGGAGTGAGCTGGCAACCAGTGGGTTTCTGACATCGGAATCTCAGGTGCCACGTGCTGCCGTTAAGCCCTTGAGCAAGACACTTATAACCCTTAAACTGCTGCTCTGCCGCTGGTTTTTTTGCTGCCTCCAGGGCTGTTAAATTACAGTCCTGGAGGGCTGAAAACTCATCCGTTTTTTGTTTCTACCTCGTAGTTAATTACACTCACCTGGTGTCCCAGGTCTGAATTAGTCCCTTATTAGAAAGACAGGATGAAAACTCGAAGTGTGTCGGCCCTCCAGGACTGACATTGAACAGCCCTAGAGCTTCTTGTGTGTGCATGTGTGGTGCCTGGGGAATAGCATACATTTCCAATTCACATTGGACAATAAAGTTGTATTCTACATTGAAGTACGCTGGTCACAGAGGAATATTCCTTTTGTCTTCCATTCCAGGAGGAACATGTGCTGCCTATTATCTTTTCAGGGAGTAAGTTTTGATTGGCATGGGTGGTTCCTGTTATGAACCTCATAACTAGCCTACATATATTGTTGCACTCGCTTTGTTTAGGGGTCCTAGGCCTAGTGACATGGTCTGTAACCTAAATGAATGTGTGCTTTTACAGTGAAGTGAAAAAGTATTTGCCCCATTTTTGATTTTCTCTATTTTTGCATATTTTTGATATTGAATGTTATCAGATCTTCAAGCAAAACCTAATATTAGATAAAGGGAACATGAGTTTTCAAATAAATAAAACAAAGTACACTTATTTTATTTAGTTAATTAACAATGTGATACCCCAATTTTGTGGTATCCAATTGGTAGTAGTTACAGTCTTGTCTCATCACTGCAACTCACGTACGGACTCTGGAGAGGTGAAGGTCGAGAGCCATGCGTCATCAGAAACACAACCCAACCTAGCCGCACTGCTTCTTAACACAATGCACATTCAACCCGGAAGCCAGCCGCACCAATGTATCGGAGGAAACACCGTACACCTGGCGAGCTGGTCAGAGTGCACTGCACCCGGCCCACCACGGGAGTCGCTAGTGCGCAATGAGACAAGGATATCCCTGCCGGCCAAAACCTCCCTACCTGGAAGACGCTGGGCCAACTGTGCGTCGCCCCATGGACCTCCCGGTCGCGGCTGGCTGAGACAGAGCCTGGGCTCGAACCCAGAATCTCTGGTGGTACAGCTAGCTCTTCGATGCAGTGCCTTTTTAACCACTGCGCCACCCAGGAGGCCTCGCCCCCATTCTCGTCGACACAGCTGCAGTGGAGCAGGTTGAGAGCTTCAAGTTCCTTGGTGTCCACATCACCAACAAACTAACATGGTCCAAGCACACCAAGACAGTAGTGAAGAGGGCATGACAAAACCTATTCCCCCTCAAGAGACTGAAAAGATTTGGCATGGGTCCTCAGATCCTCAAAAGGTTCTTCAGCTGCACCATCGAGAGCATCCTGACTGGTTGCATCACTGCCTGGTATGGCAACTGCTCGGCCTCCGACCGCATGGCACTACAGAGGATAGTGCGTACTGCCCAGTACTTCACTGGGGCCAAGCTTCCCGCCATCCAGGACCTCTATACCAGGCGGTGTCAGAGGAAGGCCCTAAAAATTGTCAAAGACCCTAGCCACCCCAGTCATAGACTATTCTCTCCGCTACCACACGGCAAGTGGTCCCGCAGGGCCAAGTCTAGGTCCAAGGGGTTCTTAACAGCTTCTACCACCAAGCCATAAGACTCCTGAACATCTAATCAAATGGCTACCCAGACTATTTGCATTGCCCCCCCCCCCCCCTTTTGCACTGCTGCAACTCTCTGTTATCTATTCATAGTCACAGCCACTTTAATAACTCTACCTACATGTACATATTACCTCAACTAACCAGTGCACCCGCATCATTGACTCTGTACCGGTACCCCCCTGTGCATAGTCTCGCTATTGCTATTTTACTGCCGCTCTTGAATTAATTGTTACTTTGATTTCTAATTCTCACTCATATTTTTTTTTTAACTGCATTGTTGGTTAGGGGCTCGTAAGTAAGCATTTCACTGTAAAGTCTAAACCTGTTGTATTCGGTGCACGTGACTAATAAAATTTGATTTTGATTTGACATTCCTTACATTAAGCAAATAAGACGCCACAATTTTCTTGTTTTTAATTTACGGATAGCCAGGCCAGATCAGAGGCAGAATGGATGACCAGGGATTCTCTCTTGATAAGTATGTGAATTTGACCATTTTCCTGTCCTGCTAAGCATTTGAAATGTAACAAGAATTGTTGGTGTCATGGAAAATGTATGGAGTAAAAAGTACATTTATTTTCTTTATGAATGTAGCGGAGTAAAAGTTCTCAAATACAAATTACAGATACCCCCCCAAAAACTACTTAAGTAGTACTTTAAAGTATTTTTACTTAAGTACTTTACACCACTGCGCCCAAGAGGCAGCCCTGTTCCAAAACGAATATAATCAACTTTCACCCGGTGCAAAACTGTCTGTGTTTTCTAGTTGAAGAGGAACAGGTTTGGCCAGAACGGTGTTCACCTAAAGCCTCTTCTCAAGGGCCTGCCCCTGCTGTTGTCCTTGAGAAACCCCTTAGAGTCTGAATTAGAAGAGGTTACAGAGACCGAGAGCACCAGTAGCAGCCAGACATCAGATGACGACACAGACTCCTAACGTGGCTTGCACTCTTCTTGCTCATTCACAAGAGACTGGTCATACAGACACTGGTGTGACAGAGGGTTCAGAGGTGACGCCTTCCTGAGGGCTTTTCTTTCTTTCTGCTTTTTCTTTTCTTTCTTTCGATACGTTTTTGTCTTTTCCCAGGAGCAGAAATGTCCATTGAACACAAAACACATCAGAATTGTTATTTTGTATTGGCAAATCAACAACGACGATTTAACTGGCAAATTACTTCATCAATCAATAGTTTATTTTGAAAAGTGGCTTTGACACCTGCTCTTGCTGAAACAATTTGTAGCATTTGTGTTGAGGAAACTATCATTGTGAGCGGTTGATATTGACTTTGCTTCCAGTCCCCTAAATAACCCTTCTATAAGGATTTAGGTTTGTTTTGGTCAATTTTTAAAGTTGACAAATGTTAATGTCTCTGTCTTATTTGAAGAGTGTAAGGCATGCGTTTGCTTATCATCATATTTCCTGTAAGCGGTAGAAAAACTGTAATTTGCAGTAAAGGACAAACATTTTATTTTAATACCATACTGATTTGAATGTAACCAGTTGGGGCATAAACAATAAAACACAAGTTCAGAAGTAATGTCAGTTCCATGTTTAAGTCACACTTCATGTTGGTTATCTCATCGTAGCTGTTGTCTTTTTAATTTTCAGACATGCAAAATGAAAGTTCTTTGGTTGATAGACTGTAAACTTAGTCGCCCAAATCCCCGTACTGCTTGTATTAAGATACAACTTGTTTGCTTTCTTACATGAGGAACTGCTGTTGTAAAATGTATGTGTTTACAGTAGTAGATTTTCAAATTGAAACACTTTTCCTGGCTGGTAGAATTTTTATTTATTTATTTATTTTATTTTACCGTTATTTTACCAGGTAAGTTGACTGAGAACACGTTCTCATTTGCAGCAACGACCTGGGGAATAGTTACAGGGGAGAGGAGGGGGATGAATGAGCCAATTGTAAACTGGGGATTATTAGGTGACCATGATGGTTTGAGGGCCAGATTGGGAATTTAGCCAGGACACCGGGGTTAACACCCTACTCTTACGATAAGTGCCATGGGATCTTTAATGACCTCAGAGAGTCTGGACACCCGTTTTAACGTCCCATCCGAAAGACGGCACCCTACACAGGCCAGTGTCCCCAATCACTGCCCTGGGGCATTGGGATATTTTTTAGACCAGAGGAAAGAGTGCCTCCTACTGGCCCTCCAACACCACTTCCAGCAGCATCTGGTCTCCCATCCAGGGACTGACCAGGACCAACCCTGCTTAGCTTCAGAAGCAAGCCAGCAGTGGTATGCAGGGTGGTATGCTGCTGGTATGAATGTTCAGAGGTTACAGAGACCGAGAGCACCAGTAGCAGCCAGACATCAGATGACGACATGTTCAGAATGTTCAGACAGCTTTACCACAAATGTAAGGCTCTTTGTTTTTTGTTTTATTTTCTAATTTGGTACCGTTGTGTAAAACATTAATTGATTTTGTTTGCATATTGTTCTGGCAGCCTTTAAGGTGGATTGTAAAAAAATATAAAGTGTGAGTTTTGAAAGATTTCAGATGATTTTGATAACATTATTTACAGATTTGGTGTCATGTACTGTACGAGAAAGAAACTACTGCATCTTGGAAAAAGAAAATTCTAATAAACATTTTGCATCAGATTGCCAAAAAGTTGTCTGCTTTTCTGTATCAAATAATCAATCATACAGAAGTGATATGTTTAGTAATAGACTTATCCAGTGACACCTGTAAAACAATATGCGTAGTCAGAGACTATAGAGCTGATTTGAGAATTACGTGTTGTTGCCGTCCGTCCTCCACTCCCTCACAACAGTCGTCGACATGGTGACAGGAACCAACAAACAGGGAAATCACCAGAAGCATATCCAGTCCTGTTACGCACATGAGAAAAGTAACCGCATACCTATCTATGTTTACTTGGTGAGGGGGAAGGGGTAAATAGTCTAATGATTATCTTTGAGCTCATTTAGGAGTACATGTAATGTTTCACTCTTGGGACATGTGGTGTTTGCCTTTTGTTGTTACCCTGCGAAATTGACTAAAACGGACGCAGTGATGGAGTCATTGGGAGAGTTCCGTTGTCGGGAGTGTAGTATGGCATTCCGCTCCCTTGGGCTTCTGGAGAAGCATAAAGCATTATTCTGTATCGGGAGCAGCATTGGAGACCCTATGGTGCTGAGACAAGAGCAGCCTGAGCAAAAGGGACTCTATCCAAAGCCGGCACGCACCCCTGATCTTATAAGGGTAAGTGTGTTAGCTGTTATAGTGGCTCTTGCAGTGTGTCTGTCTAACATTGATTGTTCCTGGTAGCTGAGAGAGCAGCGGGGTACGCACCTACAGAATATGCAGGCGAGGACCATTGACACAGAACGGAGAGCTGGGAAAGAAGATCAACTACGGGGCAGTGTGTCAGAGAGCCCAGCCTTGAGGAACCTTACTAATGAGGTGCCTACCAACGCTTAATCTGAACCATCTAGACATGCAATATAACCTATAGCCACCTTTGTAGTCCCTTTGATATTACATAATATTAATTAACAGACTCAGACAAATGTTATGCTTGAAATTATAGTTTCAAAAGCTGAGGATGTCAATTGAGGGGAGTATGCCCAACCTGCCTACTGAGACCGAGGGTCTGGAGGACCAGGTCCAGGTGTTGGGGAGAAAGTGTGCCCACAGGGAGAGGCTGAGAGAGATGGCAGAGCAGCACGACAAGCAGCTGGCAGAGATACAGACCCACAACCACCTCCTGGAGCAACAGAGAGAGGGTAAGGGGCCATAGAAAGAAGGGGCCACAAAAGGATATGGAGGAATTAATCTCTTATACAGTTTTTCATGTAGAAAAGGTTAAATTGGCTAATGTAATCAGTTACATGTAATCTGATTACAGATACAATGACAAAAAACTAGATTACTGCCTCCCGAGTGGCGTAGCCGTCTAAGGCACTGCACTGCAGTGCTAAAGATGTAACCGATGTGAAATGGCTAGCTAGTTAGTGGTGGTGCGCGCTAATAGCGTTTCAATCGGTGACGTCACTCGCTTTGAGACATTGAAGTAGTGGTTCCCCTTGCTCTGCAAGGGCAGCGGCTTTTGTGGAGCGATGGGTAACGATGCTTCGTGGGTGACTGTTGTTGATGTGTGCAGAGGGTCCCTGGTTCGCGCCCGGGTTGGGGCGAGGGGACGGACTAAAGTTAAACTGTTACAAAGGCGTCACTACAGACCTAGGTACGATCCAACTGGCTGTGATTGGGAGTCCCATAGGGCGGCGCACAATTGTCCGGGTTAAGGGAGGGTTTGGCCAGGGGGCTTTACTTGGCTCATCGCGCTCTAGCAACTCCTTGTACTGGGCCGGGTGCCTGCAGGCTGACCTCTGTCATCAGGTGAACGGTGTTCCACACATTGGTGCGGGCGGGTGTTAAGAAGCACGGTTTGGTCGGTCATGTTTCGGAGGACGCATGACACGACCTTCGCCTCTCGAGCCCGTTGGGGAGTTGCAGCGATGAGACAAGATTGAAATTGGGGAGGAAAAGGGGGGGGGTGGGGGGGGGGTGTTTAAAAAAGAGATGACTTCTTGTATCATTTTTTTATTCAGAAAGGATATTTTCAAAAACAAAATACATTATGATACTTTTCTGTTTTCTCAATGACATTCAAGTGAAGTTTATTCCACCGGAGAAAGTCTGACCACGAGTCAGAGACCACTACACCAAATGTGCTTGATGGTACATTTTTGTGTTTTTCTTAAGGGGAAAGTAATCCAAAAGTAACAATATTCAGATTAAGTAACTGAGTTTTGGGTAAAATTAAGTTAATGATTACAATTTTGGACAGGTAACTAGTAACTGTAATGGATTACATTTAGTATGTGTATGTCAGACATTGCATGGCAGCTTGGGGCCCTGGCAGGGCAGGGCAGCACGGCCCACCTGGAGACTTTGCTGCTGGAGCTGAGGGATCGGGAGGAGAGAAACGAAGAGGCTCTACAGCAACTCAAAGACCACATCACTACCCTGCAGCCTGGGTGAGTCCACTAGATGGCAGCAAATGACCATCTCACACACTCACAGTACATACAGTCATGGCCAAAAGTTTTGAGAATGACAAAAATATTAATTTCCACAAAGTTTGCTGCTTCAGTGTCTTAAGATATTTTTGTCAGATGTTACTATGGAATACTGAAGTATAATTACAAGCATTTCATAAGTTTAAAAGGCTTTTATTGACAATTACATGAAGTTGATGCAAAGAGTCAATATTTGCAGTGTTAAACCTTCTTTTTCAAGACCTCTGCAATCCGCCCTGGCATGCTGTCAATTAATTTCTGGGCCACATCCTGACTGAAGGCAGCCTATTCTTGCATAATCAATGCTTGGAGTTAGTCAGAATTTGAGTGTTTTTGTTTATCCACCCGCCTCTTGAGGAATGACCACAAGTTCTCAATGGGATCAAGGTCTGGGGAGTTTCCTGGCCATGGACCCAAAATATCAATGTTTTGTTCCCCGAGCCACTTAGTTATCACTTTTGCCTTATGGCAAGGTGCTCCATCATGCTGGAAAAAGCATTGTTCGTCACCAAACTGTTCCTGAATGGTTGGGAGAGGTTTCTCTCAGAGGATGTGTTGGTACGATTCTTTATTCATGGCTGTGTTCTTAGGCAAAATTGTGAGTGAGCCCACTCCCTTGGCTGAGAAGCAACCCCACACATGAATGGTCTCAGGATGCTTTACTGTTGGCATGACACAGGACTGATAGTAGCGCTCACCTTGTCTTCTCCGGACAAGCTTTTTTCCGGATGCCCCAAACAATCGGAAAGGGAATTCATCAGAGAAAATGACTTTACCCCAGTCCTCAGCAGTCCAATCCCTGTACCTTGTGCAGAATATCAGTCTGTCCCTGATGTTTTTCCTGGAGAGAAGTGGCTTCTTTGCTGCCTTTCTTGACACCAGGCCATCCTCCAAAAGTCTTCGCCTCACTGTGCGTGCAGATGCACTCACACCTGCCTGCTGCCATTCCTGAGCAAGCTCTGTACTGGTGGTGCCCCGATCCCGCAGCTGAATCAACTTTAGGAGACGGTCCTGGCACTTGCTGGACTTTCTTGGGCGCTCCGAAGCCTTCTTCACAACAATTGAACTGCTCTCCTTGAAGTTCTTGATTATCCGATAAATGGTTGATTTAGGTGCAATTTTACTAGCAGCAATATCCTTGCCTGTGAAACCCTTTTTGTGCAAACCAAAGATGATGGCACGTGTTTCCTTGCAGGTAACCATGGTTGACAGAGGAAGAACAATGATTCCAAGCACCACCCTCCTTTTGAAACTTCCAGACTGTTATTCGAACTCAATCAGCATGACAGAGTGATCTCCAGCCTTGTCCTCGTCAACACTCACAGCTGTGTTAATGAGAGAATCACTGACATGATGTCAGCTGGTCCTTTTGTGGCAGGGCTGAAATGCAGTGGAAATGTTTTTGGGGGATTCAGTTCATTTGCATGGCAAAGAGGGACTTAGCAATTCATCTGATCACTCTTCATAACATTCTGGAGTATATGCAAATTGCCATCATACAAACTGAGGCAGCTGACTGTGAAAATGTATATTTGTGTCATTCTCAAAACTTTTGTCCACGACTGTACAGTTGAAGTCGGAAGTTTACATACACCTTAGCCAAATACATTTAAACTCAGTTTTTCACTTTTAATCCTAGTAAAAATGCCCTGTCTAAGGTCAGTTAGGATCACCACTTTATTTTAAGAAAGTGAAATGTTAGAATAATAGCAGAGAGGATGAATTATTTCAGCTTTTATTTCTTTCATCACATTCCCAGGGGGTCAGAAGTTTACATACACTCAATTAGTATTTGGTAGCAATCCCTTTAAATTGTTTAACTTGGGTCAAATATTTCAGGTAGCCTTCCACAAGCTTCCCACAATAAGTTGGGTGAATTTTGGCCCATTCCTCCTGACAGAGTAGGCCTCCTTGCTCACACACTTTTTCAGTTCTGCCCACAAATTTTCTATAGGATTGAGGTCAGGGCTTTATGATGGCCACTCCAATACCTTGACTTTGTTGTCCTTAAGTCGTTTTGCCATAACTTTGGAAGTATCCTTGGGGTCAAAAAGTACGATCTTTGTCCCCATGTGCAGTTGCAAACCGTAGTCTGGCTTTTTTAATGGTGGCTTTTGGAGGGTTAGCTTCTTCCTTGCTGAGCAGCCTTTCAGGTTATGTCGATATAGAACTCGTTTTACTGTGGATATAGATCATTTTGTACCTGTTTCCTCCAGCATCTTCACAAGGTCCTTTGCTGTTGTTTTGGGATTGATTTGCACTTTTCGCACCAAAGTACGTTCATCTCTAGGGAGACAGAACGTGTCTCCTTTCTGAGTGGTAGGACGGCTGCGTGGTCCCATGGTGTTTATACTTGCGTACTATTGTTTGTACAGATGAACGTGGTACCTTCAGGCGTTTGGAAATTGCTCCCAAGGATGAACCAATTTTTTTTCTGAGGTCTTGGTTGATTTCTTTTCATTTTCCCATGATGTCAAGCAAAGAGGCACTGAGTTTGAAGGTAGGCTTTGAAATAGATCCACAGTGACACCTCCAATTGACTCAAATTATGTCAATTAGCCTATCAGAAGATTCTAAAGCCATGACATAATTTTCTGGAATTTTCCAAGCAGTTTAAAAGGCACAGTCAACTTACTGTAAGTAAACTTCTGACCCACTGGAATTGTGATAATTGTGATAAGTGAAATAATCTGTCTCTGTTAATAATTTTTGGAAAAAGTACTTGTGCCATGCACAAAGTAGATGTCCTAACCGACTTGCCAAAATGAGTTTGTTAACAAGAAATGTGTGGAGCGGTTGAAAAACAGGTATGTAAACTTCCGACTTCAACTGTAAGTGATGAGTTATAACAAGTTATAAATAGACATGGTTATAAACTAGAAGAAAAAAAGGAACATACAAACAAAGATGTTCTTCTGTGCTTTTCATAGGGTCAAAGAGGTCACGTTTGACTCACCCAACCCTGACCACAGGAAGGGACATAATGTCAACTTTGACCTAATATCCTCTGTGGATGGACTCCTCTCCACCCAAATAAGGTAAGTAATATTTGTATGTCTTAGTGTAGCTATAACCTCATAGAACAAAAAGTACACATTATTATTAGCACCATTGTTGGTGATATTAGAAGCTGTAATCATAGAGCAAGTAGCTGTCAGGTCATTATTCAAAAAGAAAATGTGTTCTCAATGACTTACCTTGTTAAATAGTTGCTGTAGTGTTAGTAGTAGCAATGTACGGTATTACTATCCTGCAGCATATCTGTATCTATGTCTGTGTTTGACTGTGTCTGTTGGTGTTACAGAGCTCTGAGGCTGGACTACATGCAGTCAGGTGGTTCTGATCCAGCTGTCCTGGCCCAGATGCATGACATGCAGGCAGAGGCCCACACTATGGAGCAACAGGCCCAATCTGGGACTGACAACAATGGCAGGAGGAAGAGTGAGTGTCAATCCTGCATGGTCCTTCATTGGGGTATGGAGGATGTCACATTTGGTGCTTTGGTGCCACCTTGAGTGATTTGTTTCTACTGTGCATGTTTATGTCTGCCTGCACCTATTTGTCTTTCTGTTGTCTTTAAGAGACAAAGAACTGTATACCGTTTGTTTTTTAAAGAAGAAAGTACTGTATCCTCTTAACTTTGGTGCCTCTCTAACCACCCCTTCTCTCCCGCATTCTCTGCCCAGGGATGAAGCCTTCTCAGCGGGCTGGGAACTCAGAGGTCCTGGCTGTGGAGCAAGAGAACCAGAGACTGGAGGACGAGATCTTCAGAATCCAGTTGGCCAGAGACAAACACCGTCAGGAAGATGGTGGGTTGTCCTCTCCATCTCATCTCTGTGATTAACATGCACATAATTATAGACAAGCAACATTGCTGATAAACAATGGCAGTTAGGAGTAACCACATTCACAGTGACTACTATGGGATGTGTAGAATTAGAATCCATTCCAATGCTTCTAGAATCATTCTAATTCGATGGGATTCTATATTCCTTTGATCCAGTTGCAGTGGGGTCTGAGCTCCATCAGATCCAGAGAGAACACACCCACTACATGGCCAGCATTCAGGCTGAACTCGAGAGCCTTCGCAGGGAAGTAGAGCGAGCCAGAGAGGGCCCTAGGGACAGGAGGCTGCCCCCACCCCCTCCACCTCTGTTCCCTGCCCCACCAGCCATGCATCCCCTTGCCCAGATATATGCACCTCCAGCCCTGGTAAAGCTATGATGTTAATATTGCTGTTTATATATCTGGTTTTCTCTGACGACATTAGGCCCATATTGTATATCCCCCATATGTTCTTGTTGCAGACCCAGCCCAGGCCCCATTCCTCGCTCAAGGAAAGGCATGTACTCGACTACCTTGGGCCTGCGCCCTATGACCCTGCGTGAGTCCATTATGACTAGCACATCTATGTTGGCTATTTCAGTTTTCTATATGATTAAAATTAAACATTACCTTCACATACATTATTAGAGACACATGTATGTAACTAACTCAGATGTGCAGGTATGAAGTACCTCTAAACTACTCTAAACCCTGTTGATTTGCAGGGCTGGTTTTGCTGTCTTTTATGACTTGATGCTTGGGGTAGATGCCACACTGAGGGTTCTGCGTCCGGTGGCTGGTCTCTACTCTGGAGGCCAGGAGGTGGGGCGGCCCACCCCATTGCCCCCTACACAGTGCCAGCCTGGAGGGGGTCAGCCTTACAGCCAAACTGTGCCCCCTGGGAACTATGCCCTACTGGCAGTCAAACAGCCTATGCCCAGGTAAGCAATGCGCCCGGAGAAGAAAAAGTACCTGTGAAACTCATCCATAGCATGTTGGCTGGAGTCTATCGGTGACAGCCCACCTTCCCTGAGATCAAAAGGCAATTGTTGCTCCCTGAGTGACAGACTTGTCTCGTGCTCTGTTAGCTAAGGTTTCCTTTGAGTTGTGTGTGGTGTTGTTCAGAAGGTTGCATGTTCACTACAACTTAGGGTGGAATTAAAATGCACTCTTTTACATTTGTCTAAGACAAAACTCTGCCTCCCAAGTGGCGCAGAGGTCTAAGGCAGTGCAGCGCAGTGCTAGAGGCGTCACTACAGACCCGGGTTTGATCCCGGGTCTGTAGCCAGCCGCGACCGGGAGACCCATGAGGCGGCCCACAATTGGCCCAGCGTCGTCCGGGTTAGGGGAGGGTTTGGTCTGCCGGGATGGCCATGTCCCATCGCGCTCTAGTGACTCCTTGTGGCGGGCCGGGCACATGCATGCTGACTTTGGACACCAGCTGGACGGTGTTTCCTCTGACACATTGGTGCGGCTGGCTTCTGGGTTAAGCGAGCAGTGTGTCAAGAAGCAGTGCGGCTTGGCAGGGTCATGTTTCAGAGTACGCATGGCTCTCGACCTTCACCTTTCCGAGTCCGTACGGGAGTTGCAGCGATGGGAGGAGACTAACTACCAATTAGATATCACGAAATTGGAAAGAAAAAGGGGTAAAAAAATACAAATAAACATATATACACATACAGTGGCAAGAAAAAGTATGTGAACCCTCTGGATTTCTGCATAAATTGGTCCTAAAATTAGATCGGTCTTCATCTAAGTCACAACAACGGACAAACACAGTCGGCTTAAACTAATAACACACAAATTATTGTATTTATCTTGTCTATATTGAATACATAATTTAAACACTGACAGTGTAGGTTGGAAAAAGCATGTGAACCCTTAGGCTAATGACTTCTCCAAAAGCTAATTGGAGTCAGGAGTCAGCTAACCTGGAGTACAACCATTGAGACGAGATTAGAGATGTTGGTTAGAGCTGCCCTGCCCTATAGAAAACACTCACAAAATTTGAGTTTGCTATTCACAAGAAGCATTGCCTGCCTTGAACTTTAGAGATCGAAGACTCAAGATTAAGAATTGTATAAAGCTGGAAAGGGTTACAAAAGTATCTCTAAAAGCCTTGATGTTCATCAGTGACCTCAAGAGAGCGGATCCCACCAGACATCCCAAGAATATTGCTGAACTGAAACAGTATTGTAAAGAGGAATGATCCAAAATTCCTCCTCCTGACCTACAGAAACCATTTGGTTGAGGTTATTGCTGCCAAAGGAGGGTAAACCAGTTCCTGAATGAATGTTTCCACGGTGTGTTCAATAAAGACATGAAAACGTATAATTGTTTGTGTGCTATTAGTTTAAGCAGACTGTGTTTGTCTATTGTTGTGACTCAGATGAAGATCAGATCAAATTTGATGACCAATTTATGCAGAAGTCCAGGTAAGTCCAAAGGGTTCACATACTTTTTCTTGCCACTATATGTACACACACTACCGTTCAAAAGTTTGGGGTCATTTAGAAATGTCCTTGTTTTTGAAAGATAAGCAAAAATGTTTGTCCATTAAAATGACATCAAATTGGTCAGAAACAGTGTAGACATGGTTAATGTTGTAAATGACTATTGTAGCTGGAAACGGCTGATTTTTTATGGAATATCTACATATTCATATGTCTAGTTTGAGAAACAGATGCCTCAAGTCCTCAACTGGCAGCTTCATTAAATAGTATCTGCAAAACACCAGTCTCAATGTCAACAGTGAAGAGGTGACTCCGGGATGCTGGCCTTCTAGGCAGAGTTGCAAAGAAAAAGCCATATCTCAGACTGGCCAATAAAAATACAAGATTAAGATGGGCAAAAAAACACAGGACAGAGGAACTCTGTCTAGAAGGCCAGCATCCCGGAGTGGCCTCCTCACTGTTGACGTTGAGACTAGTGTTTTGCGGGTACTATTTAATGAAGCTGCCACTTGAGGACTTGTGAAGTGTCGTTTTCTCAAACTAGACACTAATGTACTTGTCCTCTTGCTCAGTTGTGCACCGGGGCCTCCCACTCCTCCTTCTATTCTGGTTAGAGCCAGTTTACGCTGTTCTGTGAAGGGAGTAGTACACAGCATTGTACGAGATCTTCAGTTTCTAGGCAATTTCTCACATGGAATAGCCTTCATTTCTCAGAACAAGAATAGACTGACGAGTTTCAGAAGACAGGTCTATGTTTCTGGCCATTTTGAGCCTGTAATCGAACCCACAAATGCTGATGCTCCAGATACTCAACTAGTCTAATGAAGGCCAGTTTTATTTCTTCTTTAAGCAGAAAAACAGTTTTCAGCTGTGCTAACATAATTGCAAAAGGTTTTACTAATGATCAATTAGCCTTTTAAAATTATAAACTTGAATTAGCTAACACAACGTGCCATTGGAACACAGGAGTGATTGTTGCTGATAATGGGCCTCCGTAGATATTCCATTAAAAAATCATCCGTTTCCAGCTACAATAGTTATTTACAACATTAACAATGTCTCCACTGTATTTCTGATCAATTTGATGTTATTTTAAATGGAGAAAAAAGTGCTTTTCTTTCAAAACAAGGAAATTTCTAAGTGACCCCAAACCTTTGAACGGTACTATATATATATATATATATATATATATATATATATAATAATAATAAAAGACGAAACACTCTACCTTCAGGATGCAGCCGTCTCCCTCCCTGTCTCTGGTGGTTGAGCTTCAAGCTGCCGGAAGACTGGACACCTACGGTCAGGAGGTCCAGAGGCTAGTGTCCCGGGGCTGGGCACGGCTGGAGCTCTTCGACCAGCACAACCAGCTCCAGAGCGGATACTGGAGAGTGCCAGTACGTGCCCTCCCCATCCGACCATCCCTCAGTCCAGTCCAGCTCAACTCAGTCCCCCAGGTGAGGGTAGACACCCGTCTGGCTGACTGCTAGTGGTTAGAATGAAGCTGGATTGAATATCCATTATACATAATGATGTCTTAAACATGACAATATCAGTTGAGGATGATATACATATAGCATTTTTCCCAACAAATAAAATACTGTTATGTGTTAGGAAGTCATGAGGTGTGAAAGCCACGTGAGATGACATGACACATGATGAAACACACACTAAGGGGGTCAGACGTCTAAGTCGTGTGTCTGTGTTCTCTAGGTGGGCAACATGGAGCTGTGTTTACGGGTGGTCAATGCTCGGGACCGGGACGTGCAGTCCCTCGCTAAGATTGACCCAAGCAACACCAGCCACTATAAGTACCCCTCCATGGTACATTTCATTATGTTCTCCAAAAATCACCCTTTTCTGACCACATCATTGTACTGTTTCAACATGACTCTGTTTGCCAGTTGTGTGGTAACTTACAGCGTCTTCGGAAAGTATTCAGACCCCTTGACTTTTTCCACATTTTGTTAGGTTACAGCCATATTCTAAAATGTATTAAAATTATTTCCCCCCTCTCAATCTACACACAATACCCCATAATGACAAAGCAAAAACAGGTTTGTAAAAATAAAAAACAGAAATATCACATTTACATAAGTATTCAGACCCTTCACTCAGTACTTTGTTGAATCACCTTTGGCAGCGATTACAGCCTAGAGTCTTCGTGGGTATCACACTACAAGCTTGGCACACCTGTATTTGGGGAGTTTCTCCCAATCTTCTCTGCAGATCCTCTCAAGCTCTGTCAGATTAGATGGGGAGCATTGCAGCACAGCTATTTTCAGGTCTCTCCAGAGATGTTAGATTGGGTTCAAGTCCAGGCTTTGGCTGGGAGATCAGGTTCAAGTCCAGGCTTTGGCTGGGCCACTCAAGGACATTCAGAGACTTGTCCCGAAGCCACTCCTGCATTGTCTTGGCTGTGTGCTTAGGGTCGCTGTCCTGTTGGAAGGTGAACCGTCACCCCAGTCTGAGGTCCGGAGCAGTTTTTCATCTAGGATCTCTCTGTACTTTGCTCTGTTCATCTTTGCCTCAATCCTGACTAGTCTCCCAGTCCCTGCTGCCACCATGCTTCACCGTAGGGATGATGCCAGGTTTCCTCCAGAAGTGACACTCAGCATTTAGGCCAAAGAGTTCCATCTTGGTTTCATCACACCAGAGAATCTTGTTTCTCATGGTCTGAGAGTCCTTTAGGTGCCAAGCGGGCTGTCATGTGCCTTTTACTGAGGAGTGGCTTCCGTCTGGCCACTATACCATACAGGCCTGATTGGTGAAGTGCTGCAGAGATCTTTGTCCTTCTGGAAGGTTCTCCCATCTCCACAGTGGAACTCTAGAGTTCTGTCAGTGACCATCGGGTTCTTGGTCACCACCCCGACCAAGGTCCTTCTCCCCCGATTGCTCAGTTTGGCCAGGTGGATAGCTCTAAGAAGAGTCATGGTGGTTCCAAACTTCTTCCATTTAAGAATGATGGCCACTGTGCTCTTGGGGACCTTCAATGCTGCAGAAATGTGTTGGTACCCTTCTCCAGATAGGTGCCTCGACACAATCCTGTCTCGGAGCTCTACAGACAATTCCTTCGACCTCATGGCTTGGTTTTTGCTCTCTCGTGCACTGTCAACTATGTGACCTTATATAGACAGGTGTGTGCCTTTCCAAATCATGTCCAATCAATTGAATTTACCACAGGTGGACTCCAATCAAGATGTAGAAACATCTCAAGGATGATCAATGGAAACAGAATGCACCTGATCTCAATTTCGAGTCTCGTAGCAAAGGGTCTAAATACTTATGTGAATAAGGTTTTTATTTGCAAACATTTCTAAAAACATGTTTTTGCTTTGTCATTTTGGGGTAGATTGCTGAGGATTTTTTTTTGTTTAATACATTTTAGAATAAGGTTGTAACGTAACAAAATGTGGAACAAGTCAAGGGGTCTAAATACTTTCCGAAGGCACTGTATGCCTTAAAAAAATGCTGTAGATACTGACCTGGTGTGTTCAGTCCATCATAAAGCTTCAGAGTTTATTCTGTTGATAGTGGTTATTTTGTGTACTCTGTCATTACAGGTGTCCAATATCCCTGCAACTCTTCAAGGAAATAGACCCCTTTCCATGTCAACATTACAGCCCTCGGCTGCCAATCACTTTCTCTCTCTCCTTCCCTACACTGATCACAAAGACCCTCCCCCCATGGAGGAACCCAATCAGAGGTGATTGATGATGATGCTGATGATTTTAGTGCATGGAAATCAATCAAATTATCACTGTGATTATTTAGGAGAGAGAGAGGTGTACATGTATGTTACTTCATTTGACCTTTTCCATTGATTGTTGTTAGTTGTCTGGATGTGTTGTTCATTTACAATGTGCAAATAAAGACACAAAAACCCATGACACATTTTTTCATTGTTTTCAATTATGGTATTATGACAAAGACCGTTAACATACACTACACAAAAGTATGCAGATTTGGCTATTTCAGCCACACCCGTTGCTGACAGGTGTATAAAATCGAGCACACAGCCATGCAATCTCCATAGAAAACATTTGCTTTAGAATGGCCTTACTGAAGAGTTTCAACGTGGCACCGGCAAAGGATGCCACCTTTCCAAGTCAGTTTGTCAAAATTCTTCCCCGGTCAACTGTAAGTGCTGTTATTGTGAAGTGGAAACGTCTAGGCTGTGAAGTGGTAGACCCCAAAGCTCACAGAACAAGACCGCCAAGTGCTGAAGCGCGTAAAAATCGTCTGTCCTCAGTTTTAATACTCACTACTGAGTTCCAAACTGCCTCTGGGAGCAACGTCAGCACAAGACCTGTTCGTCGGGAGCTTCATTAAATGGATTTCCATGGCCGAGCAGCCACACACAAGCCTAAGATCAACATGCCCAAAGCCAACCTTTGGCTGGAGTGGTGTAAAGCTCGCCGCCATTGGTCTCTGGAGTGATGAATCACCATCTGGCAGTCTGACGGACGCAAGTTTGGTGGAGGAGGAATAATGGTCTGGGGCTGTTCTTCATGGTTCAGGCAAGGCCCCTTAGTTCCAGTGAAGGGAACTTTTAATGCTGTAGCATACAATGACATTCCTGGTGGACATTCCTGCAGTCAGCATGCCAATCGCACGCTCCCTCAAAACTTGATACATCTGTGATATTGTGTTGTGACAAAACTGCACATTTTAGAGTGGCCTTTTATTGTCCTATGCACCTGTGTTATGAACATGCTGTTTAATCAGCTCATTGATATGCCACACCTGTCAGGTGGATGGATTATCTTGGCAAAAGAGAAATGCTAACAGTGATCTAAACAAATTTCTGGTCTAATTTTTTTTGGTGCATATGGAACATTTCTGAGATCTTTTACTTCAGCTCATGAAACATGGGACCAACCCTTTACATATTGCGTTTATATATTTATTCAGTATAATTTAGCTGGAATCTAATATATTTCCACAATACACACCAACCAACCCTGCTCTGTTACTGCACGTGGGTTTCAGTGAGATTGATCCCCTGCTTTTTGGAGGACAAGGAGGTAGAGAAGGGTTGGGGATCCCCTCAGGGAGAAAGAAGCCTTTGACTGATGGGCTACAGCCAAAAGACTAGAAAGGTGAGCGAAGGTGTTTCTGTCTCTTCAGTCTACTAGTCAGACAGTATATCCGTCTATCAGGCAGGCAGTTGTGACTTTCTCTTCCCTCCCTGTTGCCTCACAGATCTGTGGGCTCAGTATTCCACTGCTGCACTTTCACAGCACGCTCCTCCATCACTCATGGCGACTTCATTTTCAGCAATGTGCCAGTACCTACTTTGAATCGCGCTTGGTTGACTGTTTCATACAGAGCTCCTTCCACCCCCCCCCCCCCCCCCCCCCCCTCCAGATTAATTTTGGTGGGCTCTCACCTGGCATGGGCATGGTTCTGAGCTTCTACAACTGGCCAGCAGGGAGCAGTGTTTCCTGGAGTGGGATGGTCAAACAGAGGCTCCTCCATGGGAGCAGGAGGTACTAGGTTCGGGTCAGGTTGGGGCGCACCTAGTCAGTTGTACAACTGAATGCCTCTTGCATTTAACCTAGGGAGCCTGGCCAAAAGGGGGGAGCTCCTAACAGTCTGGGGGGGGGGGGGGGGGGGGGGGTCCAGTGTCCCCATGCCATGGCTCACTCACTACTCTGGTAAACCTCTCTCACACATATTGCCCCAGTTAAATATTGTCTGTAAGATGGCCAACCATTCCATGCATAATATTCTAATATTTGGGTGTCTGCATCAGCTTGTTAGCCTGAGGACTGCCTGGGGAATCCCTTTGAGCCCTACAGTGATGCTGTGGCCAAACAGCACAGCTAGTAGAGATGAGGCACCCCCCCCCCATCCCCCCCCCAAGGACCGGGAGATGGCACCGTTGTGAGGCGAAGATGCCAACTCCATACCCTTGACCAACATCTTCAAAAGTGATATGGTTAACCCCATAATATATACACATCTACAGTCAATGACAGGTTAATATTAGAGGTCGAACAATGATGATTTTTCAAAGGCGATACCGATTATTGGAGGACCAAAAAAAGCCAATACCGATTAGCATATATATATGTAATAATGACAATTACAACACTGGTTGAACACTAAGTTAATATAATAAATCAAAATCAATTTAGTCTCAAATAAATAATGAAACATGTTCAATTTGGTTTAAATAATACAACAACAAAAAAGTGTGGGAGAAGTAAAAGCGCAATAGGTGCCATGTAAAAAAAGCGAATGTTTAAGTTCCTTGCTCAGAACATGAGAACATATGAAAGCTGGTGGTTCCTTTTAACATGAGTCTTCAATATTCCCAGGTAAGAAATTTTAGGTTGTAGTTATTATAGACCTATTTCTCTCTATACCATTTGTATTTCATATACCTTTGATTATTGGATGTTCTAATAGGTACTTTATTTAGTACTGCCAGCCTAATCACGGGAGTTGATAGGCTAGAAGTCATAAACAGTGCAATGCTTGAAGCACAGCGAAGAACTGCTGGCAAATGCACGAAAGTGCAGTTTGAATGAATGCTTACGAACCTGCTGCTGTCTACCACCGCTCAGACTGCTCTATCAAATTAGACTTAATTATAATAACACAGAAATACGAGCCTTAGGTCATTAATATGGTCAAATCCAGAAACTTATCATTTCGAAAACAAAACATTTATAATTTCAGTGAAATACAGAACTGTGCTGTATTTTATCTAACGGGTGGCATCCATAAGTCTAAATATTGCTGTTACATTGCACAACCTTCAACCTTCAACGGTATCTCATAATTATGTAAAATTCTTGCAAATTAATTACGGTCTTTGTTAGGAAAAAAATGGTCTTCTCAAAGTTCGCAACGAGCCAGGCGTCCCAAACTGCTGCATAGACCCTGACCCTGCTTGCACAGAACGCAAGAAAAGTGACACAATTTCCCTAGTTAAAAGAAATTCATGTTAGCAGGCAATATTAACTAAATATGCCTGTTTAAAAAATATATACTTGTGTATTGATTTTAAGAAAGGCATTGATGTTTATGTTTAGGTACATTGGTGCAACGACAGTGCTATTCTTTTGAAAATGTGCTTGTTAAATCACCCGTTTGGCGAAGTAGGCTGTGATTCAATGACAAATTAACAGGCACCGCATCAATTATATGCAATGCAGGACAAGCTAGAAAACATAATGGTTGATATTACTAGTTTAAGATTGATTGTTTTTTTTAATGATAAGTTTAATGCTAGCTAGCACCTTACCTTGGCTCCTTGCTGCACTCGCATAACTAGTAGTCAGACTGCCATGCAGTCTCCTCGTGGAGTGCAATGTAATTGGCCATAAATCGGTGTCCAAAAATGCCGATTACCAATTGTTATAAAAACTTGAAATCGGCCATTCCGATAAAAAAATAAAAAAAATAAATAAATAAATAAAATAAAAATCGGTCAACCTCTAGTTAATATGAATCATTGGTTAACCTTTTATCTACCTTACTGGAACGCAGACCAATTCTAGTTACCCATTGACTATCTGGACTGCTACAGCCCCAAGCTAGCTCGTGACAGCCCAGCTATTGGCTCGGCTAATACACACCACCACCTCAATGCAGTCTTTCAACCGGTCTCCTCACAGTACATACAGGAGTGTTTCATTTACAGCAAGTTCTGAATAAAAACTAAATGGATTGTTGAGCTAAAATAAATACAGAAGCTCTGACAAAGGCCAATACGTAAGCTAAAGTGAAACTGGCAAGAGCAGTGCACGAGTTTGTCTTGTGCTTTTTTAAATTAAGATCAGCAAGAACATTACTCTCTTCCCCCCCAATAGGCAGTGCATCAAACCCTGGGAGAAACAGACTAAAACTGATGGGTACACCCCAAATCAGTAGGCAATGTCACTTTAAAACTACCCAGACAAATTAGTAACCACTTTGTACTTAAACGGGTTCAAATTATACTGTAAGCGAAATAAAAGTGGTATGAATTACAAAGACAAGTGATTCACATTTGCAAATACTCTAATGAACTTTTATTACAACAAGTATACAAAAACTAGACAAACAAATGTGAAAAATTGTCATATTTACAGAAACAAAAGTGTAAATGGGCATAAGGGGCAGGCCTGCTCTGCTGGCTGGAAGATCAGGAAGAGGAAGCTTACATCACACCGAGGATTCCACAGAGGCGGACAGCTTGCCGGGCTATACAAATAAATAACGGGGGAAAAAGTCATCCAATCTGACAGCAGAAGTAGATCAGAATGTTAAATGCCTGGACTCTGCTTTAATCCACAGATACAAACATGCCATTCTTATCAGGCGTCCATTAACACTGTAGAGATGAATCAGTTTGAGGACTTATGCCCCCTGTATGAGTCTTGGTCAAATATGTCATAGCACTCTAGTCTGTTCAAATTTTTTTTAAAGGACACTATCCAAGGTGGGGGGGGTCCCCTTTCACATGATGCCACCAATACCAACTTCCTCTGCTGCACCTAACCCTTCTGAGAATGAGATATAAACCTATCAACTCGCCTCCTGTGCCCCTTTCTCCTGGACTCCATTGCTGCCAGAGCCGGAATCGCCGCTGCCATTAACTGTAGTTTCCTGCTTGGTCTTTTTAGCATCAGTGTCCTTTACGGGGCTCTCCTCAGTTTTCCTCTGTTCAGGAATACAAACCAAAGTCACTTCTCAACATGACCTCCCTCACCTCTACTGCAATCTACTCTAACATTACCACACAATCACAAAAGCCAAACGTCACCGCTACACAATCACAACTATACACACACAGCCATCAGAATTCAAGTCGATCAAAACGCCTACTAAACATGCATAACGCTCAACCACAAAAGGGGAGATCGGAATGGAAGGCAAAGTAGTCAAACACCATTAAAAAGAGTCACCCTCGCAACTAAGAACAAGCAAGAAATTCATGCAACATGAGCATACTAGGAATGGGGGCATGGACCAATTTGACAAAGGAGGGGTCTACTACAAGCAGAGCACAGTAATGTACAGCATGATGCATAGACCAGGGTATGAGCAGCCCCGCCACCTGTTGCCCCAGGCTGGGATTGGGTGTAGTAGCACGCAGCAGTGGTGAGGAGGGATCTCACCTTTTTCCTGACCAGGTGGGAAATGTCTGATGCAGATTTGGAGGAGGATGCGCCATCGGCTGCCGATCTGACAGGGATCTAAAACACAGGACAAGATAATTGGTCATTAGAGCCGCTGCTTACTGAAGTTAATGACATCCAAGTCATTTGTTTGAATTAACACAAGGTTTCATTCCAGGTGCAAGAAAAAAAGTACTGCCTGTAGTTACCTGACTGGTTCCGAATGCTGATGAACAGGAAGATGAAGGTCCACCGCTTTCTGCAAATGCTGATGAGGAAGAGGATGGGAATGCTGACAAAGTAGAAGCTCCAGCCTGGAAGAGATCAGACATGATCAGTAGAAGACAGTACATCCACAGATCAATGGCATAAACAAGCTGACTAAATCCTCATGTCAACTTTCCTTCTCATTAGCAATTGAGAAGTGGACTGAACTTGTTCCTTGCTTGGTGATAAACATTTAGTAGACCTGCTATATTAAGTCATTCATTAGAACACGTATCAAAACACTTTACAACAGTAAATTAACCCTCCTGCTGTGTTCCAGTCAAATTGGACCGATTATCAAGTTCTCTGAAAAATGTGGTTCATTTAATCTGATTGTCATAAGGTTCAATGACTTTGTCCACACAGGGGCATCTGAACACACAAAATACATTTTGATGATTTATTACATTTTGGGTGTTTTATTTAACTTTTATACACCTGCGGTGTTCCCGGTCATTGACCGGTCATTAGAAATTAATGGGTGAGACTACAATTAGAGTATAACATTGTGTTCAGGCACATTCCCATTCATCAGATGGATACACTTCCTATTCCAGACCCCTACATGCGTGTGTGTTTGAGCACACACACAACACGCACTCCCCTTCTTGGCTTCCATGGGAACCTATCCCCAATAGAGTCTTTCCCACACGGGAACCACAACTGTTGGCAATCTCACAAACAAATCGCAACATTATTGAAACAATATATAGAACTTTTCTCGCAGCTCTGGTATATAAAGCTTTTTTGAGGCCTTGCTCACAATTCATTCTGTGGCAGCACAATGACCAAACAATATATTGTATGCGAGGCTCTTGATCATGACACTGGTGAGGAGTCCTTGTCAAACTTTGACACAAAGTAGCCTGCGATAAATAGCAAAGGTTCATCTGAGTATTTGTTACAGTGAAAACAATCCACACACTATGCTTTCTTTAAAAAAAATACGAGTTGTATGAACTCAGGTCAATGAGGCCTAGAAGCCATAAATAGAAGTTCAAAACTCAATGTTCACAAGAACTTAAGTTGATAAAAAGACCTAACACAACATTAGGCGATAACATGTATTATTATGGATTTAGAATCAGCTATAATGGGGTAGTCATTTTGGACCGGGAACACAGAATTAATTAACATGAAACGAACACAACAGGAGGGTTAAAAAGAGCATTTACTGGACAAGTTACCGCCAGTTTCAGTCTGTTTGGTGACTAATGAACACAACCTTGAGAAGAGCCAGTATCCCACAGGGACTCACCAGGGTCTGCTGTATGGCCACAGAGGCTGATCCTGCCATACTCTGGCTCTCCTTGGCATCCTCTACCTTCTCAGCGACGTCAGGCAGCAGCTGCTTCAGCTCCTCCAGCTCCGTCTTCTCTTTAGCTCCGTCTTCACCTTCCGCCTTGTCTATCACCTCCTGGAGCATGGCTAGAAACCAGAAACAAGGTCTGTAAGTGACAGGTCAGAGGTTGACAAGTCATACCTAGTGTAGTAGTGACTGCGCAGGTAGCTTCGAATCAAGTGCAAAAAGTTTGTTCTTTCCCAAATTGTTGCTGATAAGCTACAAGAGATCTGAACAGCGGTAGTCTGTAAAAGATGCGTATGGCTCCTTTGTTGACCGACTCCGCTGAGAGAGTATGCCAAATTGGCTTCGATGACGGCCGGTCAGTTCCTTAGAACTTAGGGAGAATCTCAATTGGATACTCGTCACGTCCTCTCTCCTCCTTAAAACCCATTGGAGAAGGTCAGAGGGGAGTCCCCTAGAACACGCTCCCGCCATCCATCCTGTATGGCCAAATAGGTAATATGGCACTAGCAACGGCTAGGTTTGAGGTTCAAATACATAGATATGTGGCATGTAACATATTTATCCACCTTACCCAGGCGGCTCTCGATGACTTTGACAGAGCTGCTGTAGTGCTGGATGGCCTGGCTGTATTGGCCTGTGATGCAGTAGGTCATGCCAAGCTGGTAGTGGGTCTCGGCCACCAGGCGGCTGTGGGGGGGCAAGTGCTTCAGCTGCAGGGACAGGCAGTCCTGGAAGTCCTCCACAGCTGCAGGGTAGTTACCTAGAAGAGGGAAGGCCACGTGAATATGAAACAAACATCTGGAGTATGTGGTGCAAGGGTCTAACACCTGAGGGAGGGGGAAGGGCAAGGTGATCAGAAATGGGATGGAGTATAAAATCAACATAACTACATGTGTTCAGTAGGGCAAGCCGTAGCAAAACATTTTGCATAGAGCAAAAAAAAAAAAAGTGCAAAAAAGGCACATGGCGATCCCAGATCATACCAGATTCTGCTCCAACTTCTCCTAACTTCAGATAGGCCTGAGCAGCCATCAACTGGTCCTCCTTGTTCTCCTTTCTGATTGTATAAGGAGAGGGAAACAGGTGAAACGTAGTCCATTGGAATAATGTATACTATACCCAAAACAAAGTCTGTGATGGTAGCTTTCTACAGGGAGCGTTTACCTTTTGTAGATGACCTTGGCGACCTCCAGCATTTCCCAAGCCAGCTGCAGGTTACCCACTTCCTCCTCCTACAAGAGATGGGAAGAAGCAAACAAAAGGTTAGAAGTTTGTGTAATATTTTCATACGAAATAAGTACATTGTGACAAAGGGACATTGTTTAAAGGACAACTTACTTTGTCTTCAGCAGTGCCTTCCCCTTCATCATCGTCGTCGTCATCATCATCTAAGAGTGGAGGCCAAGAAAATACAGTAAGCCTAAACTGCAGCAGTTCTACACTTCAGGAAAACCAATGACCAACTGTACAAAACCAGTGTATGATAGGTCACTAGGAAAGACAAGTGGAAGAGGAAGAGCTTGTGATTCCAGTAATAATGTGACAGCGGCCGTTCCCAACAGTGCAGCTTAAACTTCCATTAGCAAGAGAAGTGAGACTTCAGTTACAATCCCTTTACAGCCCCACTGCAGGTTCAACAACAATTTGTGTAACAGCCATTCTTATGACCCTTTGTTCGGGTGCACCAAGTGGATTGGGACTAGATTCCTACACAGGACATAAGTTTAACTTCACCCTCTTCCTCCATCTTCTCCTCCACAGTCTCCTCTTCATTCCCATTCTGCTCTTCAGAAGCCTTCATGACAATCTCCTTCACAGCTTCCTCTTGCCCAGCTTCCTTATCTTTTCTAGCTTCATCTTCAGGAGCAAAAAGAGTCTCCTCCACCCCATCCACAGGAGGCTTAGACTTCTCATCACGCCCGTTCTTGGCAGGAGACTTGGCAGCGCCCTCTTCCTTTGCTTCCATTTCCATGGTTTCTTTCTTCCCATCTGCAACTGCCTCAGATTCACTTTTCCCTTCCTCCTTTGGCTCAGCTTTGCCGTCCTCCCCATTAGTTGTTTTGTTCTCTGCCATCGCATCATAAACCTGCATTCGAAGCTCGTCCCTTGTTTTGTCTACACCAGAGATACATGGGGCATGAAAACTTAAGTTATATTGTTCTCCCCCAAAAGAGTACATGTCAAAATAAATTCTCAATCTGTGACCATAGCATGAACTAGCCTTTTTCCTCACTGAACAGAGCTGACTGGGATGAATGTGTCATTCCCTCTTCCCCTGTCAGATAAGCCCATTGACAGGGGGCATGTCTTCAACATGATATCAAGAAATGAGACCTACTACTAATGCCAATGAATAAAATAAACAATTGTTAGTTTTTGCTCCAGCACAAGTCAATTGTTCTAGCTAGCTAGGAGTTAAGTGTCAAGCAGCCATAAACAGTGATGGTCAGGTTAAGATGGGCTACTACTCACCTTCCAAGTTGTCAGCGCTCTCAAACTTTGAGTTGTCCGGCGTCTCTCCCTCACCTTCCTCCTCAGACGACTCCTCAGGGACTCCCTCAAGAGCATTACCAAGGACAGTGTTCTCTACCCTGAAACACCACACTGCCATTAAATTAAAATATTCAAAACTCTCAGAGCTTGGTGCTGGCAAGGAGCAGGCTTGTAAGTTTGATTCCCACATGGTCTACAATTATTATTTATTTTATTTTATTTAACCTTTAACTAGGCAAGTCAATTAATTAAAAACAAATTCTTATTTACAATGATGGCCCACACCGGCCAAACCAGGACATAGCCCATGTATACTGAATACACAAGTCACTCATTCTCAACAGTTCTTCCAGTCCTTTTGGATAAAAGTCTGTTAAATGACCATACCATTATAAAAACAATTATTCTAAAGTTTAACTACAACCTGAACAGGTACAGAATGTGTCAAAAAAGACCCATACAGTAACAGTATCATACTTCCACTTACCTGGCAAGCTCCAGTAGAGACTTCCCACACAGGAAGAAGGCCTCTCCACACTCATCTGCAGTGTCCCCATACCGCGCAGCCCTGAAAGACATGTCAGATTAGCAGTACTGGTGGAGGTCAGGTAAAGAATAAATGAAATGCTCCTTGTAACATCTGAAATCCACAATCAATACAATACATAACCCTCATAGCATGACAAATCCACAGTCAATCCGAGCATGGACGTCACCAGGACCTGGCTTTCGAGGGCGTTAGCCCCGAATAATTTTGGGTCAGACCCAAATCTTTAGCGCTGCTGCAATGGTGTAAATAAATTGTAGTCAACTGAACGTGCCACTTAGTTCATAGAGCTGTGGTTACGTGAAACTTCCGAAGTCATCCAACTATTATAATCAGGGGTGTAGTGCTGCCGGTGCACAGCGGAGCGATGCTTCGCCACGTCTCAGAATGGAGCCATGTCTCGCAAGATCACTTCATGATGAATTAGTATCCTACATAACAAACCGAATACAATAGCGTGATCGTGTCAGGCTACTGTTATACCAAAATCCCCATGTAATTATTATGACAATATAGGATGATTGTGCTGAAACGTTGCATTTCTTCCCCATCATGATGTGGCTGTGATTAACGCCATCCGCTCTAAAAAGTGGATTAGTTCAGCTGGTTAGCCACCCTTACATCATTCAAGAAGATCGGAATGCATATTCCCATTGTTGGATTTGGAATAAACTTTGAACATTGAGATAAAGACATGACAGATCAGACGCATAGTGTATAAGGAGCGAAAGAGACTGGGTTTTATGTCAGAAGGTAATGGTCTATGTAGAAAGACAGATGGCTTTGAAATGTGTTGGGTGGACAGGAGGAGGTCACAGGATTGCTATAGGGGAAGCGGATGGACATTTCAGTCAGTTAGCCTACTGATGCAAATACACATTTGTACACTTACCATAAGCTATTCAAGTCATTTGATATGTTTGCATTGTTCAAAAAGGCCTACATCGTTTCAATAACAATATAACTGAAACCACTATTGGCTTCATTGACTTACTGAATTAATTCTCATAATTGTAGGCTAGGCTACTTGCTGATAGATTATTTTAACAGTAGGCCTACCTACACAATAACCTCATATGGGGTTAATGACCACAATCGATTGAATTAATAAGTGTTGATTAACTTATTTGGTCTTAATTCAAAACATGGAAGAAAACAGTGTTGCAGAAAGGGGTGCTGGAAGTGCTGGAGATAAATTGAAATATATTTGCAAAAATTATAAAATTAGGCTACTCCTGTCTATTAATAAATTAAATCATTGAAAATACTACACCAGCATAAGAGACACTGAGGATCAATAGCTTATTTTTAAAAATTGCTGTAGATTGTGTCGTCACATTATGAGCACATAGGCCTAGTCTAGTCAGGAATCCCGCAATTAGGCAGACTGCGTGGGAAATATAAGACAGCTGATTGACAGCAACAACTCAATGAACAGCAGGCAGTGGCTAGAAGCTGTTTGGCAATATTTCAAAATACAATTGTGGGAAAAATCTGTTTGAACAGGTGAGTGCCACTGGAAAGTTGGTGGACTATAATTTCCTCCTCATATTATAGGCCTAATATCAGTGTATCCACTATTTTCATTGGCCCATGCTATAGGCCACATTTAAGGCATGGGTCATTTATTGATCTCAGTATGCAAATGTCAGGAGGAGCTTGTCATTTTGATAATTTGCGTGGTATAAAAACAAAATATTTATATTGTAAAATGACAGATTGCAGGAAATTATTTTAGAAAAGGCATTTTTTTTCCCTCAGACCCACAAACCCCTGGTCTTCAGGACTGGCCTACGAATGTTACGAAACTCGAGTGACTGCCCTGGATCTAAGCCATTTGTTCTCAGTACTCACAGCATGCCACAAGCCTCCTGGAACACATGGACTGCAGAAACGACATCTCCCATCACCAGGTGCCTGTTCCCAGCGCCGATCAGCTTCTTTGCCTCCGCCATCACATCGACAGAGCTGTGGTACAGACAAGACAGCCACAATACATATGTTGTACTTCACGCAAACAAACCTATTGCATGATAAAATCACTGTGGAGTTGAGACTAAAAACGGTACAAGAGGAACCCAGTCATAAAATCTGTATAAAGTCAAACCAACAAAATCAAAAAGTGCAGTTCCTCACCTGTCTGCTGCCATAGCACTTGATGACCCAGGCTTTTCATCCATGCTGAAACAGTGACACGCGCAGTCAATTAGACTCAGGACTACAAAATATTGTCTAGTCTAGTAAGTTTAGGCAAAAGTACATTAGTGTGAATGCTAAATAGTTTAGCAGAGGCCACGAGGTTAGGGTTAAACCTTTCCCGGTGCAGGAGGGGTTAAAATGTCCTTCGAGCAACGTAACTTTATAATTTTACAGTCAGCAGACACCCCGCCCCCCGGTAATTTCAGTATGCCAGTGACTATTATTCTACCCTGTTTCGAACGGAAGTGTTGCTTCTAGGAGGTAGGAGCAATCCAGGTAACGTTAGTGTTCGGGGAAGAAACCTCCCCCCAAAAAACACGTTTTGCAAGTTGACACAGGCATATCTTGACTTGAGACAGCGTTGAATTGAACTGGTGAGCTGGATAGCTAAAAAATAAGAAAAAAAAGGCGTTCGTTGTTCAGCTATAGAAAGCTTTGGGACATGTTCCTCGTTAGCGTCATAGCTATGTCACGCCAGCATGCACGTGCATTTCTTGAGTACCAGGCAGTAGGCGAATTGCTTCATGCTTTACTAGTTAGTTCACTGGCCAATTAGCTAACAATTTCGGGCTAACTAGTTAGCTCTAACTAACTTGGCGAAGAAATAAACATTAGCTGGCAAGTGCAACAGATCGTCACGTCCAATTCGAGGTAGCTAGCTAATAAGTTAGCTAGAGGATAGTGTAACGCAGTTAACGACAATTAGCTAGCTAAGGTTAACCACCCACGAATAGCATCAATTGGGCTAATTAAGGGTGTGTTCGTAAATTCAATCTGGAGTGCGCTGTGAGCGTTCGTAAATTCAGAGCATTGTCAGATTGTCCGTTAGTAAAATTCACAGCGTTTCGCTATTGGAGCGCACACTGGACGCTCTAGCCGAGGAGTAGGGGTTGATCCGAGCTTTTCTGACCTCAACGGCAGTCAAGCTAACGTTGGCTCACTGACCGTCTTAACTCACCCTAGCAGAGCTGGTTCCATGTTATCCAGAGTGTTGGCGACTAACTGTGTTGCTGGCAGCAATTTAATTACGCTTTGACGACGTTTACTGACACCGGGTATATTCAACGGGTGTTGAGCGTTCGTAAATTCATCAGTTATTCGGCGCTCTGTCTGGCACTAACGAGACTGTTCCGAAATTGGAGTATAGCTAGAGCAAATTTACGAACGCACCTTAAGTAGATGGTTGTGTGTTGGAGCGGAACTTATTGTTAGCTTGCTATATACTGCATTATTGAATGGGAACATGAACAAGTTTCGGCTAACTAGCTAGTACACAACGGCTTAAAGACACTGGTGATTAGCTAGATACTGTAGGTAGTTCTCAAAACAAGTGAGCTAGCTTCTAGCTAACACACCAGAGGGATAGGCGAGACGTAGGCGAATGCACACAAACAAATCTCCTACAAAATGTCTCACCTTCCTGAGCTTGAAGCAACTGCTGTTTCCTCTGTCATGTTACGTGACTGACTCCGCATACAACGTAGTGTAAACTGTGTAGCTAGCTAAATTAACAGATTCTCCAGGAAAATGTTTGGTTCTTTATTTCACTGACACTATTCTTTGTTGGCGCGTTTGCTGTCAACGTGCACACTTCCGCTGAACTTTCAACTTGATTAAACGCGGGAGAAAATATTAAAGGGAAAGAAACATGATGAAAAAAAATATTTAACCAGGCAAGTCAGTTAAGAACACATTATTATTTACAATGACTTTCCATGAACAGTGGGTTAACTGCCTTGTTCAGGGGCATAACGACAGTTTTTTACCTTGTAAACTCGGGCATTCGATCTAGCAACCTTTCGTTTTACTGGCCCAATGCTCTATCCACTAGGCTACCTGCGAATGTAAAGTTCTTAAATTATCTGAAAGAATGCCGTTCAACTGGTGATAAAAAAATAAATAAAATAGAAATCAATCCATTGCATGTAGAGGAGTTTGTTTATTAAAAATGGTGAATTTATTCCCCTGTATGGGACTTTTACAGGGCTATGTGAAGGATATGTCATACATTGTAAGTTATTATAATCCATCCGCGGTATCATGTTGCACAGACGATGAGCATTAAGGATACGTAAGTATTCCTGAGGCCTCTAACCGTTTCCCCTGGAGAGTGGTGGTGTAGGGTATGGGGTCAGACTTTGTAACAGTATTGCTTCCGTCCCTCTCCTCGCTTGAACCAGGGACCCTCTAAACACATCGAAAAGTCACCCTCGAAGCATCGTTACCCATCGCTCCAGAAAAGACGCGGCCCTTGCAGAGTAGGGAAACACCTTTTTTTATTATTGCTATTATTTAAATCAATACAGGAAGTACATGTGGGAACACAAGTATATATGAATAATAGACAATGGACAATTGGGCTATGGGGTACAATATCACATTACACAAGGACCTTAAGGGACATACATATGTAACGGATGTGAAATGGCTAGCTAGTTAGCGGGTGCGCGCTAGTAGCATTTCAATCAGTTACGTCACTTGCTCTGAGACTTAAGTAGTGTTGCCCCTTGCTTTGCAAGGGCCGTGGCTTTTGTGGAGCGATGGGTAACGCTGCTTCGTGGGTGACTGTTGTCGATGTGTGCAGAGGGTCCCTGGTTCGCGCCCGGGTCGGGGCGAGGGGACGGTTTAAAGTTATACTGTTACACATACACTTACATTTCTAACAGCTTTTTTGTTAGTAGAGTATTTAATTGTCATAAAATATAGTTCCATTTTTTTTTGTAAGGTAAGAAAATGTGTTTTTTGTTTGTAAATTTACATTTGTGAATATGAAATTTGGCCAAAAGAATAATGAAATTAATTACATCAAAATGTTTCATTGTATTTCTATCATAGGTCAAGATTCCAAACAGTACATCTCTCCACAATAGTGTAAGATCTTCATAAATGTGTTCAATTATAAATCTACTGATGTCTTGCCACAGTTTTCTTACATGAATACAATGCCAAAAAAGATGCAACACTGTTTCTGGGTGGTCATTACAAAAGGAGCAATTTGAGTTGATGTTTTCCTTAAACTTCTTCATATAGTGGTTGGCAGGATAATATTTATGAATACTTTTAAAGGAAACTTCCTTAATTTTGTTAACAAGTAGGTATGTGTGTGGCAACATCCAAACTTTTTTCCAACAGATATTATCAATAAATCCATTCCAATAAGGCATGATATAAGGTATAGATACAACATCCTGCTGAAACAAGGTTCGTATTGCTCTGTTGTTGAATGGACCAAAAGAGAAACAAATCTTTCCTACTGATGAGTCAACAGGGTCAATGGAAGGTAGGCTCTGAGGGTCGGGTCTTGACACGTTTCTGAATAATAAAGCAACACCTGAGGGAATGGCATCTAAAACAATTGCAAAATCTTTAGGTGTTACAGGGACCTTGTAAAGTGATAAGAATTCCTTATAACTGAGTAAAAGACCCTCTGCATTTACCAGTTGGCTCACCAATAGGATATTATTTCGGAACCAATATTCTAAAAACAAAGAAGAATTTTTATACAATATGTCCCGATTATTTAATATCTGTGTGGAGAAAAATTATGCTTATAAATTAAGGACCATGACAAGAAAACCTGCCGATGAAAAGCAGAAAGTTTCACTGGAACTTTGTCAATATTATAATTGCAAACCAACATGAAGTTAAGGCCACCAAAAGTAGAGAAGACATGATGAGGAATAGAATTCCACATAGAAGTGGGTCTTCTTAGGAATTGTTATATCCAATTGATCTTAAAAGTAATTTTTAAGGTAGTAAAGTCCAGAAAATCCAGACCACCATTCTCATAAGTGTTCATTACAACAGTTTTCCTAATGTAATGGGTACGGTTTCTCCACAGAAAGTTGAAAAGCATCTGGTCTATCTCCTTGCTTATTTTACTGTCAAGATATAAAGGTATATGTTAGTCTAGAGATACCTTCAGCCTTGGTTATGAGGACTCTTCCTTTTAAAGTCCATCTGTAGCCATTGATTTAGCTTCTTCTGGGGTTTTTTAATAAGAGGGTTAAAATTGAGTAAGCCTCTTGACTTCTGATATTTTGTAATGGTTATGTTTAAATATGTAAGTTCTTCTTTTACTGGAATACCATAATATGAAGGTGTCACACAATCGTTGACAGCCTGAGTTCACATTTATTAATGTTAAAATATAGACCAGATGCTTTGGAAATGGATTCTATCACATTGATCAATATGGGAATTTGGTTAGCATCTTTCAGAAAAGGTATAGTATCGTCAGCCAGCTGGCTTATAATAATTTCTTTACCAGCTATGGAAATACCTTGTACAGGACTATTTTTTAAAGAATTTGTAAGAAGTTGGATGATTAATAAAAACAGGTACGGAGAGATAGGACAACCTTGCCTAATTCCTCTCTGTAACTCAAATCTAGGTGAGGTGCCATATTTCAATTTGATAGAGCTGTATATAGCGTTACAGAAAAAATCCCCAAAGCCAAGTCTCTCAAGCGAGTGGAAGAGGAACTGATGCTCTACTGTGTCAAATGCTTTCTAAAAATCTAAAAATAATATGAAGCTATCCTCGGTTATTAGGTCTGAGTAGTCAAGTATGTCTAATACTAGTCTGACATTGTTAGAAATATGTATGTTCCTCATAAAGCCAGACTGTTTCATCAATGATTGCATCCAGGACTTCTTTAATTTTTTTTGCAAGTAGTAAGGCTAATATCTTATAGTCATTATTAAGCAGACAAATTGTAAGGCAGTTATCGATGAGCAGCACTTCTTTTTTAGGCTTAGTTATCAGTGTTATTAACCCCTGACTCATTGTAGGAGGGAGAACATTGTTTTTAATACTCTCTAAAAAGACTTCAAATAGGAAGGGAGCTACTTGTTCAGAAAATAAAATGTCAAATTCTGATGTAATTCCATCAACACCTGGTGATTTATTGTTCTTTAGATGTTTGATAGACTCTATAATCTCTTCAACTTTGATGGGTTCATCACACTGTTTAGATTCTATATCACTGATAGGGTGAACATTATTCAGTGAATCAAAAAACATATCTGTGGATTCCTGACAGTACGTAGAGCTATACAATTTTCTGTAAAAATTGCTAAAGTATTTAGCAATACATTTTTGGCCATCAATGTTTAACTTCTTATGGCTGAAGGGGCAGTATTGAGTAGCTTGGATGAAAGGTGCCCAGAGTAAACAGCCTGCTCCTATGTCATAGTTGCTAATATATGCATATTATTAGTAGTATTGGATAGAAAACACTCTGAAGTTTCTGAAACTGTTTGAATTATGTCTGAGTATAACAGAATTCATATGGCAGGCAAAAACCTGAGAAGTTCCACTTCCTGTTTGGAATTTATCTGGGGGTGCCAGATTTTCAACCAAGCTCTCATTGAAAATACAGAGAGATATGGATGGGTTTTCACTTCCTATGGCTTCCACTAGATGTCAACAGTCAATAGAACTTCGTCTGATGACTAATGTGAAGGGGGCCGTAGGAGACAGCAATGAGTAATCACTTCCAAGAGCTGATCACGCATTCAGCATGCGCCTTCACATGACCAGGACGTCCGTTCCATCTCTCAACTGAAGTCAATGTAGTTCTCAGGTTGGAACGTTATTCAAGATGTATGTTAACTTATGGATAGTGAAATTTCTGAAGTCTAAAGAAATAGGATGAATTTTGTTCTCCCTCAATCCATTTTTTCCTAGATCTAAAAAGGCTCCTGCTTTTAATCTTAATGATCACCTTTTCCTCCTCAGTAATCTTGCTAAGACCAGTAGAGCTACCTTATTTTCCAAGGTATTTGGACACCTCAAATTTAAAGAGCTCCCAGTTCTTGCAATTAGATTTTTCACAAGCCCTTTCCCAAAAGCAGATCTTTATTAACCTCAAACTTAACTATATCATTATTTAATAGTATGGAAACGCCTACTTCCAAGGGCTCAGAGCGAGTGACGTCACCGATTGAAACGCTATTGGCGCGCACAGCCAAGTACCCCTGACTGCAATGTGCAATTCACGCTGCGGTCGGGCATCTCCGCACTGCTAACTAGCTAGACATTTCACACCGGTTACACTCACCCCCTTCTTTCCGCAGCAACCAGTGATCTGGGTCAAAAGCATCAATAGGATCAACTTGTTTTTATACGACTACGCGTGAGAACCATTTTTTTTAAAACTACAAATCGCTTTCTACCGTGATATTTTTTTTCTATGTGTGAGAACTTCTGCTCTTGGCGTTGTCTTTTTCTTGTCAAATTCCTGCCAAAAGTTAGGTGACCTAAGCGCTTCCAAATATGGAGTTGTAGGCTTGCCATATGTCATGTTTGCACAGATCTCGCCTATGTGCATATCTTTATGGCATTCACTTTAAGGCCCTCGATATACAAATCAAAAGGTGTTTGTGGATAGCGATTTAACATTTGACATGATATTGATCCAATATTGGCGCCCCCTGACAACGTAATTTTACACGGCTGACTACGGATCATTAGAGTGTAGGTTCGACTCCTGGCTATCTCATACATTTCACTTCAAGTGGTCTTTAGTTAGATAGGAATAATCAAAATTTACTTTTGAACGTGCAACATTTATATAAAAAGCTCCCCACCTAGCACGATTAATAAAATAAACCAAAACAACTCATCAGAATCATTCTTTCCGTCCGGGTTTGTGATGTGCAACAGGAAGTTCCCAACAGGATATCTGTCTGTCTAGCTGGGATATCTTCTGTCTGGGTCAAGAGCATAAAACTGCTGCAGCTGTATACTAGTCTCTACATATACATTGTTATTTACATATGTTGAGTTGGTGGGATGTAGGTACTGGGCTTGGTGAAAGATGGGATAAATACATTACAAAACACAACTGTAAAATGGTTTATAACACTGCATTTCTATAATTTCCACTATTGTTTAGACTAGTTTTCCCTCCAAGTAAAGATGCATTTTAATTACCAATCAGTCGAAGCAAATAATTCAAGGGCAGTAACAAAACATTTTTATTACGAAGAACACAGATGCTATGTCCTAATACACCCTAAAGCACTCTTTCCCCGCCACCATGACAACTGATCTGACAAGAGTTGGACTTTCTTTCTACCAACCTTCTTTCCCCTAAAAAAAAATACTTCTCAAATCAGTTGTCACGCAGGAGGATTATGACGAAAGGAAGCCATTTAATTGGGACACAGCCTAGGATGGGGTTGAGGAAGGAGAGGGGGTTCCCAAGGCACAAGTGGGCAGCAGTTAGGGATTTACTCAGTATGGGTCAATGAAAGGGTAGTGTGGATGTCCTGCATCCCTGGGGACGGGCTTCCCATCAACCTGCAAAAACAATTGAAAAAGGTCACGAGCTAGCCAGGAGTCGGAAATAGAATCTTCTGATCCGTAGTCAGACGCGTAATCCATTGCCCCAATAGCCCACTGCTATGGTAGAATATCAACAGAGACACTACATTTTGGTTGCTTAATTCAACCAACTGATTACATACAGCATATATAGTATTAGCTCTCTATGAAACATTTAACCATTATGAGCTGGCTATCACATAACCCATAGAACTTCAATAACATTCTCTGGTCTCACATCCATTGTACACATATACCAGTAGAGGGAGCTCTAATGTCACTCACTGTGATGGTTGGTACAATGTAGCGCCAGCCTTTGTTCAATCCTGTTATACACTTCATCTCTTCTGCTTCAAGGGTAAAGTCAAACACCTGAGGATACACATGCATTTTAGATTACGAGTCCACTCAGTAGTCAATAATTACATGGGACATATGAAAACAGTTTTGATGGGTAGAAATAGTAGTAATAGAGCTTTGGTTTCTTGCAGTAGTAGACTGAATTGTGCAGCAATTTACAATTATCAAATCAAAGTTTGTCACGTGCGCCAAATACAACAGGTGTAGACCTTACAGTGAAATGCTTACTTACTAACCAATGGTGCGGGGGAAAAAGGTGTGTGTGTAGGTAAGTAAAGAAATAAAACAGTAAAAATACTTAAATTATAGATCATCTAACAGAATAACCCACCTGGATATTCTCTTTGATCCGAGCCTCTGTCACACTTTTAGGGATCGTCACCACTCCTCGCTGCGTCTGCCATCTAGAAAAGAGACAAGAAGTACATGGTTTGGTTTGAGAGACCAAATAGGTTACATGAAAAGCAAGATCTGATCACTAGACAGTGTTTTCTAAATGTATTTTATGAATTATTGTGCTAAAATCAGGAGGTCTTGATATATCGTACTGATACATTTATATTGCCTACCTAAAGAGAAATTGGGATATTATTGAAAAAAGTTACGATTTAAACAGGAGTCAAATCTATAATCTTCTGATCCGTAATCAGACACGTTGTTATCCATTGTGCCACTAGCCCGCAGATTGGGTCAAGGCAAGGTGGGTGTTTTTGTTTGTTTGTGTATTTATGTTACACCTGTTTCACTGTACAGACGCAAGAGGATGGGTTCATCACCTCTAAGTTGTGGAAAACATGGCATCGCTATCCTGCTGATAGGCTCATGGCCTAATATCAGTTTATATTCCATACATAATCAATGTATTACTGGTGTCTTTATTTCTGGCATTTGTTATGACATGGGGATGCTGGGCTATTGAGTAGAGTACTAGGCTAGAACATTACTCACCTAATGATAATTTGTGCTGGGGACTTGTTGTACTTCTTGGCCAGGGTGCCGATGGCTGGTTCATCCAGGAGGACGGGCTCGTCAGGATGCTTCCATGCCCGATCCGGTGACCCCAGTGGGCTGTACGCTGTCATCACCAGGCCCCTGTTCCGGCAGTGTTGCAGCAACTCCACCTGAGCCAGATACGGATGGCTTTCCACCTGAAGAACAGAAACAGAAACCACAACTGTCAGCGGGCTAGCAATGGATGACTACAGATCAGAATATTCTAGGTTTGACTCCTGTCTAGCTCTTAAACTTTTTCAATATTTTACCAACTGATCTTTAGGTAAGGAGGAATAATGTACACAGCACATGCCACATATCAAGACCTCCCTACCTAGCAAAACTCACGCCAAACAAAAACAAACTAATATGTTCTAATATTTAACTGTCAAACACTTGCTGTATTTCTGACAGGGACACGAAGAGAGTAGGGGAAGGGTTGTATGCAAGGATATTGGAGGAGCGATGGACTGTGAGAAGACTGCTTGTGGTAGTGACAAACATACAAACACCACCCCTTTCAGCAGGCTAGTGGCGCAATAAATAACGCGCCTGACTACGGATCAGAACATTCTAGGTTTGACTCCTTGCTCCCGAGTGACACAGCAGTCTAAGGCACTGCATCGCAGTGCTAGAGATGTCACTACAGACCCTGGTTAGATCCCGGGCTGTATCACAACTGGCCGTGATCGGGAGTCCCATAGGGCGGCACAATTGGCCCAGCGTCGTCCGGGTGGGTTAGGGGAGGGTTTAGCCAGGTTAGGCCGTCATTGTAAATAAGAATTAATTCTTAACTGAACTGAGTTGCCTAGTTAAATAAACATAACAATAGTTTCTCAACTGATCTTCAGGTAGGTAGCTAGCAGGGTTTCCGTTAGCTAATAACAGCCGGCTTTTAGCCGTTTAATGCTTTTTAGCCTGTTCATTGATTGGAACACCAGTGGATGGAAATACATTTGACCGGTCATGCTTATCGGTCTATGGGTTAATTTGCACAATTTAGTGGAATGTTTATTCGTTATTTATCTCATGCACAGCATACAGATACGGAGCCTTAAAGCAGAAAATCTGTCCGACATTGTTTTAAGCGCAACAATTCTAATTGCAATTGTGTGTTAAAAATAGTTAATATTTGTATTTCTCAACCGGTAATTGAGGCATTCTTCCCATTCGCCACTCAAATGCATAGTCAACGGAAGGCAGGCTTCATCAGCGCATCACACCTCTTTGGATGAGCTGGTGGCAGTATGCATTTTTAAAACATATAGCTTACTAAATTGTTTGAAACCTGAACGTTTTACAAAATATTATGAGGCATGTTTTACCTTGCTTCAAAGTAGCCTAGGCAAAATCTTAACATCCGTGGAGGCAATTATTTTATATAGACTTCCATATGCCATTGAAACCAGTAGCCTATTTCTCTCATGTTCTTTTGTTTTTAATTTCTCTTTCATTGTCCGGTAGCCAGACAGTTTGGAAAGTAAATGGCTATTGCTGTAAAGAGGAGACAATGAAAAGACATGTCTTTCAGTAATAAAAATTCTCAACTTAATTGAGCGAACAGTAGGCCTATAGCCCATCTTATTGGCACCGGCTATATCCCCAGTGAGTGTGCACTGCGCATACTCACTCTTTATCATTGTTGGGTCAGTGCCACTTACATTTTTGGACAATAATTTCCTCCTCCAGTTTAGATGGATGAAAAATTGCTTCCCCAAACTTGAAAGTTGTGCGCCGCCTATGCATACAGTAGGCTAGTGATTTTTCTGTTTGTTACTCATCTTGTTGGCTGAGGAAAAGTAAATATGGACAGTTATACTATCTTCAAAATGTGCAGTAAGGACACACCTCATTGCATCCTCGACTCGCATGTTCTGTTAAGAACAATTACCATATTATAAAACGTGATTTCTATCATTCTGAGCACCGTGGGTGGAAACTAATCAGGTTACGCACCCAATGTATATGGGTCTGGTACATCTCAACTGTCCGGTAAATTAAAATGCATTTTCATAACGGAAATCCTGGTAGCTAGGTATAATGTACGCACAGTCAACACATCTTCTTACCTGAAGCACAGTGGGTTTGATGTTGGCTACAGACAGCACGTCGTCTATCTGTCTGCTGTTGAAGTTGGACAGGCCGATAGCCCTGATCATGCCCTTTCCCACCAGCTTCTCCATGGCAGCCCAAGTCAGCTTGTAGTCGATGTCGTCATACAGCAGGATGCCGTCCTCTGACTTAGGGAAAGGAGCGTCACCTTGTCTGTGGGAAAGGTAAGGGGAAGTACGGGCACAATGTTACCACTGGACATTATAGGATGCCCATACAGTTTGTGTAGTTACACAACCCCTGTAATGTGAATTGATCATTGTAAAAAATTATAGCAAGTTCAATACCCAGATTGAAATTAATTTAAAAAAGGAAATTATGCTAGTGTCTGGCAATCCTATAAATGTTTTGCTGTATCATGTTGAGTGAGGCTAGTGCCTCTCCAGAACCCATGCTGGAGGCTACTCACTGGAAAGCGTAGGGCCAGTGGATGAGGTAGAGATCCAGGTACTCCAGCCTCAGCTCCTTCAGTGTCTTAAGCAGAGCGGGCTCAACATCCTCTGGGTGATGCTGTGTGTTCCACAGCTTAGAGGTGATAAACACATCCTCTCGCCTCAGGGCCTGTATACAGAGACAGGTGTAAACAGAGAAACACTCACCCTTTTACTTGAGCCCATCATCGGGCTAGTGGCACAATGGATAACTTGTGACAAGTCCCAAAAAATAAATATACATATAGTTGAAGTCAGAAATGTACATACACTTAGGTTGGAGTCATTAAAACATTTTTCAACCACTCCACAAATTTCTTGTTAACAAACTATAGTTTTGGCAAGTCGGTTAGGACATCTACTTTGAGCATGACAAGTACTTTTTCCAACAATTGTTTACAGACAGATTATTACTTATAATTCATTGTATCACAATTCCAGTGGGTCAGAAGTTTACATACACTAAGTTGACTGTGCTTTTAAACAGCTTGGAAAATTCCAGAAAATGTCATGGCTTTAGAAAATGTTGATATGCTAATTGACAATTTGAGTCAATTGGATGTGTACCTGTGGATGTATTTCAAGGCCTACCTTCAAACTCAGTGCCTCTTTGCTTGACATCATGGGAAAATCAAAAGAAATCAGCCAAGACCTCAGAAAAAGAATTGTAGACCTCCACAAGTCTGGTTCATCCTTGGAAGCAATTTCCAAATGCCTGAAGGTACCATGTTCATCTGTACAAACAATAGTACGCAAGTATAAACACCATGGGACCACGCAGCCATCATACCGCTCAGGAAGGAGAGGTGTTCTGTCTCCTAGAGATGAATGTATTTTGGTGCGAAAAGTGCAAATCAATCCCAGAACAACAGCAAAGGACCTTGTGAAGATGCTGGAGGAAACAGGTACAAAAGTATCTATATCCACAGTAAAACGAGTTCTATATCGACATAACCTGAAAGGCCACTCAGCAAGGAAAAAGCCACTGCTATAAAAACGCCAGACTACAGTTTGCAATTGCACATGGGGACAAAGATCATACTTTTTGGAGAAATGTCCTCAAGTCTGATGAAACAACATTAGAACTGTTTGGCCATAATGATCATCGTTATGTTTGGAAGAAAAAGGGGGAGGCTTGCAAGCCGAAGAACACCATCCCAACCGTGAAGCACGGGAGTGGCAGCATCATGTTGTGGGGGTGCTTTGCTGCAGGAGGGACTGGTGCACTTCACAAAATAGATGGCATCATGAGGATGGAGAATTGTGTGGATATATTGATGCAACATCTCAAGATATCAGTCAGGAAGTTAAAGCTTGGTCGCAAATGGGTCTTCCAAATGGACAATGACCCAAATCATACTTCCAAAGTTGTGGCAAAATGGCTTAAGGACAACAAAGTCAAGGTATTGGAGTGGCCATCAAAGCCCTGACCTCAATCCTATAGAAAATTTGTGGGCAGAACAAAAGCACGTGTGAGCAAGTGTAACCGATGTGAAATGGCTAGCTAGTTAGCGGGATGCGCGCTAATAGCGTTTCATTCGGTGACGTCACTCACTCCGAGACCTTGATTGTTGTTCCCTTTGCTCTGCAAGGGCCGCGGCTTTTGTGGAGTGTAACGATGCTTCGAGGATGGCTATTGTCGATGTGTGCAGAGGGTCCCTGGTTCGAGCCCAGGCAGGGGCGAGGGATGGAAGCTATACTGTTACAGAAGGAGGCCTACAAACCTGACTCAGTTAAACCAGCTCTGTCAGGAGGAATAGGCCAAAATTCCCCAATTTAGTGGGAATCTTTTGGAAGGCTACCCGAAACATTTGACCCAAGTTAAACAATTTAAAGGCAATGCTAGCAAATACTAACTGAGTGTATGTAAACTTCTGCCCCACTGGAATGTGATGAAAGAAATAAATCATTCTCTCTACTATTATTCTGACATTTCACATTCTTAAAATAAAGTGGTGATCCTAACTGATCTAAGACAGGGAATTTTTACTGGGATTAAAAACCAGGAATTGTGAAAAACTGAGTTTAAATGCATTTGGCTAAGGTGTATGTAAACTTTGACTTCAACTGTACATACAAACATGTATATTTTAGTTATGTATGTAACATGTAAAAAAGTGTTGGTCCCATGTTTCATGAGCTGAAATAAGATCAGACATTTTCCATACGCACAAAAAAAATCTGTGGCATATCAAGAAACTGATAAAACAGCATGATCATTACACAAGTGCACCTTGTGCTGGGGACAATAAAAGGCCACTAAAATGTGCTGTTGTCACACAACACAGTGCCACAGATGTCTCAAGTTAAGAGAGCGTGCAATTGTCATGCTGACGGGAGGAATATCCACCAGAGCACTTAAATTCTCTGGCAAATGTTAATTTCTCTACCACAAGCCGCCTTCAATGCCGTTTTAGAGAATTTGGCAGTACGTCCAAACTGCCTCAATTGCAGACCACGTGTCAGCATGCCAGCCCAAGACCTCCACATCTGGCTTCTTTACCTGCGGGATTGTCTAAGATCAACCACCTGGACAACTGATGAAACTGGGTTTGCACAAATGAAGAATTTCTGCACAAACTGTCAGAAACCATTTCAGGGAAGCTCATCTGAGTGCTCGTTGTCCTCCCCAGGGTCTTGAACTAACTGCAGTTGGTTTCGTAATCAACTTCCGTGGGCAAATGCTCACCTTCAATGGCCACTGGCACGCATCCTCACGGATGAATCCCAGTTTCAACTGAACCGGGCAGACGGCGTGTAGGGAGTCCTGTGAGTAAGGGGTTTGCTGATGTCAACGATTTTTACACGCTTCAGAACTCAGCGTTCCAGTTCTGTGAGCTTGTGTGGCCTACCACTTTGTGGCTGAGCCGTTGTTGCTCCAATACGTTTCCACTTCACAATAACAGCACTTACAGTTGCCCGGGGCAGCTCTAGCAGGGCACTACTTTGATGAACTGACTTGTTGGAAAGGTGGCATCCTATGACAGTGCCACGTTAAGTCACTGAACTCAATTTTATACACCTGTCAACAACTGCAATAGCCGAATCAACACATTTTGAAGGGGTGTCCACATACTTCGCTGTGTGTGTGTGTGTGTGTGTGTGTGTGTGTGTGTGTGTGTGTGTGTGTGTGTGTGTGTGTGTGTGAGTGTGTGTGTGTGTGTAAGCAGCAGCGCACTGACTAATATATATATACATACATATATACATACACACACATATACATATATGTATATACATATATACACACACACACACACACACACAGTGGGGCAGAAAAGTATTTAGTCAGCCAACAATTGTGCAAGTTCTCCCACTTAGAAAGATGAGGCCTGTAATTTTCATCATAAGTACACTTCAACTATGACAGACAAAATGAGAAGAAAAAAAATCCAGAAAATCACATTGTAGGATTTTTTATGAATTTATTTGCAAATTATGGTGGAAAATAAGTATTTGGTCACCTACAAACAAGCAAGATTTCTGGCTCTCACAGACCTGTAACAACTTCTTTAAGAGGCTCCTCTGTCCTCCACTCGTTACCTGTATTAATGGCACCTGTTTGAACTTGTTATCAGTATAAAAGACACCTGTCCACAACCTAAAACAGTCACACTCCAAACTCCACTATGGCCAAGACCAAAGAGCTGTCAAAGGACACCAGAAACAAAATTGTAGACCTGCACCAGGCTGGGAAGACTGACTCGGCAATAGGTAAGCAGCTTGGTTTGAAGAAATCAACTGTCGGAGCAATTATTAGGAAATGGAAGACATACAAGACCACTGATAATCTCCCTCGATCTGGGGCTCCACGCAAGATCTCACCCCGTGGGGTCAAAATGATCACAAGAACGGTGAGCAAAAATCCCAGAACCACACGGGGGGACCTAGTGAATGACCTGCAGAGAGCTGGGACCAAAGTAACAAAGCCTACCATCAGTAACACACTACGCCGCCAGGGACTCAAATCCTGCAGTGCCAGACGTGTCCCCCTGCTTAAGCCAGTACATGTCCAGGCCCGTCTGAAGTTTGCTAGAGAGCATTTGGATGATCCAGAAGAAGATTGGGAGAATGTCATATGGTCAGATGAAGCCAAAATATAACTTTTTGGTAAAAACTCAACTTGTCGTGTTTGGAGGACAAAGAATGCTGAGTTGCATCCAAAGAACACCATACCTACTGTGAAGCATGGGGTGGAAACATCATGCTTTGGGGCTGTTTTTCTGCAAAGGGACCAGGACGACTGATCAGTGTAAAGGAAAGAATGAATGGGGCCATGTATCTTGAGATTTTGAGGGAAACCTCCATCAGCAAGGGCATTGAAGATGAAACGTGGCTGGGTCTTTCAGCATGACAATGATCCCAAACACACCGCCCGGGCAACGAAGGACTGGCTTCGTAAGAAGCATTTCAAGGTCCTGGACTGGCTTAGCCAGTCTCCAGATCTCAACACCATAGAAAATCTTTGGAGGGAGTTGAAAGTCCGTGTTGCCCAGCAACAGCCCCAAAACATCACTGCTCTAGAGGAGATCTGCATGGAGGAATGGGCCATAATACCAGCAACAATGTGTGAAAACCTTGTGAAGACTTACAGAAAACGTTTGACCTCTGTCATTGCCAACAAAGGGTATATAACAAAGTATTGAGAAACTTTTGTTATTGACCAAATACTTATTTTCCACCATCATTTGCAAATAAATTCATAAGAAATCCTACAATGTGATTTTCTGGATTTTTTTTCTTCTCATTTTGTCTGACATAGTTGAAGTGTACCTATGATAAATTACAGGCCTCATCTTTTTAAGTGGGAGAACTTGCACAATTGGTGGCTGACTAAATACTTTTTTGCCCCACTGTGTGTGTGTGTGTGTGTGTGTGTGTGTGTGTGTGTGTGTGTGTGTGTGTGTGTGTGTGTGTGTGTGTGTGTGTGTGTGTGTGTGTGTGTGTGTGTGTGTGTGTGTGTGTATGTGTGTGTATATATATGACTACAGCTCAGCGTTCAACACCATAGTGCCCTCAAAGCTCATCAATAAGCTAAGGAGTCTGGGACTGGGACTAAACACCTCCCTCTTCAACTGGATCCTGGACTTCCTGACGGGCCACCACCAGGTGGTAAGGTTAGGTAACAACACATCCACCACGCTGATCCTCAACACGGGTTCCTCAGGGGTACGTGATCAGTCCCCTCCTGTACTCCCTGTTCATGCATGACTGCACGGCCAGGCACGACTCCAACACATCATTAAATTTGCCGATGACACAGTGGTAGGTCTGATCACTGACAACGATGAGACAGCCTATAGGGAGAAGGTCAGAGAACTGGCCGTGTGGAGCCAGGACAACAACGTCTCCCTCAACGTGATCAAGACAAAGGAGTTAATTGTGGACGACAGGAAAAAGAGGACCGAGCATGCCCCCATTCTCATCGACAGGGCTGCAGTGGACCAGGTTGAGAGCTTCAAGTTCCTTGGTGTCCACATTACCAACATGGGCCAAGCATACCAAGACAGCCGTGAAAAGGGCACGACAAAACCTATTCCCCCTCAGGAGACTGAAAAGATTTGGCATGGGTGCTCAGATCCTCAAAAGGTTCTACAGCTGCACCGTCAAGAGCACCCTGGCGGGTTGCATCACTGCCTGGTATGGCAACTGCTCGGCCTCCGACCGCAAGGCACTACAGAGGGTAATGTGAACGACCCAGTACATCACTGGGGCCAAGCTTCCTGCTATCCAGTACCTCTATACCAGGCGGTGTCAGAGGAAGGCCCTAAAAATAGACTCCAGACACCCTAGTCATAGACTGTTCTCTCTGCTACCACACAGCAAGCGGTACCGGAGTGCCAAGTCTAGGTCCAAGAGGCTTCTAAACAGCTTCTACCCCCAAGCCATAAGAGTCCTGAACATCTAGTCAAATGGCTACCCAGACTATTTGCAGTGCCCCCGCTCACACCACTGCTACTCTCTGTTGTCATCTAAGCAGTCACTTTAACAACATGTACATACTAACTCAAATAACCAGTGCCCCCGCACATTGTATCGGTACACCCCTGTATATAATCTCGCTATTGTTATTTCACTGCTGCTCTTTGATTACTTGTAACTTTTATCTCTTATTCTTATCTGTACTTTTCTACTGCATACTGCATTGTTGGTTAGGGGCTCGTAAGTAAGCATTTCACTGTAAGGTCTACACCTGTTGTATTCGGCGCATGTGACTAATACAATTTGATATGTACAGTGCCTTCAGAAAGTATTCAGACCCCTTGACATTTCCAAATTTTGTTACATTACAGCCTTATTCTGAAATGGATTAAATAAATAAAAATCTCAGCAATATACACACAATACCCCATAATGACAAAGCAAAAACAAATTTGTGCAAATGTATAAAAAATAATAATATACCTTATTTACATAAGTATTCAGATCCTTTGCTTATGAGACTGAATTGAGCTAAGGTGCATCCTGGGAGAAAAAAACAAATCCATTTTAGAATAAGACTAACATAACAAAATGTGGAAAAATTAAAGGGGTCTGAATACTGTTCATTCTAAATAGTATAATCTAATCTGTTCAAAATAGTGGCTCTGGGCCAGGGTGTTAAGTGTTTGCTTGAGCCTTCAACGACCATTGGATAAGAAGACAACTCAAGCCGCATGTAACACCCTGGATCAGAGCTACCATGTTCCTTGGTGTTGGCTTACTTTGTCAGGGCCAAGCGTCTCCTGCAGAGCCTCGCCAATCTCCACCTCGTTGCCATAGATGGCAGCACAGTCGATGTGACGGTAGCCAGCATGCAAAGCCCACACCACTGCCTGTTTCACCTGGAATACAGCACAACCCAAGAAGACAACCATTGTTACAAAGACCCCAGCAGCAAGCCCATATTGATAGTACACTCCATTTTGATACAAACCTAAATTAGTCGGGATAAATATTTGATCCAAAAGATGAATGGTTAATCAATCACGTGTGAGGCACCTACCTTGCCAGGTTCGCTCTTCCAAGTTCCTAGCCCGAGGAGAGGCATTTTCCGCCCGGTGTTGAGAACTGCAAAGTCATTTTTACCTGCCACTGCCATGTGTACCTGAAAGACAGGGCAGAAGACAGATGCCACAGCCGTTGGGATATTCACATTGAGCATCTCAATAGTGTTAAGTAGTTATTATTGTGTCCTCTCCATGATCATTTAGAAAACCTAACCAGTACCTTCACCTGCTGGTGGTAAAGAAAAGGAGACAATGAAAGGAACCAAATATCCTGCCCAGCACACCCCCTGGCCTGATCCTCCTGCCTCTGGTTCATATAACTTCTGACTGTCAGCTAATTTTGATTAACCAGAAATAAAGGCCTGCGTAATTGGCCAGCTGCTTAATTACAGTTCTATGGTACCAGTTATGTTTACATAGATCTGTCCACGAGCTGCTGTTTCCACAGATGCACAAGATTTAAGTCCACACCTGGACCATCTCAGTCACTGGTCTAGAACTACTTCCTTCCCTATGCAGTTGAGTTTAGTCTGCTAGAATCACTGGCTACAATAGGCTAGCCTACTGCACCTTTTCTTAGCTAATTCTCCATACTCGAAATAAGACCAGTTTCTAATAGATGGAACTAAAGTCACAGTGAAATTAGTCCAATAATCTTACCCAGCAGAAATGGTGACTTAAAAATCAAGGTGTGCAATCAGAAGCCAGCCGCAGTCAAACAAAGCCTGTTTGCAATCAACTTGCACTAAACGGGGTAGGGTGGACAACTGTATAACTGTTGCGGTCTGTCAGATTTACAATGCCAGTTATTAGGCAATCCTCCAACAAACGGACACGCAATGGTACTGCATCGTGCAATTATCATGAATACTGGAATAAGCAACCCAAATGTCAGTACATGATGATGTTTTCGATGTCATTTAAGTTCACTGATATTCCCTTCGCCTACATTACGTTTAACGTAATGTATCTCTTTAAATCAGCTCACCTATTTCACATTACATTTTACACGATTGTGAACAGAATCTATTCCAAGGATATTTTATTTGCAGATTTTTTGCCCAGTTCCACCTACAGTAATTTAAAACAATACACTGCCCTAACAAATCGACAAGCAGCTGTATTCAAACAGTTCCCACTTACTGTTACAGGTATCAATCTGCAAAACAACCTATATATTCTTCAACGGCCCGGTCACAAATATAAAATGATTAGCTGTTTAAAATATCCGAATTCATTTTGCTAAGATTTCCGTTTCCGGCGTTTGATCGCATTTTTCTACTGACGCTGAGTTATAATGCCGCGTTCAAAACAACTGGGAATTCGCAAAAAGCGAGCACTGACTGGGAAAATTTATTTGAACGGTCAACCAACTCGAGAACTCGGGCCTCTTTCTAGAAAATCACTGATTTGAACTCGGAAAAAACGAGGTCAAATCATGACGTCAGTGACCTTCAGGTCGGAAAGTTGGAGGTCTAGAAAGAGGCCAGAGTTCCCGACTTGGAATTCCGAGTTCTATGACCATTAAAACGATTTTACCAGTTTGAGTTAGTTTTTTCACTTATTTCGAGTTCCCAGTTGATTTGAATGTGGCATAAAGAACGATTTTAGACGGTTCACAGATTGGGCTAATTTGTCTCCGCTGTGCAAGGAACAGGAAGTGGTCATGGGGAGACGGGATCCAACTTTTGTCTTGGCTAGAAAGGATCCAATATTTGTCAAATTAACGTCAGATTTGACTTTTCGTATTACGCTTCGAACACACCGGTTGAGTTGTGCGTTTCGACACACCAGAAGTCCATTCATTTCCAATGGAACGCTGCGTTTGCCTTGCAGCCTTGCGTTGCAGAGGCAGTTGCAGTGCGTTCTGTGTGGTGCATACGTTTGATTTATCGAGGTAACGCTTCGAACACACCGGCTGCGTCATTGCATCACTGCTGCATAACATTTTGCGCAACTAGGCAACTATACTGATGCAGGTACCTTTTGCAAATGGTCGCATGCGGTTGGACACATGGAGGAGAGAATCATTTTCGCACTATCCTCAAAACCGTATCCTCAAAACCGTGTCTTTTTGACACAACTGCTGACAGCTACAGGGACATAAACACAAAAATGCTGCTTGGAGACAAGTGTCCACGATAGTAGGATTGCCAGGTCAGTTTAGTAGTGAGCTTGTGCTAGATGTGGCTAGTTGGCGTTAGCTAGCTAGCTAACCTAGCTTGCTAACCTAGCCAATGAGGTGTATGTGAAAGAAATAGTCAAATAAATTATGCTAGTTACTACCCCTAATAACTTTACCAAATGTTCATGTTTGAAAGAGTGTGAATGCTAGATAAATAGTAATGGAAATGGTAGATACTACTGTACCCCTGATAATTTGGTCAAATTACCGTGTGTCGAATAAATAATATACTTGGCAAATAAATAAATAAATGTAAAGAAATTATGCAATCAAACTGTTTTTATGTAATCCCAATTTGTTACTGAATGTGTGCAACAACAAAAAAATCTACATTCATATTTTGCTACTTTCTGTCAAGTCCACTCATACAATTTGATGCATACGTTCGATTTATCGAACGTATGCACCACACAGAACGCACTGCAACTGCCTCTTGTTAGTAAAACGTTTACTGTTGACAGGAGAACAAGAGGAGACAATAGGACGAGGTGGATATTTTATAATAAGGCCGTTTAATTACATGTAAAGATATCTTAGTAAAATCTTGCAGCAAGGCTCTTTCAGTCTGACTCCTAGTGAATCGTCCGGGAAAGAGGGAGTTTCCAGAATTGTTCAGTACTATATAGACAACAAGCAAAGTAGGTAGATCTGCGAGTCCGGCCTTCCGATTGGTCGATCTGGGTCTTGGGTAGTCCTGATCAGGCCTGGTGTCCACGTTCCATTGGTTCCTGAGAGTTCTTTGTCCTGAGGTCCAACCATGGGTTGGGTGTGTCTGTGTGATTGTCATGGGGGAGGGGAATTGTGGGTGCCGTGTATATGTCCTATGTGTCCAGCATATGTCCAAGAGAAAGAGGGGGTGTGTATGTTGTGTCAACTTATAGGTAATGTTGAGAAGTTGTTAAAACAAGTTACCAATATCTAATACAATTTCTTACACTCTGCAACGCAATGCTGCAAGGCAAATGCAGCGTTCCATTGGAAATGAATGTACTTCTGGTGTATCGAAACGCAATGACGCAGTCGGTGTGTTCAAAGCGTAACGCTTTGGCAGGCATTTTCCCTTCTGTAGCACAAGCCATTTGGGACTGTCTGGTTGGTGAATGCATGCCTGTCCCCAAGGAGGAAGACTGGAGGGCCATCGCTGCCGGGTTCCTGGAGAGGTGGAATTTCCCCAACTGTCTTGGCTCCATTGACGGGAAACATGTAGTAATCCAGGCTCCACCGTGCTCAGGTTCACAATTCTACAACTACAAGGGTACATATTCAGTTGTACTCTTGGCTGTAGTAGATGCCATCTACTGTTTCCGTGTTGTCGATGTTGGTGCTTACGGCAAGGGAAGAGACCCTCCGGGACTCTGCCTTCGGCCAGGCACTTCAGGATGGCACCCTGGAGATTCCACCACCTGCATCACTCCCTGGAGCTGAAGACCTGGGACCTGTTCCCCACATCTTCGTCGGCGACGAGGCCTTCACTTTAAGACCCAACCTCATGAGGCCCTACGCTGGACGCCAGCTGCCATTGTCAAAGCCTGTAAGGATCTTTAACAAACAATTGTCCAGGGCAAGGTTAGTTGTTGAATGCGCCTTTGGGATTATGGCAGCCCGGTGGAGAATGTATTGGAGAGTGCTTGGTCTCAGCCCCTCAAATGTCGATGCCTGCGTGAAGGCCACATGTGTTCTCTATAACTACCTGCAGAGGTCATTCCAGGAGCCGCTCCGGATGGAGATGGGCACGCCAAATGGTCACCTACCTGATGTCACCAGGGCAGGTGCCAACAACGCCCCCAGACAGGCACTCCAGGTGAGGGAGAAGCTGACCACCTACTTCTCATCGCCAGCAGGTGAAGTCCTATGGCAGTATGCCGTGAAGTGAAACTGCTGTTTTAAGAGCCCCCTAACACAAAGGTTATTTTAAGAACCATCCACCGTTGTCCATAAAATTGCATGTTACATTGGTGTCGGAATGCAATCATGGTTACATTGTGACACCGTGGAGCCGGCGCAAGATATTTGTTGGAAAACATACCTCAATGCAGGGATGGGATATGCCACTATACTCCAAATTTGATGATGTCTTAATGTAACCATGATTGCGTTCCGACCCCAGTGCAGCTCATTGTAAACAAGCATAACGGTAGAGTTGGTATCTTCTGGCAAGGCCAGTGGTTTCTATCTGTGGTGAAGTTTTCCATAAATCAATGCTTATGACAAATCCAGCTCTAGAGCCAGCCATAGATCAAGCTGGCTAATCTTTGGAATATGGTGTAGTAAAAGAAAACAAGCAACAACTGATAACTAGCTAGATAAGGTTAGCCAGATAACTAGCAAGATAAGGTTAGCAAGATACCTAACTAGATAAGGTTAATGCTAGCTCGCTACAGTGATAGCTGTCAGTGCCCTACTTGATGTTTATCAACTCCATGTGGAGATTCCCACACCCAATTTGTGAATATGTATAAGTAGCAGTGGAGGCTGCTGAGGGGAGGATGGCTCATAATAAAGGCTGGAACAGAGCAAATGGAATGGCATCAAACCATGTGCTTGATGTATTTGATACCATTCCACTAATTCCGCTCCAGTCAATACCACGAGCCTGCCTATACCAATTAAGATCCACAAACCTGTGAAGTAACCTTCATCATTCTTCCGAAGTCATAAAAAGTCAGTCATAAACCATAACCTTAAATTAAGACCAAAAAGCAAATTTTTGTTTGGAGACATTTTGACGATATAACCCATTTTTACTTCATGCTTGTGGTAACCTCATTCTTCGGAGGTGGAACCTAAACGTGCATTTCCTCTCTAGTACAGGAAACTACATCGAAATAGTGGCGGCAACTTACTCTGGTCATGGCTAGAAGGGATCCTGATTTTGCCTAATTAAAGATGCACTATGCAGAAATCGCTAATTTCCTGGTTGCTAAAATTCTGATAGTTCGCTTAATTTCTATTTATGTGACATAACAAACATCGGGACTGTAGAGAATCATTGTACCATCTAAACCACTGTGAAATATACTTTCAATAAACCCCAAATATTGTATTTTCAGCTGTTTGAAGCTGGTGTCCAAAACTGAAAGTAAAAGATGCAAAAACGAAACGTAAGACTGGGAAGCAAAGAAATAGTGCACATAGAACATATCTACTGCTTCTTAGACTTGCTTTCAACGAGAATTACAGATTTATAACTCACATGTCTATGTGAATTTAGTCGGGTTGCTCAAAAAGTTACATATTGCAGATTTGAAGTCAAAAGTTGAAATGTTTTGCATTTTAGCAAACCTAACCATTTTCACAAGCCTAATTATTTTAACCTGCTCCGTAAATTCTCCTAACACTTCGAACACACATTGCATCACTGCTGCATAACATTTTGCACCTTCTTCACCACACTGTCTGTGTGGGTGGACCATTTAAGTTTGTCCGTGATGTGTACGCCGAGGAACTTAAATGTGGATGGGGGGTGCTCCCTCTGCTGTTTGCTGAAGTCCACGATCATCTCCTTTGTTTTGTTGATGTTGAGTGAGAGGTTGTTTTCCTGACACCACACTCCGAGTGCCCTCACCTCCTCCCTATAGACTGTCTCGTCGTTGTTGGGGATCAAGCCTACTACTGTTGTGTTGTCTGCAAACTTGATAATTGAGTTGGAGGCGTGCATGGCCACGCAGTCATGGGTGAACAGGGAGTACAGGAGGGGGCTGAGCATGCACGCTTGTAGGGCCCCAGTGTTGAGCATCAGTTAAGTGGAGATGTTGTTTCCTACCTTCACCACCTGGGGGCGGCCCGTCAGGAAGTCCAGGACCCAGTTGCACAGGGCGGGGTTCAGACCCAAGGCCTCGAGTTTAATGATGAGCTTGGAGGGTACATAGGTATTCCTCTTGTCCAGGTGGGATGGGGCAGTGTGCAGTTAAATGGCGATTGCATCATCTGTGGATCTATTGGGGCGGTAAGCAAATTGAAGTGGGTCTAGGATGTCAGGTAAGGTAGAGGTGATATGATCCTTGACTAGTTTCTCAAACCACTTCATGATGACAGAAGTGAGTGCAACGGGGCGATAGTCATTTAGTTCAGCTACTTTTGCTTTTTTGGGGTACATGAACAATGGTGGCCATCTTGAAGCATGTGGGGCAGCAGACTGGAATAGGGAGAGATTGAATATGTCCGTAAACATACCAGCCAGCAGGTCTGTGCATATTCTGAGGACGCGGTTAGGGATGCCGTCTGGGCTGGCAGCCTTGCGATAGTTAACGCTTAAATGTGTTACTCACATCGGCCACAGAGAAAGAGAGCCCACAGTCCTTGGTAGCGGGCTGCGTCGGTGGCACTGTGTTATCCTCAAAGCGGACGAAGAAGGCGTTTAGCTTGTCCGGCAGCAAGACTTCAGTGTCCGCGAAGTGACTGGTTTTCCTTTGGTAGTCCACGATTGTCTGTAGACCCTGCCACATACATCTCGTGTCTGAGCCGTTGAATTTCGACTCCACTTTGTCTCTATAATTACTTTTTGCCTGTTTGATTGACTTACGGAGGGAATAACTACACTGTTTGTTTTCGGCCATATTCCCAGTCACCTTGCCATGGTTAAATGCGGTGGTTCGTCCTTTCAGTTTTGCGCAAATGCTGCCATCTATCCACGGTTTCTGGTTAGGGTAGGTTTTAATAGTCACAGTGCGTACAACATCTCCTATACACTTCCTGATAAACTCAGCCACCGTATCAATGTATTCGTCAATGTTATTCTGCATTGTTCAGGACCCCGGAGATATGTGCTGCTCTCAGCGATGCCAAGCAGGTCTGAGCCCACGGCAAGAGGTCTCGAGCCATCGGAGCAGGACATGCTGTCCTGCCAGGTAGGACTGGAACTGTTGAAGTGATAGGCGACCCATCCTGAGTTCCAGCACATTGTTGTGTTGATCACTCCATGGGGGGCTCCAGCGGCCGCTGCCCGCCATGCCTCTGAACATTGCACCTCAACCCGTCAGAGGCGTCAGCGCACACCAGCTCTCTGCGGTGGACTCTGATCAGGCTCACCCCCTTTAACAGGGAGTGGGATATCCACACCGATAGGGTCCTCAAACATGCACTCACCACCAACAGTTGACGGTTTCTGTTGTTTTGGGTGCCGATCGTGGGAGTTGAACCATCGCTGGAGTGGCCTGCGGGAGAATGCCCTGGGGCTGAGTAGCTGTTGGCACTCTAACACCGACATGGCTCATCCGAGCCAGAAACGGTTGAGGTAGGATAGGATTTTGTTACCTACCTTAGGGAGACGTGCCCTCATGAGAGTTGAGTCTATGGACATCCCAAGTTAGCTCACCTTCTGTGAGAGGGTCTCCTCGTTTAGGGTGAGGCCCAGAACTCGAATGTGGTTCAAGTGGGTCCTTGTGACCTTTGTGGCCTGTTCCCTGGATGGGGCAGACTGCTCTTAAACTGCTCTTAAATGCAAGTAAAACTAAATGCAGCTCTTCAACTGATCGCTGCCTGCACCTGCCTGCCCGTCCAGCATCACTACTTTGGACAGTGCTGACTTAGAATATGTGGACAACTATAAATACCTAGGTGTCTGGCTAGACTGTAAACTCTCCTTCCAGACTCACATTAAGCATCTCCAATCCAAAATTAAATCTAGATACGGCTTCCTATTTCGCAACAAAGCATCCTTCACTCATGTTGCCAAACATACCCTCATAAAACTGACCATCCTACCGATCCACGACTTTGGCGATGTCATTTACAAAATAGCCTCCAACACTCTACTCAACAAATTGAAGCAGTCTATCACAGTGCCATCTGTTTTGTCACCAGTTAGCCCCCTAGTTCACCTACCCACCACTGTGACCTGTACGCTCTCGCTCTCGTCTCATTTGTTCCAAAGTATTCACACACATAATGGAGAGAACCATGTGATCGTATACAAATGTAAGCAAGGTTTGAAATTATTATGTTTTGTCAGACATTATTGTGAGGACAGACGAGAAGCAAGTACAGTGAGTGAACATTTAATGAATAACGGACATGAAAAGAAACAAGGACAGCATCTGGACAGGGTGAACAAATCAACATTAACGCTTACATGGGGATCAAACTGAGGAATAGACAGATATAGAAGAGGCAATCAACAAAGTGACGGAGTCCAGGTGAATCCAATGAAGCGCTGATGCACGTAATGATAGTGACAGGTGTGCGTAATGATGGGTCGTCTGGGACAGTACACATGCACATTTGTGGCCTGCTGGAGGTCATTTTGCAGGACTCTGGCAGTGCACCTCCTTGCACAAAGGCGGAGGTAGCGGTCCTGCTGCTGGGTTGTTGCCCTCCTACGGCCTCCTCCACGTCTCCTGATGTACTGGCCTGTCTCCTGGTAGCGCCTCCATGCTCTGGACACTACGCTGACAGACACAGCAAACCTTTTTGCCACAGCTCGCATTGATGTGCCATCCTGGATGAACTGCACTACCTGAGCCACTTGTGTGGGTTGTAGACTCCGTCTCATGCTACCACTAGAGTGAGAGCACCGCCAGCATTCAAAAGTGACCAAAACATCAGCCAGGAAGCATAGGAACTGAGAAGTGGTCTGTGGTCACCACCTGCAGAATCACTCCTTTTTTGGGGGTGTCTTGCTAATTGCCTATAATTTCCACCTTTTGTCTATTCCATTTGCACAACAGCATGTGAAATTTATTGTCAATCAGTGTTGCTTCCTAAGTGGACAGTTTGATTTCATAGAAGTGTGATTGACTTGGAGTTACATTGTGTTGTTTAAGTGTTCCCTTTATTTTTTTGAGCAGTGTATAACAAAAATATAAACTCAACATGCAACAATTTCAACGATTTTACTGAGTTACAATTCATATAAGGAAATCAGTCAATTTAAATAAATAAATTTGGCCCAAATCTATGGATTTCACATGACTAGGCAGGGGCGCAGCCATGGGTGGTTTAAGTGTCAAGTTTATGGGCATGTTGCAGCAGTGTGTATGAGGGAGATGCCTAGATTTGAGAAGTGTGCAGGAGGGCATGAAACAAAAATGTGTTATATTGGTGGCGAAAGTTATGTGTGCTAGTTGTGGCGGTGCCCGATGAGAGAAAGGCAGACCGAGGTTGCCGGATTAGAGTAGTATAGAAAGTGTTGTATGCTGAAGCAGTGAAGAGAGTGGCAGAGGAAGGTGGGTACAGGGTGAGGGATCCTGAGAGGATTCCTGTGAGTAGGCAGAGACCAAGAAAGAGTGATGGGATGAATATGTGCTTCTGTAAGGTGGGCTTTTTAGCATTTATAGCCATGGTTGTCAATTGATGTGCAGAAATGGATGGATCGAAAGTAACAGAAAATAGAGCTTGTAGTGGCAGAGAAGTACTTGGGATTGCAAGGATTTACAGCAGAACAGCTGCAGGAGGTGTTGAATGATAGTGTTATGTCCTCTCAGACCGTTGGTTAAATGGCGAAATGTGGTGTTAGTTTTTTTAGAGAGGGCTAATAGTTCTTAATTTTGAATTATTGTTTCAAATAATTTAATGTAGGTAGGCTGTGAATGGCCTCACACACCAGTATAGTAGGTGGCGATGTATGCACCTAAACTGATCTCAATACATTTTTATGTTCCCAAAACTAGAATATGTTACAAAGACAGTGCACTTAAATTAAATAAAGTCTTTATATAAAGACTTGATGCTTTGCCAAAGTTTCCTAGTAGGAGTGCAAGGTCTAATTGAATTTCTGCACACCCGCACTTCACAGATGAGGCGGTCCCTAACGGAAATATGCAAATAAAACATGCACAAAACATCCATTTAATTATTCAAATAATTGTAGCTGAGGCCGATTTGTTTTCCATCACTCACAGCTGAAGATATTAAAATTTTATATTCATACAATGTCTGCCATGTTTTTGAATGACATGTTGATGTCGCCGCTGCTCCCTGTGTGCTTGTGCGCATGTGATGTTGGTCCATATAAACCAGATGTAACCCGGATTTAGAAGGTCCGTGAATCGGCATATGTGAATGTTAGTAGATTACCTCGAAAACAATGGTCAGACATCTTGGACGCAGTCTCCAGTTTTTATTATACCTCAATGATGTCGACTGCATATTTCTTTACCTACCTATTGTTCACCTAATACCTTTTTTGCACTATTGGTTAGAGCCTGTAAGTAAGCATTTCACTGTAAGGTCTACACCTGTTGTATTCGGCGCACGTGACAAATAAACTTTGATTTGATTTGTATGACCAATGATCCAGGGTCCCGGTCTAGAAGCATGGTTTCGACTGCTCCTACAGTTTTGCTTCGGTACTCCAGTTTAACTGACACCTGGCCCAGAAAGACAATTTCCATACATGGCCACATAGAGAAGACAGATTTGAAACTTCATAATAAGACACTTTAGTCATTACCTTTATGTACAAAACATCCATCGAATTATTAAAATAATTGTCTCTAAGGCCAATTTGTTTTTCATCACTGACAGCTGAAGATATTACCATTTTAAATTCATCCGCCATGTTTTTGGATGACGTGATGAAGTCCTTAATGATTTTCTTAAATTGTATGTGGAGGCGTCACCAGCTGGAGCGCCATTATGTATTATAATTTATTTAATTGTCTAATCAATTCAATCAATACATTTTTATTTAAAAAACACCACCAATTTACAAAAAAAGGTAGATTTGTTCCGTATTTCAGTCAGGCTCGTGTCTGTTTTGCAGAGAGGATGAGGGGTGAAGCGAGAGGTTTCACTCGCCAAAATCTGTTCAAAATAAGCCCAATGCGTTTCTTTTAGCTGATTTTGGACCTAAAGTTTTCGCCTGCCTTCCCGCTTGTGGGATAACGACTCCCATTGTTAGAGCGGAGACATGAGCATTTCGTCATTTTATACAGATCTCAGGTTACGGTCGCGATGCTCTTTTGAAAAGATATACATCATACGGATGTGGTACTGGTGATGTTAAACACTTCCTCAATCGTTGTTGAGATCTGATATTCTGCCAAGCAATACAAATTAAACCAATCAACCAATCACATTTGTAAAATCTTTTCTGTCTAAATTCCAGCTAAACTTGGAGAGGACAGTTAAAAAAGCATGCTTCTGAGGAAGAGCTACAAAAGTAAATAAATAGCTGTATTAGACTGAAAAAATATATAATGTGATTAAACTGAAAAGATATGGTGGATTTCGTCAAACTTGTGAGGCTCTCCATGCTCATTCGTTGCTAATTTAACATATTTTCTGCTACTTCACTCAATCTGGTTTTCAAAGACTCCCTTCCTAACTGTTTTACATTCCCTGAGACCAACCAGAACTGTTTCCTTGGACAAGTATTACTCCTATATTTCCTGCATGACCGCATTTTTCGCGTGGCAAAGGAGTAGCCTGTAGGCGCGCTTCCATTAGCTTGTTCAGTGCAGTTTGTCTGTGTCTGGGATGGGGGGTGCTTCCCCCAAAAAATATTAATGTAGGCTACACTGTCCAGTGAATGTCCCGCAAAATCATCCCGTTGTCCCGCATTTGGGTATTTTAAATGTTGTCACCCTCGATCAAAGGTCATGAAGTTTCGACTTTAGTCGACTGGAAATTAATGCTGTTGCTCCTCACCAACTGCAACTTGAAGTCGGGGGCCAAAGCATTGTGGGAGACAACCTTATTCTGTTTTCTTGGAAGCAAAGGGCACTAACTACATGCTCATAAATGGTTGATGTGGCCACCTATCATTGGTTATTATCAATGCATGTTAACTGTTTTGGGTGGATGACTATTTAGAGCTTAAATACATATTTATCCTTACATCCTTATCTAATTACATAGGCCTACATGTGATCCACATTTCTAACATAAATAAATGAAATATCCTACTTTTGACAATATACTGTATCTAATGTATTTATCTAGATGTTACTGTAATGTTGTATCCCATGCTATAGTCTACAATTTGTCTTGTCTGTAATATTGCTGTCACAAAACAAATTCAAATTTGTTGGTTGTCTGTTACGTGTGAATAAAACTGAGTACTCATTGTAGGCACATGGATTATTGTTGGGTATTTTTATGCTAGCTAGCTATAATCTATACACATTTGGGCTAGCTAACATTTGCTAGCTACACAGCAAGCTAACCAGTACATTTAACAGAAAGGGTCTCGCTATATGGTAACATTTAGCTAACCAGAATTACCATAGCTGTATTATTTTCATGTGGTAGTTAGCCACATTTTGGTTAGTTAGCTAGCTGCCACAGCATCAATGACTGTAGATAGCTAGCTAGCTATAGCCTATAGTTTTATTCTAGGGAAGCAATAGCTATTTCTGCTAAGTTTATTAGCTAGCCAACTTATACATGTGTTGTGTCATCCAATAATTTATTATCAACTCAAAACTTTAGCTAGCTAGTATTGGCTGTTTGAACTGCAGCCACAACATCAGATTGATTGGGAATTCACTGACTGGCTATAGCTAGCTAACTAGCCAGATCTCATTATCTGCATATGAGTGATCGTTGTTGACATACATGTATTTTCCCCAGATGTACAAGTGTCTTCTCACATCATGTCAGTATAATTTGTTTCATTTTTGATCCAGAAAAGGGCTCACAAAAGCTATGTCTGTAGCTTGTGTTGCTTGCAGTAAGTGCATTGTTCTTTCTTTTTGCCTAATAATGATGTCATCCTTGCATTTTATGACCAGAAAATGACATCTTCACCAAAAACTAGAAATGAGAGCCAAAATGTTGTGATACACAAAAATGCTGTTGAGGACTTTTTAATGAAGCCTGCATGAGCATTGTTATTAAGTGTTAAGGTATTTATGGAGACCTTTGCCTGTCACCTTTAAGATCCTGGAGTGCATCTTTAACGATACTTGAATTGCAATAACACATAACCTGATGTGAAGGTTCTGCATTTCAAGTAGTTTACAAAAGACCGGATTGATATCCAGGCATACTCATAGCATCAAAGCAAACGCACAACTGAAAGGAGGGGAGGAGCTCAATTGGAGCAAAACCACCTCCGTGCTTCTGTATGCGTTTATAGCAAGCATGGCAGGCGACAGCGAGACAAGGGTGGACAGTCAAGCCGAAAACGAGAATGCTATTCGGCAACCTTTCCTCATCGGGGTAGCCGGAGGGACTGCCAGCGGCAAGGTTGGCATTGTGATTTTTTATTAATTAGAAATGTCATGTTTTTATTTGAAACACTGAATTGTCAACGTGGTTGAAAGATGAGAACTCCCTGACCGCGTGGCTCCTGTCATGACAGACCAATGAATTAATTTGTTCCATTAAAGCTAGTTTGATCTTTAATAATTTCTGGAAAAACATTGACATTTTTAAACCGTGTATAGGAATAGGCCCTGTTTGGCAATAATTTAACCCACTTATGTGGCTGTAGAGAATTGACCTTAATCCAACTTGCATTCATGTCTTTGTCTATAACATCTATAGCCCTATCAATTCGTGTACAAATAATTAAATATTAACACAAACCTATATGAAACAAGGATTTTGAGAGTTATCTACTCCTGTGGTTTATTCAATTCAGAAAGGGCATTTATGACAATCGACAGAACCGAAAAGCAATAATTTGCTTAGCCAACTAAACTCAACGATGGAGTTGAGCGGCGACTAGTGTGGGCGGACTGGAACTAAAACAGCATATACAATTTTAGTTTATCAAAAACTACTGATTTCAGAACGGGTGCTGAAATCATTTGTTTTCTTATTCATTAAAAAAAAAGTGGCGTTGAGCTCCAGTCCGCCCACTGTTAATATTCACTTTCTAATGCGTCGACAGGACCAGCTGATTACATCTGGCGAGCAGTGAAAACTGCCTATGCGCCATAATTCGCGGCACAGTAAAATAAATAAAAATTCTAAACCCAGAGGCGCAACATCGCGAGATTTCCGGGAACGCTTGCCAAACAGACTAGGTCAGGGTTTGGGGTTTGAAAAATCAATGAGAGAAGTAAAATAAAATCTTCCATAGTAGTTCATTTTCTAGAAACCAAAAGGCACGAGGTAGATTCGAGGTAGTGTCTTTAGTATTTGAACATGTTATTACTCCAAAGTGACAAACTGAAATGTTTCATTTTTGTCAAACAGCTTTGGTCCGGAGTGTCTGAGTTGATGGCTTGCACATGCGCGATACGACCGTTAGACCAGATGACGTGTTACTACGCATGAGTTTAGAAATCCAGCGTCGCCATGACATCGCCTATAAGTGTGATCCGGAATTTCGATTGGAAAAGCAGTTTTAGCCCATCTTCTCACTGTAGCCTACTGTCTTGCGTAATATGTGTCACATCTTAAAGGAGGTGAGCCTCAGTCTAAATCAATGTGTTGCGGCTTTTTCCATGTAGGCTACTGTTCATCATGGTACAGTAAATAATAAGTGTTCTTTACAGAATCAAGAATTCAACCATGCCAATGTCATGGGGCGGCAGGGTAGCCTAGTGGTTAGAGCGTTGGGCTAGTAACCCAAAGGTTGCAAGTTCAAATCCCCGAGCTGACAAGGTACAAATCTGTCGTTCTGCCCCTGAACAAGGCAGTTAACCCACTGTTCCTAGGCCGTCATTGAAAATAAGAGTTTGTTCTTAACTGACTTGCCTAGTTAAATAAAGGTTAAATGTAAGTCGCTCTGGATAAGAGCGTCTGCTAAATGTCTTAAATGTAAATGTATATTGTGAATAATACAGATGTCAATTTATAATCCAGCACACTTATATTTACAATTGTCTGTCTGGTTAGGTAAACAGGTAGTCTAAACATATGGCCTTTCAAATGCACCTCCCCCCACCCCTCTGAAGAAAGTGACTGTTATCTCTTGTTTTTCTGTTTTTGTTTTTCACTGTCTACCTGAGACAGTCCTAAACAGTCCCCTGAAATGGCTGATGGCCTTGCAGCTATGTCCTCTGCTGTATTGTGTAGTCTGCTGTCTCTCAAAGATTTGAATGAGTATCCCTCTATCTTTTTCGAAGGTTGCGTATGTTTTTTTTTTTATCGTGTTTTGAATAGTATTTAATAAGACAGGGGAGGATTTATTATGGTCAAACCCATTTCTTGTCACGAGTCATATTGTGGAACTGTATACACTATAGGCCTACTGAGCCGGGGAGAGCTTCACTCTGCTAGCCTGGTTATGCATCCACCATATTTCCTGAAATATCCAAGCCAGCACAATAGCCTACAGTTCGGGTTAGCACAGTAGGCCTTAGGGCTGAGAATTGCCTGGGACCTCATCGCGATACTTAGGTGCCGATACATTATGTATTGCAATACCATATATAGCAATTAGATTCTGTAATTGTATTGCGATTCGATGTTCCAAACATATTGCTCACCATATGTCTACTGCAGAGTGACGAGAGAAATAAAAGTTCTGAAAACAAATGGGCTCCCTATTTAAAAATTAGATGGAGTACAATCTATGAATGAGAAATACTAGAGTACAGTAAACCAACGCAAAAATAATATTGCAATATGGTCAAAATGATACTTTATGTCATCAAAAATAATAATCCCCCATCACTAGTAGGCCTACTGTCAGTCAGGCACAATTTTACTGTCCCTTCCCAGCGATGTTTATTTGACCTTCAGCTGTGTTTTGTCATAACAGCCAGTGAGCTGACCATGTAAGAAAAATAAAAAAAAATATGTTTTTCCTTTTACAGGACAGATTGCTATACCCACTGTAACTGATCATGACATAGCTTGTCAATTGTCTTTATGTACCTCTGACGTAGGATTGCAGGGTAAACTGCAGTTTAGCTTTTTTTGGAGACAATAGAATTTTGAACTGGGGCAGGGGAATGTTTAGTCAGCGTGGGCAATAGAAGAGGCAGACTTTGAAAGTATGTCTGACTGACCCATCCCTGGGTAAGAGACCTGGCCTGGTCTTTTGTGACCAAGAGCAGTTTCGGCAATCACTGTTTTATTAAGGGCTTGAAAGAAATGTGAAATGACAAAGGGGTCTAGTATTGGGAGAGTTGGAGCTCTCAGAAACCTCACAAGCACTAACCTGACAATCATCTCCCTAACATTTGTTTGCTTTGTAATTTTTTTGTAGATTCATTTCGTAGAAGGTTTGTGAAGAAAATAAATGCAGATAAGAAATTGAGTACGTAATTCACATCCTCTATGAAAGGCTGTTCTAGAGCATGAATTGTGGTCCACTTGACGTTCCTTTGCGTGTAATATTTCTTGGTATCATACCCCACAACAAACGAAAGAGAGAAACGACCAGTAGAGCCACCTGTTTATCCAACAGTGTTTTTTTCTTCTTCTGACAAACTTTTCTGGGAAGTCTGGAGAGACAATGCAGTTTCACTTTAGGTTGTGTGTATGAAGTCTGTAGGGCCCAGGCCCAACTTGCGGATTATTAGTTAAATGGATTGAGAGTGTGACCCGGACTGGTGACTAAGTACAGTGAGTCCCATCAAATAACATATTGTGGCGGCATGAATCTTGTAATGCCCCTTATTTGACATCCTTGAACTATTCCCTCTTAATGTGGAGTCATTTATAAACAACTCATTTATACATGTGGATTGACTCCAGACAAATATATTCTGCTTCATCATCTTGTATTATCTTTGCCCTGTCTGAGCTCTTTTCATAGAGACACTAATGTATTTTTCACTGATTGCTAGCATGCATTTTCCTCTTCTGCTGCAATACATTTTCCCTTCTCTAACAACAAGTTCAACTTGACCCTAATGTCTGTTGCCAGTCATCTCTTATTCTGTTCTCTATTAGGCCTGGAGCAAGCAGTTAGATTATCATGGCTGGTGACACGTGTAGGTGCAGTGGTCTAAGAATAGCACCTCGATATTGACTGACCGACATCCTGTCTACTGTGGTGTGCCACAGACTTGGTCTGTAGCAGCTTTGCTGTTCTCAATGACACAAGTCTGGTTTGGACTTCATGTGTTAAATAATGTTACAAGACTTCATGTGTTGAAAAAAAAAATTGGAAGTGATTTCAGCCAAGTAATTTCTTCCAAGGTTCCATCCAACAGTGTTGTGATAATGTGAGATCCTCATTACTGATCTTATTATCCTATTTGCTGTTGGCCCACTCTCCTCTTCCTTGAATTGGCTAATGAACCATAGAGACATGTCCTTTGGGCTGTACTGCGAGATCAGTAGGGATGGGGTAGTGCCCTTTTGGAGTTATTAATATTAGTATATTTAATGTAAAAGAATGCTGTCACTTCCTCCTTGTTCGTTTAGGAAGTGCAGAGGTTAGCCACGTGTGATGTAGTCAACTAGAAGCCAGCAAGGTGACCACACCCAGGGGCCCTAAGTCATAGAGAGGCCCTATGAGTGAATGAGGATTCTAGTTGTAAAATAGGTCAGAGAGTATTGCAAACATCTAAGAACATTTTAAATGAGAGCTATTGCACATTGCTGCAGATTTGGCTTCTTCTGTACTGTCTGTCTGTAAATCTATGTAATAGTCTGGTACCAATATATTCAATATCTCCATGGCTCAGTGAACACGACTCCACTCTTACATCTTTATGGGTCACAATTTACTTCAGATAGTGTTATCTATCTGACAGACTTAACTGTCACTCTCGCTCCTCCCTCTGCCCATGGCCAGTCGTCTGTCTGCGGTAAGATCATGGAGCTGCTTGGCCAGAACAAGATTGACCATCACCAGCGCCAGGTGGCCATTCTCAGCCAAGACAGCTTCTACAGGGTCCTCACACCGGACCAGAAGGCCAAGGCACTGAAGGGACAGTTCAACTTCGACCACCCAGGTATTTATCTAATCTATTTATTTATCTGGATACTGTGTAAATCGCTAAATCGTAGTCGTATGGTATATGTTAACAACTGGCAACTGTAGCTTTATCCCTTGCTTGCTTTCCAGTGTAAAAAAAAAAAAAAATGTACGAATAGTTTCTCACATCCCTTTGCTCTCTCATTGAAGATAAATAGTTGCGTTGTTGAGTTTATACTCAAAGGATACTTCTGTTGGGCTTTTCCCCCTAGTTCTTAGAAATAGAATTACCATAATTCCTGGAGAGAACTAAAGGTTTCTACATGTCCTGCCTTGGGGCCAATGACTGCTGTATTGAAAATCTGTCTCATTCAGAGTACATACTTAGCAGCGGTGCCCCTGGTAGAATGTGTAGCAGAGTCTGTCTCAGACAGTGTGGTAGATAATGTTTGGGCCCTGGTCAACAGTAGTTCACTAAATAGGTTGCGTATCAGCACAGATGCTATCCCCATAGCAACATGCCACCTTGTGGGATTAGATCTAGATCCTATGGCCTGGCACAGTGGCACCAGCAGAAACATAGACATTGTTCTGAGTGCCTTTGCTCTCTCTCTCTCTTCTCAGATGCATTTGACAATGAGCTCATCGTCAAAACGTTGTGGGACATTTTGGAGGGCCAAACAGTGCAGATCCCAGTGTATGACTTTGTCACCCATTCCAGGTCAGTGGTTAGGACACTCACTCCACTCGCTCACTCATCTCATCTCATACACATTGTCCTCTCTCTGGTGTGTGTGTCAGGAAGGAAGAGGCGGTGACGGTGTACCCAGCAGATGTGGTGCTGTTCGAGGGCATCCTGATGTTCTACTCCCAGGAGATCCGGGACCTGTTCCAGATGAAGCTGTTTGTGGACACAGACGCAGACACACGGCTCTCACGCAGGGGTGAAACCTTAGACATATATATTCACTATTTCATTGGATGAAACGCATCAAACTTGTGAGTTGTACAAAAACACCAGGGGGCTTCCAATACAGGGCCTGGAGGGCATGAATGGGAACCGGGTGTAGAAGTCTACTAGTTTTGTAAGAATCTTTTCTGTGAAATCATACTGAAAGCTCCACTCCTGTTCTGTGTTCCCTCCCCAGTGCTCCGAGACATCAGCGAGCGAGGAAGGGACCTGGAGCAGGTGCTAACGCAATACATAACCTTTGTTAAGCCAGCCTTTGAAGAGTTCTGTCTGCCAGTGAGTACCTAGCTATGATACTTTCACAACACGTATTCTAAGAGCCTTGGATCAATCAAATTATATCAATAGCTAGGTTTCCATCCACTTGTCGACAGATTTTCATGCGAATATTCTCAAATCTGCATTTTCCTGCAAGATATGTTTCCATTAAATTTACTTGTTGTGGATAAAGGCTGTGCGTGATGTAGTGCACATAAAAATTACTTTTGCGGTTAAATTCCCATGTACCAAATAAAAAATACAAGTTAAATGGGTTTCCATCGCATTTTCAACTCTACTGATGGTTTTGTCGCTACGAAACTTGTTATTTAGCGAATATACCCACTCTTGTCTTGGCACGTGCGCTTTAGCCAACAGCTCTCAGATACAGTGCAGGTATAGCCTACATGATGAGATTATTATGGATAAAAAAAGTAAGATTATTTTTATTTGTCAAACGGCAGCCAAGACTCGATCATGTCAGCAGAATAAGACGCTCGATATTTATTGGAAAGAAGCATCAAGCTGCATTTTCACCACCCTGTGAAGTTCATCGTAGCTTATTTAATCTGTAGCCTAATAAACTGCAAGCTTTCCTGAGTCATAGTGGGAGGACCACACAACATATCATTGCGTGACTCCCAAGTTTATCATATAAAATATGATGGTTATTATTATCAATATTTGCTCATAGTTTCCATCACCGTTTCTCACAATACATTTTACAGTCATGAAAAGATCCCACCTTTTCAAGCGTATATTATTTTGTTGACAGTTGGAAAGTTTACAGACATTTGTTGTTTCCATCTGGCCTGTAGTGACAATTTTTTTTTCTGACATGTACTATAGTCGCATTAAAAGGTTGTCTAGAAACCTGGTTATTGTCAGTCGTCTCTGACCTCCTCTTGAATGGTAGTGAACACCCTGGCCCTGATTCTTAAAATAAAAAAATATATATATATACACTGCTCAAAAAAATAAAGGGAACACTTAAACAACACAATGTAACTCCAAGTCAATCACACTTCTATGAAATCAAACTGTCCACTTAGGAAGATACACTGATTGACAATACATTTCACATGCTGTTGTGCAAATGGAATAGACAAAAGATGGAAATTAAAGGCAATTAGCAAGACACCCCCAATAAAGGAATGGTTCTGCAGGTGGTGACCACAGACCACTTCTCAGTTCCTATGCTTCCTGGCTGATGTTTTGGTCACTTTTGAATGCTGGCGGTGCTCTCACTCTAGTGGTAGCATGAGACGGAGTCTACAACCCACACAAGTGGCTCAGGTAGTGCAGCTCATCCAGGATGGCACATCAATGCGAGCTGTGGCAAGAAGGTTTGCTGTGTCTGTCAGCGTAGTGTCCAGAGCATGGAGGCGCTACCAGGAGACAGGCCAGTACATCATGAGACGTGGAGGAGGCCGTAGGAGGGCAACAACCCAGCAGCAGGACCGCCACCTCCGCCTTTGAGCAGGAGGAGCACTGCCAGAGCCTTGCAAAATGACCTCCAGCAGGCCACAAATGTGCATGTGTCTGCTCAAACGGTCAGAAACAGACTCCATGAGGGTGGTATGAGGGCCCGACGTCCACAGGTGGGGGTTGTGCTTACAGCCCAACACCGTGCAGGACGTTTGGCATTTGCCAGAGAACACCTAGATTGGCAAATTCGCCACTGGCGCCCTGTGCTCTTCACAGATGAAAGCAGGTTCACACTGAGCACATGTGACAGACGTGACAGAGTCTGGAGACACCGTGGAGAACGGTCTGCTGCCTGCAACATCCTCCAGCATGACCGGTTTGGCGGTGGGTCAGCCATGGTGTGGGGTGGCATTTCTTTGTGGGGCCGCACAGCCCTCCATGTGCTCACCAGAGGTAGCCTGACTGCCATTAGGTACCGAGACGAGATCCTCAGAGCCCTTGTGAGACCATATGCTGACACATGCACATTTGTGGCCTGCTGGAGGTCATTTCGCAGGGCTCTGGCAGTGCTCCTCCTGCTCAAAGGCGGAGGTAGCGGTCCTGCTGCTGGGTTGTTGGCCTCCTCCACGTCTCCTGATGTACTGGCCTGTCTCCTGGTAGCGCCTCTTCTACTTCTACTTGCCCACAATCCCGGATCCGGGAGCACCCCCATCAGTAAAAAAGCTGACTAGCATAGCGTCACAAGTAAATACTAGCATCTAAATATCATTAAATCACAAGTCCAAGACACCAGATGAAAGATACACATCTTGTGAATCCAGCCATCATTTCTGATTTTTAAAATGTTTTACAGGGAAGACACAATATGTAAATCTATTAGCTAACCACGATAGCAAAAGACACAACTTTTTTTTCTCCATTTTTTTTCCTGCATAGGTAGCTATCACAATTTCGACCAAATAAATATATAAATAGCCACTAACCAAGAAACAACTTCATCAGATGACAGTCTGATAACATATTTATTGTATAGCATATGTTTTGTTAGAAAAATGTGCATATTTCAGGTATAAATCATAGTTTACCATTGCAGCCACCATCACAACTCTCACCAAAGCAACTAGAATAACTACAGAGACCAACGTGAATTACCTAAATACTCATCATAAAACATTTCTGAAAATTACACAGCGTACAGCAAATGAAAGACAAAGATCTTGTGAATCCAGCCAATATTTCAGATTTTTTAAGTGTTTTACAGCGAAAACACAATATAGCATTATATTAGCTTACTACAATAGCCAACCACACAACAGCATTGATTCAAGCCAACAATAGCGATAACGAATAAACCAGCAAAAGATATACATTTTTTCACTAACCTTCTCAAACTTCTTCAGATGACAGTCCTATAACATCATATTACACAATACATATAGAGTTTGTTCGAAAATGTGCATATTTAGCGGCACAAATCGTGGTTATACAATGAGAATAGTAGCCAAGCTGCCAACAATATGTCGGGAGAAATCTTGGGAGAGGCACCTAATCTAATCAGTAACTAAATTTAAACTTGACTAAAAATACAGGTTGGACAGCAAATGAAAGATACATTAGTTCTTAATCAATCGCTGTGTTAGATTTTTAAAATTAACGTTACTACGACATACAGCGTGCATTAAAGCGAGACCGCACCGAAATTAATGGCGGAATATGAGTTTTACATTTTTCAACAGAACAACGAAGTAACATCATAAATAGTTCTTACTTTTTGATGAGCTCCCATCAGAATCTTGGGCAAGTTGTCCTTTTTCAAAAAGAATCGTTGCTCGGTTGTAGATTGTCGCCTTCAACTTTGGAATTAGCAGTAAATATTAGCCATGTGGGCAAGACGTGCCCAACTCTCTAGAACGCAGCACAAATAAATACCCGAAAATCGCAATATACTGATATAAACTGATATAACTCTGTTTAAAATAACATTATGATGTCTTTAACACCTATATCGAATAAAAACAGAGCCGGATATATCTAAGGGCTATAACGGGAGCTTTCTAGAACGACATCCTGAGGTCCTTTTTGCGTCATGGCGAAGAGAAGAAAGGGAGGACCCCACGTTGCCAGCCCATTTATAAGGCCTCAGATCTGCCTAGCAACTCCATTCCATTTCTTACTATTCGCTGACATCCAGGGGAAGGCGTATGCAGTGCATCTCAACCAATAGAATACATGCAAATTAATAAACCGACCTCAGAACAGCCTGCAGATTTCAGCATTCTCACATCCTCATAGGAAAATTGCTCCAACTCGAGTTGTTTTACTCACAGATATAATTCAAACGGTTTTAGAAACTAGAGAGTGTTTTCTATCCAATAGTAATAATAATATGCATATTGTACTAGCAAGAATTGAGTACGAGGCAGTTTAATTTGGGAACGAAATAATTACAAAGTGCAAACAGCACCCCCTGTTGAGTTAATGTGAGTCTGGAAGGAGAGTTTATGGTCTAACCAGACACCTAGGTTTTTGTAGTTGTCCACATATTCTGAGTCAGAACCGTCCAGAGTAGTGAGGCTAGTTGTGCGGGCAGCGATCGGTTGAAGAGCATGCATTTAGTTTTACTAGCATTTAAAACAGTTGGAGGCCACGGAAGGAGTGTTGTATGGCATTGAGGCTCGTTTGGAGGTTTGTTAACAGTGTCCAAAGAACGGTCAGAAGTATATAGAATGGTGTCGTCTGCGTAGAGGTGGATCAGAGAATCACCCGCAGCAACAGCGACATCACTGATATATACAGAGAAAAGAGTCGGCCCGAGAATTGAACCCTGTGGCACCCCATAGAGACTGCCAGGGTTCCGGACAATAGGCCCTCCGATTTGACACACTGAACTCTGTCTGAGAAGTAGTTGGTGAACCAGGCGATGCAGTCATTTGAGAAACCAAGTCTGCCGATAAGAATACGGTGATTGACAAAGTCGAAAGCCTTGGCCATGTCGACGAATACAGCTGCACAGTACTGTCTTTTATCGATGGCGGTTATGATGTCGTTTAGACTTTGAGTGTGGCTGAGGTGCACCCGTGACCAGCTCGGAAATCGGATTGCATAGCGGAAATGGTACGGTGGGATTCGAAATGGTCAGTGATCTGTTTATTGACTTGGCTTTCAAAGACTTTAGAAAGGCAGGGAAGGATGGATATAGATCTGTAACAGTTTGGGTCTAAAGTGTATCACCCTTTGAAGAGGGGGATGACCGCGGCCCCTTTCCAATCTTTAGGAATCTCAGAAGATACGAAAGCGGTTGAACAGACCAGTAATAGGGGTTGCAACAATGGCGGCAGATCATTTTAGGAAGAGAGGGTCCAGATTGTCTAGCCCAGCTGATTTGTAGGAATCCAGATTTTGCCGCTCTATCAGAACATCAGTTGTCTGGATTTGGGTGAAGGAGAATTGAGGGAGGCTTGGGCCAGCCAGGCTTGGGCCAGCTTGGGTAGCCAGGTGGAAAGCATGGCCAGCCGTAGAGAAATGCTTATTGAAATTCTCAATTATTGTGGATTTATTGGGAGTGACAGTGTTTCCTAGCCTCGGTGCAGCTGGGAGGTGCTGCTCTTATTCTCCATGCTTTAGTGTCCCAAAACTTTTTGGAATTAGTACTGCAGGATGCACATTTCTGTTAGGAAAGCAAAGGCTAGCTTTTTCAAACTGACTGAATATTGGTTCCTGACTTCCCTGAAAAGTTGCATATCGCGGGGACTATTCGATGCTAGTGCAGTACGCCACAGGATGTTTTTGTGCTGGTCAAGGGCAGTCAAGTCTGGAGTGAACCAAGGGCTTTATCTGTTCTTAGTTCTGCATATTTTGAAAGGGGCATGCTTATTTAAGATGGTGAGGAAAGCCCTTTTAAAGAACAACCAGGCATCCTCTATTGACGGGATGAGGTCAGTTAGAAAGGCCTGCTCGCAGAAGTGTTTTAGGGATCGTTTGACAGTGATGAGGGGTGGTCGTTTGACCGCAGACCCATAACGGACGCAGGCAATGAGGCAGTGATCACTGAGATCCTGGTTGAAGACAGCAGAGGTGTGTTTAGAGGGCAGGTTGGTCAGGATGATACCTACGAGGGTGCCCATGTTTATGAATTTGGGGTTGTACCTGGTAGGTTCCTTGATCATTTGTGTGAGATTGAGGGCATCTAGCTTAGATTGTAGGACGGCCGGGGTGTTAAGCATATCCCAGTTTAGGTCGCCTACCAGTACGAACTCTGACGATAGATAGGGGGCAATCAATTCACTTATGGTGTCCAGGGCACAGCTGGGGGCTGAGGGGGGTCTATAACAAGCAGCAACAGTGAGGGACTTATTTCTGGAGAGAGATTTTTTTAAAGTAGAAGCTCGAACTGTTTGAGCATAGACCTGGATAGTATGACAGAACTCTGCAGACTATCTCTGCAGTAGATTGCAACTCTGTCCCCTTTAGCAGTTCTATCTTGACGGAAAATGTTGTAATTGGGGATGAAAATTTCTGACTTTTCGGTGGCCTTCCTAAGCCAGGATTCAGTCACGGCTAGGACATCAGGGTTTGCGGAGTGTGCTAAAGTAGTGAATAAAGCAAACTTAGGGAGCAGGCTTCTGATGTTAACATGCATGAACCCAAGGCGTTTACGGTTACAGAAGTCAACAAGTGAGAGCGCCTGGGACACACAGGGCCTGGGTTAACCTCTACATCACCAGATGAGGAGGATGAGGGTACTGCTAAAGGCTATAAGAACTGGTCGTCTAGTGCATTGGGAACAGCAAAATAAAGTTGCTGATTTCTGGGCATAGTAGGATAGATTCAGGGCATAATGTACAGACATGGGTATGGTAAGGTGTGAGTACAGTGGAGGTAAACGCAGGCATTGAGTGACGATGAGAGCGGTTGCATCCCTGGAGGCGCCAGTTAAGCTAGGTGTGGGTTCTGCGTGTGTGTGGGGTGGGGCAAAGGAACTATCTGAGGCATGTTGAGCGGGACTAGGGGCTCCGCAGTAAAATAAAACAGTGAGAGCTACCCTAAACAACAGTATACAAGGCATATTGACATTCGAAAGAGTCATAAAGCAATCGCAGGTGTTGAGTGGGAGAGCTCAGACAATGGGTAATACAACAACAACTGGTAAATGGCGATGACTGGGCAGAGGGTCAGTTAGCTACACACGGGGCCTGAGTTCGAGGCTGGGGCCAACAGATAAACAAAATGAAGTACCGTGTTAATGAACAGTCCAGCAGGCATCAGCTGTGTAGCCGAGTGATCATAGGGTCCAATGAGCAGCAATAGATGAAACGGGGAGCCGTTTATTAGTCGTTACTATACTAGGCGAGCGGGAGACGCGGCGTTCAGGAAGCTAGCGGACCGGGGCTAGCAGAAGGGTCTTCACCGACATCCACGACGCAGAGGCCGGTTGAGAGCACATCGGCCGAAATACGTCAGCAGACCAGTCGTGATGGAACGGCAGGGCTCCGTGTCGACAAAGGGTCTAGGCCAATTGGCAAGAGTTATTGTAGTTGGTGTACTTAGTTTGCTAGCTGGGAGATGGGCCTAGCTCGAGGCTAACTGGTGCTTGCTTCTGGACAAGGGCATTAGCCACAATAACCACTCGGTAGGGTGATCCGGTGTAATGGGCCAGAGCTTGCGGCAGGAATCCGGTGATGTAGTGGAAAAAAGCAGTCCAATATTCTCAGGGCTGATATCGCGCTGTGCAGACTGGCAGGTGTTGCGGTGTGCAGACTGGCAGGGCTAAAGCGGCTGGTGTCTGCACTAAAGGCTAACAATGACTAAATAGCTAGTAGCTAATTAGCTGACTAGCCTCTGATGGAGGTTCCAGTTATAAGGTCTCAAAAATAGCAGATCCTTGCCACATTGGGTGAGGCAGGAAGGTATATTTAATTCGAAAATGGAAAAAGAGATTGAATGTGTACAAAAAAAAATGAAAAAATAGGAATATTTACACGGGACAAAAACAAACACATCTTACTGCTACGTCATCTTGGTTAAGATGTGATTCAGATCGTATTGCTAAACATGTTTATTTCTTCACGCCCCGTAGACCAAGAAGTGTGCTGACGTGATCATTCCCAGAGGAGCAGATAATCTTGGTGAGTTTCTGGCTGTTTGTTTCTCAAGATTGCTGCCTTATGTAAGCAAGCAGGTTGTTATGTGACTAACTTCACTGACTCATTCTTGGACACATCTCCCCATAGAGAGTCTGCCATTGACATTGTTAATCAGTCCAGTCTCTTACCCTGCGATGGTAAACTTACTAAAGGCGGATGTGAATGTGATGGCTGTTTTGTTTATTCTACTGTCTTGAGATAGCTGTTGTGATTGGTGAGACCTATACATGGGAAGCAGACTAGATTAGCTGTTTTGTCCTGGGAATGTTTCAGACTCTCTGTTTTGGAATGGCAAGGTCAATTGTAGATTTTTCAAAACAACATGTGGTGTTATTAAACTCGAACTTGTTCTGCTTAAATTTTATCTGAATAAAAGAGGAATGGAACACCGTTACAGATTATCCTTCAATGTCCTCTGAATGTGCCCCCTCTCTCTCTCCTTAACAGTTGCTATAAACCTTATAGTTCAGCACATCCAGGACATTCTGAACGGTGGTCTGACCAAACGCCTGAACGGCAGCCTTAACGGTTACGGAACTCCCCGGAAACGGCAGGTGTCAGAGTCCAGCAGTCGGCCCCACTAACCGCACCGGCCCTCTCTGAACACCAGGGAGCTAGGGATCGATGGAGGAGGGCTCCTCTGTACATACCTACCACCTGTCTGCTACACTGTATTAAACAAACAAAAAAACTTTCTCTAGCAAGAATATGCAAGGCCTTCATTTGCTGATTTTTTTTTTGACTGGATGATGAAATGTTTTGTAAGGGAGGAAGGAACTGTTTCAGTTCAAAGGTGAAGCAGTTATTTTATTTATGTATTTTTATTCGATATTCTGGCCCCGTTTTGAGCTTGCAGATGTTAATAAATGAGGATGAAGTTGGGTTGAGCTTGAGCCCTGGCTCTGCGTTCAGTGGTCAGTGCATTTTGATTGGTCATGTTGTCTGTCTTTCTGTACTGTTGGTTTGGAATGGAAGGAAGGACGTGTGACACATTTGATTTGTTACTGAGGGAACTCCGAGACAAACACACACTACACGATCTTGGAAACTATCCAAGAACTGAGACGCAAAACTGGATGCAATTCGCCTCTGTAGATTCCAAATGAGCAATTATTTGATTAACTGACGTACATGTACCTTAGAGCACTAATCATGTCTGACATGGTATAGGATACCACTTCTCACATTCCTATACTCTGCTACCACCCTTTATCCTTTGCCTCAGTGTTACAAGCCTACTCTTGAGCTAGTGACAGGGAAAATTCTCAGGCCCTACACAGATTATCTGCCTTTGCTCACCGATTCAATGGGTCAAAGCAACTTAATGTTTTCTACATCTGGGGAAAAAAACGGAACTACTTGACTTCACAAATCAAAGCAGTGTTCTTAGTTTGTGCATAGTGTAGTATTATTTACCCTCTTGATGTTGCTCTTTTTCAATCATTTTTCAGTGTTCACGGTATTTGCTTGTTACCATGCATTTTGGAACAAACATCCTAAATTTGAGAATGTAACTGAGATTGATTTGTCTTTTTCAATCTTTACCTCGACCGGTTTTGTGTATGGTGGCTGACAACCCCACCAAATAAATAAACTGCCTGAAACCCTTACATGGTAGTTTGTAATGCCCACATGTCAATTGAATTCTTTCGGGGTTCCAACTTGTAACTTTTTAGTTTTTTGAAGCTCATGCTCTTGAAGGATGAGATCACTAGAACTGCCACTGTGAACATCAGTGAAGTACATATTCTTTACATAATGTTCTTTCATTGCAAGGGTTAATTTGATAGCGGTGTTTTAAGCCTACAAATATTGTAGGTTGTCTTGAACTGCAGGATCATTTGAGGTAAATTTGCTCGAAAAAAGATGGAGATTGTCCACGTTAGTAACAATTGATTCAACAAGCATTATAATTAATTAACAGTGTATTTCATCAATGTACAACTGTGCTTTGTTTTTTTCCTATTATTTTGTACAATTTTGCATCACCAAAACATTTTCCTTTAGGTGGAGGCTCTCGGGTCATTAATATACTTTAATTCCACGTCAAATTGCCCACCATATATTGTTTAATTTATCAGTGATGTATTCAAATCAATCAAAATATACTGCAATATTCCCAGACTGATATAAAACGTGAGATTATGGTCTTGTTAACATTCACTGACTGAATTGTGCTAGTAGTGTTATACTAAAGATTGTACTGTATTGAAAGGGGTAGTCTACGATTACAATAGATTGTTTTGCTTTCAGAAATATAGATATTTTAAAAAAAGTCCTGACTGCTGTGATGTTTCCTACCTCAAAATATTTGATACCTGTATGCAAAGTGTATACCGTGTTTTTTTTTTTCACATGTCCAGGGCCAGTGATGGGCATGTCGCAATGTTGTTGTCCATCAGTGCATCATCAATACTTTTATTATTAGCTTCAAATTGATTGATCATTGAAATGAGAAATGGTTTCTAAAGTACTGAGTTCACTCCATGATTTAGCTATCTAATTTGTGAGATGTAGAACTAGAGAAAGTGAACTTATTGATTCACACAGCACAGGAACTTGAGATTTTGCCTTTGAAGAAAAAGAGAAGACTATGAATATAACCTTAAACACTAGTAATACGATGCCTCACTTAAGTGTGGAGGAAATGGCCTAACTTTAATTTGATGTACATTACATTACCTTTCATTTCAAAGGCCTTCAAAAAGTCAGTCAAGTAGTATCTATCATAGGCAGCCATCTTGCAGACGTTCAGTAACAAATTAATTTCCTTGCTCAAATATATTATGGTCCGAAAGGCTGTGGATGTAGATTGTATTTATGTCAATCATTCAAATGTTGGTTTGTGTATTATTGCATACATTTAGCTTCAATGCTGGTGATGAAATCTGCTGTAAATGTCTGCTCATTTAACTCAATGACATGATACCATATGTGCTACTTGCTTGCAAGAGCTAGTTAGCTATTGTACTGTATTTGTTCCATGATCAGGGTGTAACAGTGAATCAATGAGACAGTAATGTCACCTGCCCCAGTGTGAACACTAACTGTATGTATGTTAGAATCAAACACATTGAAAATAGTAATGTGCTATACAGCAGTGGTGGAAAAAGTACCCCATCCCTTCTGCCTCTGATCTGGTGCACACTACTGACACTCAGACATAATTTACAAAAGATGCATTCGTGTTTAGTGAGTCCCCCAGATCAGAGGCAGATCTTGATAACTGTGTGAATTGGACAATTTTTCTGTCCTGCTAAGCATTTAAAATGTAATGAGTACTTCTGGGTGTTAGGTATGGTATGGAGTAAAAGGTACATTATTTTCTTGAGGAATGTAGTGAAGTAAAAGTTGTCAAAAATATAAATAGTAAAGTACAGATACCTCAAAAAACGACTTAAGTAAATCTTTAAAGTATTTTTACTTAAGTACTTTACACCACTGCTATACAGTATGTGAAGAATGAGGCCTTTGACACATAGCTCAGGCATTGTTGTACATGGCTCTAGCATGGAAGAGACCTGTGATGAGAGGAATAAATAGTATGACTATAACCAAAACTGTTACCAGACCAACAAGTAAAACAGAAAAACAGGTTACCTATCAAGTTGGGATGACCATGACTTAACTGGTTTACCTGAAAGTTGGAATTATTCAACAGTAAAAAGTAGAGATAGATTTTCTGATTGACACACCTGGATATGACTACATGAATACAAGAGCATTCATAACTGTATTATAATGTATTAACAAACAGGTTGTGTATCAAGAAACCTGCAATCAAATAATGAAATAAAGTTTTTGTACTATGTATGCTATGTGTATGTGCTTTCTTTACAAGATTCAGAGATGGAGAAAACAATAGAATTGGGTTGCCAGTAATATGGAATATGCAGAATATAATAATATAAAAGATCAGTGAAACCCAATCTTTGGGACCCAATCATGAAATTACATGGTGTTTTAGTCATAGAAAGATCGATCTATTACTTTGGTTTAAGTGACATCCGCTGGTTAAAATCAGATCGTTTTGAGGAGATGGAGAAACTCCAAGTTGCCACGCGTCGTCAATGGGCTGCGCGCTGCATTCTGTGAGATTAAGGGACAAGGAGTGCACTCCTTCAAGCAGTACATGAGAGTCAATTAGGCGCTTGCGCAAAAACATAACATTAGCATGAATTACGTCAACAAGAAATACAATATTACGAAATTTTCCAAGATGTGAGATAATGAACTTGTTTTCTGTAAAATAATATAGCTTTAACATCGTGATATTGCGTACTTTCGAGGAAAATAGGCAGGTTTTCGACTCATACCCTGACTTTTAGAAGGAATTGCGTGACGATTCTCTAAGCAACCGCATGACACAGCATAACCACGTGAACGCGATTGGTTAACAGTCGGCTGGGTGGGGCGTAATACGTCTCAATTCATCGGCTGGTGGGATTCATATTTCCTCCTTTCAAAGTATCTCTGTTAAAATCCACATGCTGCGTTCAAAACAACTGGGAACTTGGAAATCTCTGACTTCCGACCTCAGTTTGTTCAAAACAACTGGGAACTTGAAATAAAACTAGCTCCGAGTCAGAAAAATTGTTTTGAACTCGGAATTCCAACTCGGGCATCTTTCTAGAGCTCGGACTTTCCGACCAGAAGATCACTGACGTCATGATTTGACCTCATATTTTTCCAAGTTCCCAGTTGTTTTGAACGCGGCAACACTACAGCACACACGGCTGATCCTGACATCATTGCAGAAATATTGGAGGTGGTAGGTGTGGTGAAGTTCTCGGAGCTGGAGGCTTGCACCGAGGGTCAGGATAAAGATGAGTCTGTGGCAGTAGGAGTGATGTTTTTGGAAAAAGTGTACCCTTGCCTTTTGAATGATACATTCAGGTAAGTTACAGGTAAGTTGACTGAGAACACGTTCTCATTTACAGCAATGACCTGGGGAATAGTTACAGGGATGAATGAGCCAATTGTAAACTGGGGATGATTAGGTGACCATGATGGTATGAGGGACAGCATGGGAATTTAGCCAGGACACCAGGGTTAACACCCCTACAATAAGTGCCATGGGATCTTTAATCACCTCAGAGAGTCAGGACACCGTTTAACATCCCATCAGAAAGACAGCCCCCTACACAGGGCAGTGTCAATCACTGCCCTGGGGAATTGGGATATTTTTTAGACCAGAGGAAAGAGTGCCTCGTAAAGGCCCTCCAACACCACTTCCAGCAGCATCTGGTCTTCCATCCAGGGACTGACCAGGACCAACCCTGCTTAGCTTCAGAAGCAAGCCAGCAGTGGGATGCAAGGTGGTATGCTGCTGGAATACCACCCTGTGGTTTCAGGGTGGGTGAAAACAGAGTTGAGTGCTGTGGAATCGGTGAAGGTAACCAGAAGTGGTGTTGTAATAATTGTTTGTGTTTTTGCTGGTCAGACGGAGCAGGCGCTCTGTGTTCAACGAATGGGGGCAAGAGATGTGAATTCTTTTGCTCTCAAGAATAGTGCGCCATTGAAAGGAGTGATTACTGGGGTAGCGGTAAATGTGAAAGCTGACCAACTAAAGGGGAAGATTCGCAGTGTTCGTGATGCTCGTTGTTTGGTGCGACGCAGACAGGGTGGCATGAGTGGAGAAACAGAAGTCATTATCTAACACTCCAGTGTTAATGCTAAATTGTAATTATTTCGCCACTATGGCCTATTTATTGCATTACCTCCCTAATCTTACTACATTTACACATACTGTATATAGATTATTTTTATATTGTGTTATTGACTGTACATTAGCTTATCCCATGTGTAACTGTGTTGTTGTTTCTGTCAAACTGCTTTGCTTTATCTTGGCCAGGTCGCAGTTGTAAATGAGAACTTGTTCTCAACTGGCCTACCTGGTTAAATGTAGGGGTGCCCATGGGGCTGGGATTGAGAAATGTCCCGTGCGAGAGAGGCAGGAGAGGTTTCCAGGGTTAAAGTAGTGCAGGAGTTGTCATATGCTGAGGTGGTGAAGAAAGTAGAGGAGGATGGGTTAAGGGGGAGTGATCCTGAGAAGGGTGGTGTGAGTAGTAGATCTGTACCTGTACAAAGGGATAAACCAACAAGTTATATATGTTTCAGTAAGATTGGATTTTTGGCATTTATAGCAATGGTTACCGGCTCCGACGCTCGTCGGATGTGGCAGGGCTTGCAAACTATTACAGACTACAAAGGGAAGCACAGCCGCGAGCTGCCCAGTGACACGAGCCTACCAGACGAGCTAAATCACTTCTATGCTCGCTTCGAGGCAAGCAACACTGAGGCATGCATGAGAGCATCAGCTGTTCGAGATGACTGTGTGATCACGCTCTCCGTAGCCGACGTGAGTAAGACCTTTAAACAGGTCAACATACACAAGGCTGCGGGGCCAGACGGATTACCAGGATGTGTGCTCCGGGCATGTGCTGACCAACTGGCAGGTGTCTTCACTGACATCTTCAACATGTCCCTGATTGAGTCTGTAATACCAACATGTTTCAAGCAGACCACCAAAGTCCCTGTGCCCAAGAACACAAAGGCAACCTGCCTAATTGACTACAGACCCGTAGCACTCACGTCCGTAGCCATGAAGTGCTTTGAAAGGCTGGTAATGGCTCACATCAACACCATCATCCCAGAAACCCTAGACCAACTACAATTTGCATACTGCCCAAACAGATCCACAGATGATGCAATCTCTATTGCACTCCACACTGCCCTTTCCCACCTGGACAAAAGGAACACCTATGTGAGAATGCTATTCATTGACTACAGCTCAGCGTTCAACACCATAGTACCTTCAAAGCTCATCACTAAGCTAAGGAACCTGGGAATAAACACCTCCCTCTGCAACTGAATCCTGGAATTCCTGACGGAACACATCTGCCACGCTGATCCTCAGCACTGGAGCTCCCCAGGGGTGCGTGCTCAGTCCCCTCCTGTACTCCCTGTTCATCCACGACTGCATGGCCAGGCACGACTCCAACACCATCATTAAGTTTGCAGACGACACAACAGTGATCACCGACAATGACGAGACAGCCTATAGGGAGGAGGTCAGAGACCTGGCCAGGTGGTGCCAGAATAACAACCTATCCCTCAACGTAACCAAGACTAAGGAGATGATTGTGGACTACAGAAAAAGGATCACCAAGCACGCCCCCATTCTCATCAACGGAGCTGTAGTGGAGCAGGTTGAGAGCTTCAAGTTCCTTGGTGTCCACATCAACAACAAACTAGAATGGTCCAAGCACACCAAGACAGTCGTGAAGAGGGCCCGACAAAGCCTATTCCCTCTCAGGAAACTAAAAAGATTTGGCATGGGTCCTGAGATGCTCAAAAGGTTCTACAGCTGCAACATCGAGAGCATCCTGACCGGATGCATCACTGCCTGGTACGGCAATTGCTCGGTCTCCGACCCCAAGGCACTTCAGATGGTAGTACATCACTGGGGCAAAGCTGCCTGCCATCCACGACCTCTACACCAGGCGGTGTCAGAGGAAGGCCCTAAAAATTGTCAAAGACCCCAGCCACCCCAGTCATAGACTGTTCTCTCTACTATCGCATGGAAAACGGTACCGGAGTGCCAAGTCTAGGACAAAAAGGCTTCTCAACAGTTTTTACCCCCAAGCCATAAGACTCCTGAACAGGTAACCAAATGGTTACACAGACTATTTGCATTGTGAGCCCCCCACCCCTCTTTTTACGCTGCTGCTACTCTTTGTTTATCAAATATGCATAGTCACTTTAACTATACATTTATGTACATACTACCTCAATTGGCCCGACCAACCAGTGCTCCCGCACATTGGCTAACTGGGATATCTGCATTGTGTCCCACCACCCGCCAGCCCCTCTTTTTACGCTACTGCTACCCTCTGTTCATGATATATGCATAGTCACTTTAACCATACCTACATGTACATACTACCTCAATAAACCTGACTAACCGTGTCTGTATATAGCCTTGCTACTGTTATTTTCAAATGTCTTTTTACTGTTGTTTTATTTCTTTACTTACCTACACACACACACACACACACACACACACACCTTTTGTCTCACTATTGGTTAGTAAGTAAGCATTTCACTGTAAGGTCTACATCTGTTGTATTCAGTGCATGTGACAAATAAACTTTGATTTGATTTATCAACTGTACTGCAGGGTTGTACCGTAAGTCACAGACAATAGAGGTTGTGGTAGCAGCTGCAGAGAGGTATTTGGGTGTGCAAGACATGACATCAGAAGAGTTACAGGGTGTGTTAAGTGGTGGTCCCATCCTTTCAGGCTGTAGGCCTTAGATGGTAGGGTATTTGTTGTATTCATTCGTTTTTTTGTTCATTTTTTTTTCAAACAAAGTATAAGGGAGTTATACTCCAGTCTAGTAGGTGGCCGTAATGCAACATTTATTGGATTCCAACCTCTGTTATACCTCATGGAAGAAGATGACATCATTGCAATGCGACAACTCGTATGAGATCACAGAGAAGCGCCACAGCACGCATGCGTGTTCAGATTTTCTTAAATACCACTAAGAAAGCAGTGTGCTTTCGTTGATTCTCAAGGACCGCGCAAACTCTGAATTTGCTGTTTATAATGTCAACGAGTGACTTTTATTTGAGATATTATGTCGGGCACAAGGGGAAGTTTGGACACGAGTTCTTGGAATTTGAGTTTAGACCAGACGGTAAGTTAAGCGGCAATTTGACTAATTAGCAACATTAGCCAGCTAACGTTAGCTAAGCATGCAAACGACTGCTTGCTAGCGGCATTTCCTGCGTTTCCTAATTTCTTTTAGCACAATTAGCTAGTTTTTGTAGTCGTGTGTTAAGTTATAACATGATCTCAGAAATACTTCAATTGCATAGTTAACCATAACCTCACTCATTTATTGTATCCAGCTAGCTATGTAGCTAGTTAGCAAACTAATGTATCCAAAATGCTTGATTAGTTTACAGTCGGTTTAAAAACGTCTGTGAACTAACATTAACTAGTTATAAACAAATAACTACTCCTCAACAATACCAGTGTATCACCATTCACAACAAACGTGACGATAAGGCAATAAATGTAACTATCTTTTCAGGTAAGCTGAGATACGCGAACAACAGCAACTACAAGAATGATGTCATGATCAGGAAAGAGGTAACTTATAAAACTTACACTGAACAAAGAATTAAACGCAACATGAAACAATTTGAAATATTTTACTGAGTTAGAGTTCAGAGTTAATTCACATTGCTGGGAATACAGATTTGTATCGTTCACAGAAACCTTAAAAAGAAAGGTAGAGGTATGGTTCAGAACTATGTCAGTAGCTGATGTAACCGCAATTTGCAGCGCGATACATCTCCTTCGCATAGAGTTGATCAGGCTGTTGATTGTGGCCTGTGGAATGTTGTCCCACTCTTCAATCGCTGTGCGAAGTTGCTGGATATTGGTGGTTACTGGAACATGCTGTCGTACATGTTGATCCAGAGCATCCCAAACTTGCTCAATATGTGACATGTCTGGTGAGTATGCAGGCCATGGAAGAACTGGGACATGTTCATCTTCCAGGAATTGTGTACAGATCCTTGCGACATGGGGCCGTTCGTTATCATGTTTAAACATGAGGTGATTGTGTCAGATGAATGGCACGACAATGGGCCTCAAGATCTCATCACGGTATCTCTGTGCATTGAAATTGCCATTGATAAAATGCAATTGTGTTCATTGTCTGTAGTTTATGCCTGCCCATACCATAACCCCATCGCCACCATAGGGCACTCTGTTCATAAAGTTGACATCAGCAAAACGCTTGCCCACACAACGCCATATATGCTGTCTGCCATCTGCCCGGTACAGTTGAAACCGGGATTCATCCGTGAAGCGCAACACTTCTCCAGCATGACAGTTGCCATCGAAGGTGAGCATTTGCCCACTGAAGTTGGTTATGACACCGAACTGCAGTCAGCTCAAGGCCCTGGTGAAGACGACAAGTACGCACATGAGCTTCTCTGAGACGGTTTTAGACAGTTTGTGCAGAAATTCTTCGGTTGTGCAAACCCAGTTTCATCAGCTGTCCGTGGCTGGTCTCAGACAATCCTGCAGGTGTAGAAGTTGGATTTCGAGGTCCTGGGCTTGTGTGGTTACACGTGGTCCGCGGTTGTCAGGCTGGTTGGACCTACAGACATTTTTCTAAAATGACAAAGGAGGTGGTTTATGGTTGAGAAATGCACATTAAATTCTCTGCAACAGCTCTGGTGGACATTCCTGCCGTCCATTTGCATGCTCCCTCAACTTGAGACATCTGTGGCATTGTGTTGTGACAACTGCACATTTTAGTGGTATTTTATTATTCCCCGCACAAGGTGCATCTGTGTAATGATCATGCTTTTTGATATGCCACACCTGTCAGGTGGATGGATTATCTTGGCAAATGAGAAATGCTCACTAAGAGATGCAAACAAATTTGTGCACAGCATTTGAGAAATAAGCTTTTTGTGCCTTTGGAAAGTTTCTTGAATCTTTTATTTCAAATAATGAAACATGGGACCAACACTATACATGTAGCTTTTTTTCTTTAGTGTTTAAAGGATTTCTAGGTGACATTGATCAGTGTAAGGCCCATCAATCCAATTTCTATGTGGGATGCTGCTTAAAACTATTGAATATGCTATCGAAACCTTGTGATTGTTCTCCACTACAGGCGTACGTACACAAAAGTGTGATGGAGGAACTGAAGAGGATCATAGATGACAGTGAGATCACCAAGGAAGATGATGCACTGTGGCCACCCCCAGACAGAGTGGGCAGACAGGTCTGTCCATTCACTCACACATACCTAAATAAATACTGATGCTTGTACAAGCATGGAGTATGTTGAGGAAAGCAGAGTGTCTCCTACTTATTGTGCTCTTGGCAATGTCTAGCCAAGCCTGTTTACTTAGTGATTTTAGCCCTCCTGGGGTTGTGACCTCGGTCCCGTCCTCATCAAACTTAAACAAATCTGTCCAACAAAATACATTTAACCGGTGTTCAATTCTGACCCTTTAAGCACAAGATGGGACCTGGGCATAACCCCAGAAAGTTACAATTATTTAGTATAAGTTATTTTATTCGTGGCTTGAATTACTAATCGTGTCTGGGGAGAGTTAACTTTTCCGAACCCTTAGGAGCTGGAGATCGTCATTGGGGATGAGCACATTTCCTTCACAACTTCCAAGATTGGTTCCTTGATTGATGTCAACCAGTCAAAGTAAGTAATAATACTACCTCAAATGATCTGGGAACTCTTGGAAGGATATATTCCTCCAATTTCCAAATTGACCCCTAGCCTCTATTTAGTACATTTACATTTAAGTCATTTAGCAGACGCTCTTATCCAGAGCGACTTACAAATTGGAAAGTTCATACATATTCATCCTGGTCCCCCCGTGGGAATTGAACCCACAACCCTGGCGTTGCAAGCGCCATGCTCTACCAACTGAGCCACACGGGACCGTAGTCACTGGTTGAGAACTGAGGATTTCATAGATGTAAGCAGAATAGTGTAAATTATACCTAGCTTACACCTATGTAATGCTCTCAGTTCTGCATAGCGGGTGTTGATGTGGAATTGGGGGCCAGCTTCTTAAAAAAAAGTAATGTGTTTTCCAGGGACCCAGAAGGCCTCCGCGTGTTCTACTACCTGGTCCAGGATCTGAAATGTCTTGTCTTCAGTCTCATCGGGCTACACTTCAAGATCAAGCCCATCTAAGAGGAGTGGATGGTTTTTTTTCTGTTGGAAAATGTTTTATGTTTGCGCCGATTACAACATTTGTACATTTGCTTTTGATCGATTTGTTATTTTTTTAATTTTAAATAAACGATTGGAAAAATGCCATGTTTTAATAGCCTTGGTTATCTATACATTTTTTAAGTTACTTACTGGAAGCCATAGCTGTGGTTTGGTCGATCTTGGTAGTATGAAAAACAGGTTGGAGAATTGCACACTACACTTTGTTGCTCTTGCCATACAGAGGTCAGTTTATTTCAGTATGAAACAGGAAGTTGTTAAAGGTGGGCTGAACTTCCTGATTTAGCCTCTGTTTCAATTCTCATTAGGAAATGGGACTGAGAATGAGATTTTGCGTTCTTTGGTCTGGGTGTTTCTTGAATGTGTGTGTGTTCAAATATGGGACGCGTTTGTATTTTCACTGCCGAAACAGTACACAGTCAGTCACCCTTCTAGATAATTGTAACTGTCTGACCAGGTCTTGTCTGGTAGTAGCCTAGACCAGGGTTTCCCAAACTCGGTCCTGGGTGTACGTTCTGGTTTTTGCCATAGCACTACACGGGTGGGGGGTGAGTTTGGGAAATCCTGGCCTTGATTTGCTAGCCATCTTCTTTCGCCAATTAGACTTTGAATAGCCTATCTGTGGAGCTAGTTAAGGACCGTCAATAAATAATGCAATGTAAATGAGACTTCATGTTCTACACCTTTGTCTCATTAAATGCGTTTATTTGTATATGACTTTCTACCATTTATAGTTGGTTTGAGGTTAAGTCATTGACATTTGGAGCTATTGACATAAAAAAAATAGTTATTTACTGATCTCTATTTAGCTCCATAGGGATATCGAATGTCAAATCTAATTGACCATGGGTATTACGATCTGGTCACGTGCAGCTGCGCACGGAATTGATGATTACTTGGGTGCTGCCAGCTGTGGGCAGGGTTGAAATAAACCCAACCAAAGGAAAACTGTTACAGTACCCTTCATTTCATGACAAACCATATTTTCCTAATTGTCTTGCAGATTTCCGTTTTGGACGAGACTGATTTTCTGACAAATTATTCTATTTACACGTTTTAGTACATTTTGACACTGGAATAAATGTTTGACTCATCGATGCCACAGGCCGTTTTAAAAATGAGAAGTTGCTTATTACGTAGAAAACAATGCGGGCACCCCGCTTCTGTTTTGGTACAAAGCTGAGAGATGAGCCAGGAGAAATTAATAGACAGAGCTATGGATGCAAGGATGACCATCCATGGTATCAAAATGACCATGTTTTTAGGCTATACGTTATGTTTCAATTTACATGTTTAACAAACATTGCAGTAAAACAAGCTTGTATTTTAGATTATGGTGGGGTACGTATGACCGTTGAACTAAGCTCATGAAGCATTTATAAGTTATATTCAAGAATCAATGGGTATATTCATTCACAAGTCCATAAATGTATGTAGAAATTAAGAATTTCAGCTTTAATTAGTCTAATCAAAATTTACAATGAGAAATATATGCATATACATCTGTTATTTTGTAAAAAAAAAAAAAAAGGTTTACACTACCCCAGTAAAGTTGTATGTAATACATTACCAGTGAACATTCCATAAGGCATAGAAGGAAATACATCTGCCTCTTAATAGCAAAGGTCTAAGGTATTGCTTTAAAATGTTTTTCACATCACAAATCAAAGTAGAGATTAGAAATTGTCATACAAATCATGTGACAAAGCTTGCTACACAGCAAAAAGGGTTTCAAGAACAAAGTGCTACTCTGAATATCATACATTATCGATATATTACTAGATTTATTTTCCATATCAAACTAAAGGTCTTTACATGAGGTCATTCATTTAAACGTATTGGCCTCCAATATAAAAGTTAGTATGTATAAGGCTCTTGATAGATACATTGCAATGCCAGTTAGAAAGGGAAGACACATTGGTTCGAACACACTTGGAGATTTCATTGTTCTTCTTTCAGAATGTATTTGATGGGTATTTTCTTGGGCATCTATTATGAATTTGATAATGGACAGAACATTCATAGTTATCTACCTGACAGTATAGGAATATGCCCTCTACTGACCTATGCAGAGCTTGTGTTCGGTATCCCCTCTTATTAATTCATACCATCACTTCCAACCCACACTCTACGCTTGAGGGAAAGTACCTTTAAAACCTGACATTCACCCCAATGACCTATACAACTGCAGTCAATCATCCCGTGGCGAATCCCAACTTCCACTACAGTCTAATTTTCACTTGATGTGAATGGGTGACTGGGTTAAAATTCTACTGAAGTGGAAGTTAGAATTTGCATTTGTAGTGGAGGTAAAAGTCAAATGGACTTTTCTTTAGCTGAGAGGCTTTCCTTCAATAACAGAGAAAATGTCCTCTAGAGACTTATGAACACACTGAAGGAACTCGTGAACATTACGCTCTGGGTAACTAGACACATTACAGCAGATCCACTCATCATGGACGCCATAGCCCACCCCAAAGCTGTTAGGCACCACGGGCCTATGTAGGCTGGGTCCTGGTACAAGCTGTGTAGGGCCTGGCCCTTGGAGTTGGCTAAGTACTTCATGGCAAACAGATGCCGGTCGAAGCCTTGGGCTGGTGGCGAAAATGCAGAGAAACAGGGACAATATGTGGAAATGACATTGGTCAAATTAGAGTCAAATTGGTAACATTTGAGACCATAAGCTAATTTACATGAAGCCCTCTGGTTTATTTTCTTACCTTGACCAATTCTGTTTCATCTCAAATCAAGTTTATTTTATATAGCCCTTCGTACATCAGCTAATATCTCGAAGTGCTGTACAGAAACCTAGCCTAAAACCACAAACAGCAAGCAATGCAGGTGTAGAAGCACGGTGGCTAGGAAAAACTCCCTAGAAAGGCCAAAACCTAGGAAGAAACCTAGAGAGGAACCAGGCTATGAGGGGTGGCCAGTCCTCTTCTGGCTGTGCCGGGTGGAGATTATAACAGAACATGGCCAAGATGTTCAAATGTTCATAAATGACCAGCATGGTCAAATAATAATCAGGAGTAAATGTCAGTTGGCTTTTCATAGCCGATCATTAAGAGTATCTCTACCGCTCCTGCGGTCTCTAGAGAGTTGAAAACAGCAGGTCTGGGACAGGCAGCACGTCCGGTGGACAGGTCAGGGTTCCATAGCCGCAGGCAGAACAGTTGAAACTGGAACAGCAGCAAGGCCAGGTGGACTGGGGACAGCAAGGAGTCATCATGCCCGGTAGTCCTGACGCATGGTCCTAGGGCTCAGGTCCTCCGAGAGAGAGAGAAAGAAAGAGAGAAGGAGAGAATTAGAGAGAGCATACTTAAATTCACACAGGACACTGGATAAGACAGGAGAAGTACTCCAGATATAACCAACTGACCCTAGCCCCCCGACACATAAACTACTGCAGCATAAATACTGGAGGCTGAGACAGGAGGGGTCAGGAGACACTGTGGCCCCATCCGATGATACCCCCGGACAGGGCCAAACAGGAAGGATATAACCCCACCCACTTTGCCAAAGCACAGCCCCCACACCACTAGAGGGATATCTTCAACCACCAACTTACCATCCTGAGGCAAGGCCGAGTATAGCCCACAAAGATCTCCACCACAGCACAAACCAAGGGGGGAGCGCCAACCCAGACAGGAAGATCACGTCAGTAACTCAACCCACTCAAGTGACGCACCCCTCCTAGGGACGGCATGAAAGAGCACCAGTAAGCCAGTGACTCAGCACCTGTAATAGGGTTAGAGGCAGAGAATCCCAGTGGAGAGAGGGGAACTGGCCAGGCAGAGACAGCAAGGGCGGTTCGTTGCTCCAGAGCCTTTCCGTTCACCTTCACACTCCTGGGCCAGACTACACTCAATCATATGACCTACTGAAGAGATGAGTCTTCAGTAAAGACTTAAAGGTTGAGACCGAGTCTGCAGACTATTCCATAAAAATGGAGATCTATAGGAGAAAGCCCTGCCTCCAGCTGTTTGCTTAGAAATTCTAGGGACAATTAGGAGGCCTGCGTCTTGTGACCGTAGCGTACGTGTAGGTATGTACGGCAGGACCAACTCGGAAAGATAGGTAGGAGCAAGCCCATGTAACGCTTTATAGGGTAACAGTAAAATTTTGAAATCAGCCCTTGCCTTAACAGGAAGCCAGTGTAGGGAAGCCAGCACTGGAGTAATATGATCAAATTTCTTGGTTCTAGTCAGGATTCTAGCAGCCGTATTTAGCACTAACTGAAGTTTATTTAGTGCTTTATCCGGGTAGCCGGAAAGTAGAGCATTGCAGTAGTCTAACCTAGAAGTAACAAAAGCATGGATTAATTTTTCTGCATAATTTTTGGACAGAAAATTTCTGATTTTTGCAATGTTACGTAGATGGAAAAAAGCTGTCCTTGAAGCAGTCTTTATATGTTCGTCAAAAGAGAGATCAGGGTCCAGAGTAACGCCGAGGTCCTTCACAGTTTTATTTGAGACGACTTTACAACCATCAAGATTAATTGTCAGATTTAACAGAATATCTCTTTGTTTCTTGGGACCTAGAACAAGCATCTCTGTTTTGTCCGAGTTTAGAAGTAGAACGTTTTCAGCCATCCACTTCCTTATGTCTGAAACACAGGCTTCTAGCGAGGGCAATTTTGGGGCTTCACCATGTTTCATTGAAATGTACACCTGTGTGTCACCCGCATAGCAGGGAAAGTTAACATTATGTTTTCGAATGACATCTCCACTTCACATGTTTTTCTTTTTTTGTTACCTCTGTTTTTTTTTTGTGTGAATAAATAGCCAACAGTATATTAATGGTGTAATGAATTTACCCCATAGTCAATCAAAAATCTGAAGAAAAATGTAGTGCACTCACCCATGGCTGCCTCTTTGGTGAGCTGCCAGTGATATTTGGAGCATTCGCTGAGCATGCCTATCAGTTGGTCAATGCTGTGTTTTCCTGGTAGTTGCACAAAGGCCTGAGCACAGCGCTGTGTGTGTATTGTAGCAGGCCGGATGGTCTCTGTACAACCGTGTCTAAACGCTGCAGTGCTACAGGACTCATAGGTGGCCACTGTCTGTCCATACTGCCTAAGGAAGCCCATCTGGAACGCCAGCTGAGCAATGGCGTCCTGACTCAGCTTCTTCTTCTTCAGCTGTTCCTTCCCGCCCTTCAATTGATAGATATGTATAATTGTTTTATTAATCCCCAAGGGGGAATTGATTTGTCAGCAGCAGCAATAAATTAAAAACATACAAAGGACAGGGGACAGCAACAATACACATCAAAGTGCAAAACAGTTGCATTAAGTTTTAACAATGGTCAGGTTAAGTGCTACAACAAACAACCGATCCATCTACTGCACCTTCATGAACTGCATGGCGTCAATGGTGAGTTTAGAAACAGCAGCATGGAAGTTCTCTTTGGCCCCATTCTCCAGCTCTGCGTCCAGGTTGAACTAGAGTCTCCTCACGGCGGAGGCTGAGTCCACGGCTGCAGGCTGGGAGCCAGTATTCACCAGAGAGTTCTCCGTAGAGTCCTTGAACACCTCGTTCTGGAAGCGCGGCACAGCCATGCCCTCGCCCCACGAGTGCTCAAAGTTGATGGCGGCGTTTCCGCATTTGGTCATGATGATGCTGAATGACTTGTCATAACAGCGGTTGGTGCCGTCCCCGTGCAGCATGTTGTGGGTGACGTGGATGTGGTCCTTCATGCGCTCGTCATCTAGACACAGACAGAAGAGGGCGCTGTCTACAAGACCCAGCACCTGAATTGAATTGACATTTTTTTATTTAAAAAATAACACATACATTAACAAGATGTGCATCTGATCCCAGAGGATATAACTTGATCCTCAATAGTAAAACAAATATTATCTAATGATAAAAGACAAGACAAAAAGTTACAAAACACAAACATTGAACTTGAAGGATAACAAAATATGAACCTCTCCATTCCCAGCGGCCAGGAGCTTCTCCCTCAGTCCTGCCCATGTGTCCTTGTTCTCACTGGTCAGCAGCCCCAGTGGGTGGGCTGCAGCCGGGGTCGGGTCTGACTGGATGTACTTCAGGTGGGCCTGGATCTCCGCTGGCTTCACCAGGTTCCAATCGCAGTCCATCATGTCAAACACATACATGTTGCCTTGACTCATCACCAGAAGGTGACGTCCTTTCGAGTCTGTGAAGAGCTCATCTTTCACTTGCTTAGGGGTGCGAGTGGCACTGAAGAGGCGGAAGTACTGAGACATGTCCAGAGGGTAGGCGTTCACCATGAAAGCGCCATACCTATAAATTAAAGAACATCAAGAATGTAACCACTTGTGAACAGTTTTTTTGAATGTTGTTTCTTTTAAATAGTTACTTGTTATGTTTCACTATATTGGATCAATCCAATATATTGGTATCACTCCGCGGCGGAGGGATACATCCGAGGTGAAGATTTACAGATTCACTCCTGTGTTCACCTGTGTCACGGCTGGGGTCCGCCCCTATATGTAGACCCCATGGCCGTGACACACGTTCTCTTTCATTTTCTCGGCGGACGTCCGTATGGTTTGAGATACAAACTTTCTGAAGTTCACTTGGTAAGTTACTGGTAAGTGTAATATCTTGCGTGGAAGTATACTCACTGGCTGTTTGCAGCCTGGAGCAGCTGGCCACACGGTCAGCCCCTCCTCTTGAGTGCTCCACTCGCTGCGAGCGGTTGATCTGTATCTTTCTCCCGTAGTTTGTTCTTACTTGTGTTTCATTAGCGTTACACTGCGACTCCGTGTGCATCCATTAGTATGGTGTCTCTTGCTGCCACAAACTGTACCTTACACAACTTGCCGACTGGCTTGTTCTATGTGTGCGTTGCGAATGACTTTAACATGCTGCTTCCCACGCCGTAGGTTCTCTGATAATTATCCAGCAGGGCTTTCCCCTGCAGAGTAAGAGTATCGTGGTGGGCTTTTCACTACGTTGTGACATTAACTTTGGAGTTCCTTAATGGAGTTACTCCATATTGTGCTGTTTTTACTGCTTGGATATTAAACCGGCTAGGTAATATTGCAGTTGGCGTAAAACAAAAACACAAATAAATCAAATCCATTACCTGGTTGCTGTTTTTGTATCTGCCTGTTTTTCCTACAAGTGTCTTCCCCTGTGTTTGCAGAGGTGCTGGGTAATTTATCCCTCACTGGGTTCCTATTCCTCTAAGGGTCACGACATAGCTCTCCCAGGGCGTCGGACCCCTGCTCCGTAGCCTTGGCTTGGCTGATCTTATGGATTCCCTTTTTGACAGGTGTGGTGGTGGCATCCCCCTGGGGATCCACATACCTCATGTATGCACTGCCTGGGTTTGAGCCACGCAGAGAGGGCAGTGGAGCGCCGTACTGGATGCCTATTTGGTGTTCTCAGAACGCCTGTACCTGGCGCGATTGGAGGTCATGCGCGAGTGGGTCGGCCAGGCTTGGGCTCAGGCTGGGGACGAGCTCCCTCCCTCAGGAGTGGTGCGGCAGCGAGCTGTTAGTCCCTCTACTGGGCCCAGTACCCCTCACAGGAAGCATGGCCGGAGCCACCGCAGGCAGAGCCCATCTGCTGCCAATCCTGGACGGGGGCATGAGTCGGACCGCTGGGACCACCTTGAACGGAGGGCGCATGCCTTGCGTCAGGAGGTTGATCGCGTCGATGGGGACGACAGCTGTTCCCTGTTGGCCAGTGATAGGCTGTTCCTGGGGGGCGATGCTGGCACTGGTCACCACCGTGAGCGGGGCTACCAAGCTGACAAGCCATCAGAAGCCGCCAGCGGGGCTTTATCGCCCTCCAGCGTCTCGAGAGGCTATGAGGAGTCTACTCACTTGGCTAGCCACTGCACTGGACATCAACTGGTGGACAGTGATGACTCTCCATCTGTTCCCGTCTCTGCCGAGTTCCACGAGGCCTTGCCTGTGACCGCACAGGGCCTCAGGGCATTGTTGAGATGGTGCTGTCGCTCCTTTTTCTCGGGTGGGATGGAGATGCTGAGGATGTGCCGCCGGGAGCTGGTCAGCACAGACACCTCCCAGATCGGCTGTGGGGGTGTGACCAAGGGCAAGTCGGCCAGTGGCTGTTGGCTACCCCCTTGGAGTGGCAGGTACATCAATACACTAGAGCTCTGAGCTGTACTGCTGGCCCTGCAGCCTTTCCTTCCACATCTGAAAGGAAGACATGTCCTGGTGAGAACAGACAACACCACAGCGGTGGCTTACATCAACCATCAGGGTGGACTGAGATCCCACCGCCTCAATCTTATAGCACGGGAGCTCCTTCTCTGGGCTTAGGGATGTCTAGCGTCTCTACGTGCAACGCATGTACCTGACATCCTGAATGTGGCAGCGGATATGCTCTCGAGGCAGGGCCCGCCACCTTGGGACTGGAGCTTACATCCCCAGCTGGTGCAGCACCTGTGGAACAAGTTTGGGAGGGTGCAGATGGACCTGTTTGACTCCCTGGGCAATGCACACTGCCCCTGTGGTACTCCATGTCGAAGACACCAGGGCCTCTAGGCTTGGATGCTCTGGCTCATGATTGGCCAGGACTGGAGCTTACACAACCCCCCTTTTCCTCCGATCCAGGCTGTGCTGAACAGGACCGGGTTTGCGGAGCATTGTCTGCTGCTGGTGACCCAATACTGACCCAGATGACCCTGGTTCAGCCTTCTCCTGTCCCTGTAACCTGGGACACCTTGGCAACTGCCCCTGAGACCCAACCTGCTGTTTCAGGCCGGGGGAACACTGTGGCATCCGAGACCGCACCGCCTCAGTCTGTTGGCTTGGCCGCTGAACGGCACCAATGGTCCATGTTAGGACTACAGGAGGGCGTAAGGAACACCATGCAGAGTACAAGGTGACCGGCTACAACCACAGCATATCAGTTGCGGTGGTGGTTGTTCTGCACTTGGTGCACTGGTATTGAGGTTGTGCCCGAATCATGCAGGATGCAGTATGTCCTCCAATACCTGCAATCTTGCTTGGATGAGGGTTTGGCAGCCTCTAGTACACTGAGAGGGTATTTGGCCACTATATCTGCCTGCCATGTGGGGTGGATTGGTCTCCAGGTTTATGAAGGGGGTTTGTTGCTTGCGTCCAGCTAGGACCCGCTCAATGGCAAGCTGGGATCTGGATGTGTTCTTGGCAGCTTTGGCAAAGCCGCCTTTCGAACGCTTGGAGTCTGCCTACCCGAAACACCTCTCGATGAAGGTGGTTCTCTTGGTAGTGATTACTTCCATGAAGACGGTGGGTGAGCTCCATGTTTTTCTGTAAGTTCTGAGTGCTACCGGATGGACCCCGGTGGGAGGAGTATATCTGCTGGGATCTGGTGGCACACTCAACACGAGGTGTGGCTGAGGTGTGGCTGAGTCCTGGGCTCTACTGAGAGGAGCGACCTGCTTGCTTGCTAGATAGCTAGATAAGTTAGCTAGTGTGTGGCAATTCACTTTTAAATTGGTCACAAGCTATTTACTCAATGAATGAGATACCTCCCATGACTGCCCAGTGGCTAGATAAGTCCTCCTTCCATACCTTCCCCTACTACCGCCTAAGGATTGACAATGACAACAGAGCCAGACAAACAGAAATAAATGGATAAGAATTTGTGACAGCGGAAGCAAGAAGTGTTTAAACAAAAATTGACACCGTGTGGTAAATCAGCATTTAGGAACAGGGGAACAATTACCCACCATGGATCAGGTTCCTGATAGTTACAGCTGGTGACCTCTCAGTTTACATTACTGTACTTTGACAAAGTCATCTTTTTATACACACAGAACACAAGATATTGCTACGCAGCTTGACAGGTTTCCTCATTAAGAAGAACACGTTTTTCACTTTAAAATTTGAGGATATTTTCCCTGCCTGACCACGTGACATAACAGCTACAAATGGTTCAGACAAATGTTTTTGCTAAGTATATTGAAATTTAGAGACACACCATTCCTAATTTATTAGCGCAATACTTTTCCAGGAGAGGGCAGCATCTATTTCATCAGTGAAAGGTTTAGTTCGGCCCATATAGATGTATAGAGCAGTGAAGGCTGCTGAGGTGAGGACGGCTCATAATAATGGCTGAAACAACGGAGCAAATGGAATGTCATCAAACATGGAAACGATATGTTTGATCTATTTGATACCATTCCACTAATTCCACTCCAGCCATTACCACGAGCCCGTCCTCCCCAATTAAGTTCCCAGCAACCTCCTGTGGTATAGAGAGCTCTACTTGGAAATAACCCGTTTTTGCATGGACACTACCATAGAAGGCTTCTTCCATTTTAAAGTAGTCAACTGGTGAGTCCTATGGGTTGGCACCAATCAGCCAAAGATCAGAGCATTGTCTTCTTCTTCAAATTGTTTTGCCTAGTTTGTAAATGGTTTTAAGCTATATCACCACCATCTAGTGACCACAATTAATGAATGACACAAGATTTTGTTCAAGACTCCAGCACTGCAGATGGCAGTAAATCACCAATATAAGTTTTACACTTCTTTCAAACCTCAAAAGACTAAGATAACTGAAAACTTTAACCTGTTGAGGACAGAGGGCGCTGTTCTCACTTTGGGGGGAAAATCGTGCCCAATTTAAACGGCCTCGTACTCAATTCTTGCTCGTACAATATGCATATTATTATTAAAATTAACTATTGGATAGAAAACACTCTCTAGTTTCTAAAACTGTTTGAATTATATCTGTGAGTAAAACAGAAATCATTTTGCAGCAAACTTCCTGATAGGAAGTGGAAAATCTGAAATCGATGCTCTGTTCTAGGGCCTGCCTATAAATGTCCTTGATATTTATTAGTATACATGCACTTCATACGTCTTCCACTAGATGTCGACAGGCAGTGAGAGAGGAAATGGAGTGTATAACTTGATCTGGGGTCGAATAAAAGCTCTTTGTATGACGTGTCACCAGTTTCCTGTTTTCTGAAGGGACCTGGTATTGCCTTCTGAAAGGCTGTCGTTATAGACGACTAATATCTCCGGCTTTGATTTTATTTGATAAATGTGACAATATCATCGTAAAGTATGTTTTTTCAATATAGTTTTATTAGATTATTGAAATTTATTCGGGACGTTAGGCGTGTTGCGTTGTGTGCCTTTGTTCAGGAAGGAGAGCTTTGCGCTACTTTGCTAGCTTTCCGTGCTAATTGACTGGAGAAGAGGACATTCTAAAACCAAACAACGATTGTTCTGGACAAAGGACCCCTTGTACAACATTCTGATGGAAGATCATCAAAAGTAGGACCCATTTTATGATGCTATTTCATATATCTGTCGAACATGTTGTACTAGTAGTTTGCGCCCAGATTTTGTGCACGCTCTCGCTATAACTAAGCTGGATGTCGTAATGAAGTTATTTTTAGAATTCTAACACGGCGATTGCATTAAGAACTAGTGTATCTATCATTTCCTATACAACATGTATTTTCTAGTAACGTTTATGATAGTTATTTGGTCAGAATAGTTGAGTGTCATAAAAATATCCGCACATTCTGGGAAAAAGATGCTACGTTAGCACAATGTATAACCACTGATTTCAGCTCTAAATATGCACATTTTTGAACAAAACATAAGTGTATGTATAACCTGATGTTATAGGACTGTCATCTGATGAAGGTTTATGAAGGTTAGTGAAAATTAATATATTTTGCTGGTTTATTCCCTATCTCTAACGTGCCTATTGCTATCGCTAACGTGCCTTGATGAATGAATGCGGTAGTGTGGTAGGCTATTGTAGTAAGCTAATATAATGCTATATTGTGTTTTCGCTGTAAAACACTTAAAAAATCGGAAATATTGGCTGGATTCACAAGATGTTTGTCTTTAATTTGCTGTACACCATCGATTTTTCATAAATGTTTTATGATGAGTATTTAGGTATTTGACGTTGGTGTCTGTAATTACTCTGGCTGCTTCAGTGCTATTTCTGACGGTAGCTGTGATGGTAGCTGCAATGTAAAACTGATTTATACCTCAAATATGCACATTTTTCGAACAAAACATAGATTTATTGAATAACATGTTATAAGACTGTCATCTGATGAAGTTGTTTGTTGGTTAGTTTGGTTGGTTCTTGGTTAGGTTGGCTTTGTGCATGCTACCTGTGCTGTGAAAAATGTCTATCCTTTTTTGTATTTGGTGGTGAGCTAACATAAATATACGTGCTGTTTTCGCTGTAAAACATTTTAAAAATCGGACATGTTGGCTGGATTCACAAGATGTGTACCTTTCATTTGCTGTATTGGACATGTTAATGTGTGAAAGTTAAATATTTCTCAAAAATATATTTTGAATTTCGCGCCCTGCACTTGAAGTGGCTGTTGTCATATTGTGCCCGGCTTCGGGCTTGCAGTTAACCAACAATGCAGTTCAAAAAATAGAGGTAAGAAAATATTTACTAAATAAACGAAAGTAAAAAATTTAATATAAAGTAACACAATAAAATAACAATAACGAGGCTATACACAGGCGGTACCGGTACCGAGTCAATATGTGGGGGTACAGGTTAGTTGAGGTAATTTGTACATGTAGGTAGGGGTAAAGTGACTATGCATAGATAATAGATAGCGAGTAGCAGCAGTGTAAAAACCAAAGGGGGTGGGGGGAGTGTCAATGTAAATAGTCCGGGTGGCAATTTGATTAATTGTTCAGCAGTCTTATGGCTTGGTGGTAGAAGCTGTTAAGGAGCCTTTTGGACCTAGACGTAGCGCTCCGGTACCACTTGCCATGCGGTAGCAGAGAGAACAGTCTATGACTTGGGTGACTGGAGTCTTTGACAAGTTTTTGGGCCTTCCTCTGACACCGCCTAGTATATAGGTCCTGGATGCCAGGAAGCTTGGCCACAGTGATGTACAGGTCCGTACGCACTACCCTCTGCAGAGCCTTACGGTCGGATACCGAACAGTTGCCATACCAGGCGGAGATGCAACTCGTTACAATGCTCTCGATGGTGCAGCTGGAGAACTTTTTGAGGATCTGGGGACCCATGCTAAATCTTTTCAGTCTCCTGAGAGGGAACAGATGTTGTCGTGCCCTCTTCATGACTATCTTGGTGTGTTTGGACCAGTGGATGACGGGGTCACAATGGAGAGGGCCAAGAGCTTCAAGTTCCTCTGTGTCCACATCACTGAGGACTTAACAGGGTCCTCTCAAACAAGCACAGTTGTGAAGAAGGCACGGCAGTGCTTCTTCTCCCTGAGGAGGCTGAAACGATTTGGCATGGCCCCTCAGATTCTTAGGGACTTTTACAGTTGCACCATCGAGAGGATCCTTACTGGTTGTATCACCATTTGGTATGGCACCTGCACCACTCTCAGAAGGCCCTACAGAGGGTGGTGCGGACGGCCCAGCGCATCACTGGGGGTGAGCGCCCAGGCATCCAGGACTTACAGTATATCACAAAAGTGAGTACACCCCTCACATTTTTGTAAATATTTGAGTATATCTTTTCATGTGACAACACTGAATAAATGACACTTTGCTACAATGTAAAGTAGTGAGTGAACAGCTTGTATAACAGTGTAAATCTGCTGTCCCCTCAAAATAACTCAACACACAGCCATTAATGTCCAAACCGCTGGAAACAAAAGTGAGTACACCCCTAAGTGAAAATGTCCAAATTGGGCCCAAAGTGTCAATATTTTGTGTGGCCACCATCATTTTCCAGCACTGCCTTAACCCTCTTGGGCATGAGTTCACCAGAGCTTCACAGGTTGCCACTGGAGTCCTCTTCCACTCCTCCATGACGACATCACGGAGCTGGTGGATGTTAGAGACCTTGCACTCCTCCACCTTCCATTTGAGGATGCCCCACATATGCTCAATAGGGTTTAGGTCTGGAGACATGTTTGGCCAGTCCATCACCTTTACCCTCAGCTTCTTTAGCAAGGCAGTGGTCGTCTTGGAGGTGTGTTTGGGGCCGTTATCATGTTGGAATACTGCCCTGCGGCCCAGTCTAAGAAGGGAGGGGGATCATGCTCTGCTTCAGTATGTCACAGTACATGTTGGTATTCATGGTTCCCTCAATGAACTGTAGCTCCCCAGTGCTGGCAGCACTCATGCAGCCCCAGACCATGACACTCCCACCACCAGGCTTGACTGTAGGCAAGACACACTTGTCTTTGTACTCCTCACCTGGTTGCCGCCACACATGCTTGACACCTTCTGAACCAAATAAGTTTATCTTGGTCTCATCAGACCACAGGACATGGTTCCAGTAATCCATGTCCTTAGTCTGCTTGTCTTCAGCAAACTGTTTGCGGGCTTTCTTGTGGATCATCTTTAGAAGAGGCTTCCTTCTGGGACGACAGCCATGCAGACCAATGTGATGCAGTGTACTGCGTATGGTCTGAGCACTGACAGGCTAACCCCCCACCCCTTCAACCTCTGCAGCAATGCTGGCAGCACTCATACGTCTATTTCCCAAAGACAACCTCTGGATATGACGCTGAGCACATGCACTCAACTTCTTTGGTCGACCATGGCGAGGCCTGTTCTGAGTGGAACCTGTCCAGTTAAACCGCTGTATGGTCTTGGCCACCGTGCTGCAGCTCCGTTTCAGGGTCTTGGCAATCTTCTTATAGCCCAGGCCATCTTTATGTAGAGCAACAATTTTTTTTTTCAGATCCTCAGAGACTTCTTTGCCATGAGGTGCCATGTTGAAAGTCCAGTGACCAGTCAGTATGAGGGAGTGTGAGAGCGATAACACCATATTTAACACACCTGCTCCCCATTCACACCTGAGACCTTGTAACACCAACGAGTCACATGACACCGGGGAGATAAAATGGCTAATTGGGCCCAATTTGGACATTTTCACTTAGGGTGTACTCACTTTTGTTTCCAGCGGTTTGGACATTAATGGCTGTGTGTTGAGTTATTTTGAAGGGACAGCAAATTTACACTGTTATACAAGCTGTACACTCACTACTTTACATTGTAGCAAAGTGTAATTTCTTCAGTGTTGTCACATGAAAAGATATACTCAAATATTGACAAAAATGTGAGGGGTGTACTCACTTTTGTGATATACTGTACATGCCAAGCCGTGTCTGAGATTGGCAATTTTTCGGGCCTAAGACTTCAGCCACCCAAGACATGGACTGCTCTCCATGCTCCCGTCCGGCAGGCGGTACAGGTTCTATCCCCAGGTCCCAGTTTTCAAATGTTATCTATCTGGATTTCGCCTATTGGATAGGATTAAATGCGTAGAAATATAATGAATAGAACGGGAGTCCCCATTCAAGTCAATGATTCATTCATTCTATTTCTATGCATTTAATCCTATCCGACAGGCGAAAATCCAGATAGATAAGTTTTGAAAAACTGGGCCCTGGCTAACAACTACTGCTCCCCCTCACACCTGCCGCTAAAATGATTATTGATTAGATTCCTTACTACCACTACGCTGCAATTCATTGCTTATTGATGGCCATTACCATTAGTATCTATCTATTTATCCTGATACTGGTCACTATTACTCCTGTTTACAGTGCCTTCAGAAAGTATTCATACCCCTTGACTTATTCCACATTTTGTTGTGTTACAGCCTGAATCCCATAATGAAAAAGTGAAAATGTTTTTTAGATTTTTTTGCAAATGTATTGAAAATGAAATACAGAAATATCTAATTTACATAAGTATTCACACCCATGATTCCATTTTTTGAAGAAGCGCCTTTGGTAGCGATGACAGCTGTAAGTCTTCAGGTCTTGCCATACATTTTCATGTGGATTAAAGTCAAAACTAACTCGGTCACTCAGGAACATTCACCGTTTTAGAAAGCAATTCCAGTGTAGATTTGGCTTTGTGTTTTAGGTTATTGTCCAGCTGAAAGGTGAACTAATCTCCCAGTATCTGGTGGAAAGCAGAATGAACCAGGTTTTCCTCTAGGATTTTGCCTGTGCTTAGTTCCATTCTGTTTCTTTTTTATCTAGACATCCTTTGCAGTGTTACTTTAGTGCCTTGTTGCAAACAGGATGAATATTTGTATTCTGTACAGGCTTCCTTATTTTCACTCCGTCAATTAGGTTAGTATTGTGTAGTAACTACAATATCGTTGATCCATTCTCAGTTTCCTCCTATCACAGCCATTAAACTCTATGACATTTACATTTAAGTCATTTAGCACACACTTTTATCCAGAGCAACTTACAAGAGCAATTAGGGTTAAGTGCCTCACTCAAGGGCACATCGACAGATTTTTCACTTAGTCGGCTTGGGGATTCGATCCAGCGACCTTTCGGGTACTGGCCCAACACTCTTAACCGCTAGGCTACCTGCCACCCTTTATGGGGGAGATTCTTATGACATTGCCAGTAGTAAGATTTGAGATCAATATCCAAGAAGACAAGGCCTGTAGCTTTCAAATGATTTGTCACTTTCTATTTTATGATGAATATTTCATTTTATTTTTTAATTTGGGGGGTGTACCCCCCCATACTCTCCAGACCTTGTACATGACCCAAAACAACCGCTCAAAGTTTAACAGGTTTTAAAGTGGTAGAAACATTTATTTTCTAACTCAAAATATGTCACTAAACCACGACTTATGAGGCGAGGGACAAGACAATTTCATGGTACTGACCTTTGTTCGACAATCTATTTAAAATATGGTTTGCAATATAAATGTCTTACAAATGTTTTATTAAAAATAAAACCATTAAATAAATACAATTTAAAAAATAATAGTGCATAAAAAGAGAAAGGCTTACAAGTGAAATTAGTTGTTTAATAAGGCAGAATAAGATCGTGTGATTGGAATAGTGGCCAATAATAGTCATCAACACATGAACAAAGATGTTAGTCAGATAGGTCAGATAGGCTGAGAGGAAATTCGGCTGTTTATGTGAGAAGAAAAAAAACAGAATCAAAATTCTAGGTAAAAATCTTGGGCTCCAAGGAACAGTGTAGTAGAACTCTGCATTGAAGATCAAATCATCGCCCTCTCGGCTATTGACATGTAGGGTCTTGCAGAGAAGCATAATAAGGAATTCCGGTTACAAAGTGGTTCACAACACAGCAAGCATAAGAGCTGCATCGGCCTGTTTGAAAATGGTTGTTTCAAATTTCAAAATGCGCGAATCACAGGTTGTAAGGTGAGAAATACTTCGAGTTAGTAACATTATCACAGCCATTTAATTGCCACTCGTTTCCTCGCATTATTCATCTGGATCGGGTCAACCTTGTGAAATGCAAGTGTGGAGCTATGCTAGCTAGCTCATTGGCTAGCTCTTTGAAAACAATGACAACTGCTGTGCTAACACATGACTTGTGTAATAATAACAACAGGATAGCGAAACCTTGCCAACCTGATAAGTATTATATTCCTACTGAATCCATCTTTATTTATCCATATACTTGCTAGTTATTAACTTTAGCCACAGGTATTACTTTCACACCACATTCATCATATTGCGTTTAGATGTAGGTTAAAACTTTAGATGTTAAGTCTAATTATGTAATCAGAGCCAACCCTTTTCTACAACTTACATCAAATATCTCTTCTGCTCTCTGCATTTGGACTGCTCTCACAGTGGATGTCAGTCACTGATAATTAGAGTAGTTGACTGACATGGTTTACAGTACAACACCATCATGTTGGGACTTAGCTTGTAAAAAAACGCAATAGTTCGCAGGAAGCCAGAAGTTAAATAAAATTACATTCCAACTTATTCTGTTGATTGTCTGTATGCTTGAGCCCTTGTGCAGTAGGGAATTTGAGAAAGTCAGAATGGAATGTATAATTAAACAGAATTTCCAAATGTGTGTCTGTTGGAGACTCATTCAGTTCCTCTCTGCTTACCTCATGTCAAAATAAAAGTCTTGCTTTTTTGTGCAGGTATGGTGCATGTGCAGGACTTTTATTTTGATATGAGGTAAGCGGAGAGGAAGTGAGTCTACAACATACCTGCACAAAGAAGCTGATTTTATTTTATTTTCCCCCTGCATAAGGACCTACCCTACGGACAATCTGAATAGTAAACTGAGATTGAATTAGATTTAACTCCTGGCCTTTGGAGGACTATTCTGTTTTTTTGCAAGCGAATTCCTTGCATCATTAGTGTGTAAATACTAGTGTTGCTAAAAATAGCTACTTGTGACTGTGGCAAGAGCCTTATGTAATGAGGACTCTATCTCTTTAGCCTGGGTGATCTACCTCCATGCCTCTTCTCCTGCTGAATAATCCTAATTGGCTTGTTATAGTTGTAGCCTATCTCACAGGCTCTGTATGTCATGCCTTCTGTCCATTATGTGTCTCTCTCGTTCTCCCCCTCGCTCTCTCTTTCTGTCTCTCTCTCCTCTCTCAGCTCCCAGAGAATCCAGGCAGTTAAAACCAATGCAGAGAGCAGCCTGGAGAGGTTCAAGGCCTATGCAGTCTTCCAGGAGATAAAAAAGAAGCTGGAGGAGGTACCTTCATTACTGTGTGTTATCTGTTTCAGTTATCAATGATTGCTTCATCCTCTAAAGTAGGCTAAAATGGCACAAAATAAAACAATGGCAATTGGAATACGTCCTGCTTAGGCTGCAAATCCTCATTCTGTTTTCACACCAACATCTTTAGACCTCTTTTCTGGTCCTTTTCACTGAAAATGTGTATATTGTGACCTCTGATCCATTTCCTCCACACTACAGCCATATGAGGGTTATTCAACTTGATCATACCGTACTACATGAAGGAGACAAACTATTTCCATTTCTCTTTCCACTTCGACTGCAGCACACTTGGGTCCCTTCCCGGAAACAGGATTTTCTTCATGTCATATAATGATAAAGTTACGTTGTTTGAACCAATCAGATAAATGGTCCTGCACTCTATAAAGCTGTGTGTTTATTGGCAGCTGCTTTGCTCCTTCTGACCTCATTACTACTATAAACATCACAAGCTAGATGATGGCAGATCTCTCCCCCCCTCACTTGCTCTCTCTCACGCTCTATCTCAGTTTCTCGCTATCTCTATCTCTCGCCTTAACACAGCCTAGCCATCAGTGAACAGCCGTGCTGTTGGGTCCAAAATACACAACTAGACCGCTATTACACAGACAGAAATAAACGGAACCAAACTAGTCTGCAACTCTTTTGACTCTGGATGTGCAACATTCATCTCTTGTAGGGATGCACGATATATCGGTGAACATATCGGAATCGGTCGATATTAGCTAAAAATGCAACATCGGTATCGGCCCAATGTCTAGCTTAACGCCCCAATGTGCAAAACCGATGTCAAAGCTGACGTGAATACCTATATAACGTAGGTACATGATGTAATGCCATGTAAAATTTTGCTCTATATGTGCAACACAGCATTCCTAAACTAGCCCACAATGTCTGCTGTGTGGATCGAGCAGTCAACAAGTCGAGCAGTCATTTCAAAGAGGAACAACATTCCAGCGAGACAAATCCAAGGCGAAATCCATTAAAGCCAAGATAGTGGTATTCATTGCCCTTGACAATCAACCGTTGTCTGTCATGGGTGATGTTGGCTTTTGCCAACTGCTCGAGCACCGGTACACACTACCAAGTGCGCTATTTTTCAGATGTTGCCCCACCGGAGTTACACAGTAATACCATCACTGCTGTTAGCGTCATGACATATATACTATGGAATGCCGTATGGGTCTTTGCGTGTCAAAAAAGATGTACAAAAAAGTCTGCAAAAACCGGTGTGTTTACAATAGCGCGACAGCAACTTCTGGGGTAGCTAGCTTTAGCTTGGTACCTAGCTGGCACCAATACAACCAGCCTGAAAACCAGTAGAACCTGCAGTCATTTTCATTATTCTTGGCAATGATTTAGGAAACCTTGTGAGTAAGTATTAGCTTGGTTGCAACTTGTTGTTAGTCTATAGAAATTGAACTTCAGTTCATGAAAATACATAGTGAGGTGAGATCTTGCATGGAGCCCCAGACCGAGGGTGATTGACCGTCATCTTGAACTTCTACCATTTTCTAATATTTGCGCCAAAATACGTGTTCTCCCCACTGTAGGTAGCTAGCTAACTATAGCTACTGAAACAGGTTGTCGTTTTGCTATGTTTTTGGGGAAGAACATTGTTTGCATCCATGAGCTAGGTAGCTTTTTTTATGAGCAGCAGTAGTGCGCGATACAACTTTTCCAGCATCATAGTATACGTATCGATAAATCGTTGTGACATATGAAATACGAGTGATAGTGTAATCAATGTGTAATAACTACATAAAAGATGTGTGAACCCGTTTAAATTATTATGTGACCTGCAGTCATATTCAGGTACTGATTGGTCAACAAGCTTATTTGACGTGTTAAATAGTATATTTTTTGACACGCAAATACCCAAACGACGTTCCATAGAAATCCTGGTTGAGAATGAAACGACTGAACAAATGAACAACGAAACAGCACAGTAAGTAAGTGAAAGAAATATGTTTTGATTATGTTTTACTGGTAATGGGGACATATGTAAATAACAACAAAATAACTTTTTGATCTGTGTGTGTGTGTAACCTTTATTTAACTAGGCAAGTCAGTTAAGAACAAATTCTTATTTACAATGTCGGCCAAACCAGGTGATGCTGGGCCAATTGTGCGCCGCCCTATGGGACTCCCAATCACAACCGGATGTGATACAGCCTGGATTTGAACCAGAGGCTGTAGTGACGCCTCTTGCACTGAGATGCAGGGCCTTAGACCACTGCGTCCGTGTGTGTGTGTGTTAATTATTTAACACTACTAGAATGCTTAAAAGGCCGCAACATTTTTTCATATCGGTTATCGGTATCTGTTTTGTTTTTTTGCAAGAAAAATATCGGAAATCGGTACCGGCCAAAAATGTCATATTGGTGCATCACTAATCTCTTGTCCTACTTTAGATTTTACAAGTCTGTCTGGCAGCAGTGCTGGCTATCTGGTTCCCATTAGGATCTCTCGCCCAGAGGCGGCGCTCCTAGTGGCCGGAGACTTTAATGCAGGGAAACTTAAATCAGTTCTACCAAATTTCTATCAACATGTTAAATGTGCAACCAGAGGGAAAAAAATTCTAGATCACCTGTACTCCACACAGAGAGACGCATACAAAGCTCTCACTCGCCCTCCATTTGGTAAATCCGACCACCACTCTATCCTCCTGATTCCTGCTTACAAGCAAAAATTAAAGCAGGAAGCACCAGTGACTCAGTCTATAAAAAAAGTGGTCAGATGAAGCAGATGCTATACTGCAGGACTGTTTTGCTATCACAGACTGGAACATGTTCCGGGATTCTTCTGATGGCATTGAGGAATACACCACATCAGTCACTGGCTTTATCAATAAGTGCATCGAGGACGTCGTCCCTACAGTGACTGTACGTACATACCCCAACCAGAAGCCATGGATTACAGGCAACATTCGCACTGAGCTAAAGGGTAGAGCTGCCGCTTTCAAAGTGCAGGACTCTAACCCGGAAGCTTACAAGAAATCCTGCTATGCCCTGCGACGAACCATCAAACAGGCAAAGCGTCAATACAGGGCTAAGATTGAATCATACTACACCGACTCCAACGCTTGTCTTATGTGGCAGGGCTTGCAAACTATTACAGACTACAAAGGGAAGCACAGCCACGAGCTGCCCAGTGACAAGCCTACCAGACGAGCTAAAACACTTCTATGCTCGCTTCGAGGCAAGTAACACTGAGGCATGCATGAGAGCATCAGCTGTTCCGGACGACTGTGTGATCATGCGCTCCGTAGCCGACGTGAGTAAGACTTTTAAACAGGTCAACATACACAAGGCTGCGGGGCCAGACGGATTACCATGACGTGTGCTCCGGGCATGTTCTGACCAACTGGTATGTGACTTCACTGATATTTTCAACATGTCCCTGATAGAGTCTGTAATACCAACATGTTTCAAGCAGACCACCATAGTTCCTGTGCCCACGAACACAAAGGCAACATGCCTAGATGACTACAGACCTGTAGCACTCACGTTCGTAGCCATGAAGTGCTTTGAAAGGTTGGTTATGGCTCACATCAACACCATTATCCCAGAAACCCTAGACCCGCTCCAATTTGCATACCGCCCAAACAGATGATGCAATCTCTATTGAACTCCACACTGCCCTTTCCCAAAAGAGATGACACTGACCAATCAGGATGCAAAGACCAAGGTGAGAAATTACACCGAAGGCAGAAGGAGGAGCTATTGCACCTAGTCACGTGGATTGTCTCACAGACATCGTAAAACTGTGAGTCAGACAAAAACTTTTCAGAGAATCTATTACTGTTTTGGCTAACCGGGCTATCTGCATTGTGTCCCGCCACCCACCACCCACCACCCGCCAACCCCTCTTTTACGCTACTGCTACTCTGTTCATCATATATGCAAAATCACTTTAACCATATCTACATGTACATACTACCTCAATCAGCCTGACTAACCGGTGTCTGTATGTAGCCTCGCTACTGTATATAGCTTGTCTTTTTACTGTTTTATTTCTTTACTTACCTATTGTTCACCTAATACCTTTTTTGCACTATTGGTTAGAGCCTGTAAGTAAGCATTTCACTGTAAGGTCTACACCTGTTGTATTTGGCGCACGTGACAAATAAACTTTGATTTAATTTTGGTGTAATGATATTCCACTATTATGTATCTGATAATCCATAGATTAATACAATATTGAAACCTATCTGGACTATGAGAATATGTAATTACAGGAAGTCAAACATTATATCCCTTGTTACACATGTTCAGAAAATAGTTTTCCAGTAGCCTAATTGATCATTAATATATGATTTTAGTATGTGTGTTTTCATTGAATTCTTTGCTGTTATTTTAATGATTTTACAAAGCCCATGGATCAAATAATGGTTTAACTAAATGTGAAATGTTTTGTTAGGGATGAAAAACATTTTTTTTACCGTTGCCTAACATCGGAGTCCCTTTTTCCCATATTTGGACATGACATTATGATATAGTACTGATTATCATTCTTATAACTTACTTATACTACCTTGTATCTCTGTGTAGGATGGGGAGTCATTTGTGAAGAAGATTGGGGGGGTGTTTGCCTTCAAGGTAAAGGATGGTCCGGATGGTGAAGAGGCGATCTGGATAGTGGACGTGAAGAATGGCAAGGGTTGCGTCCACAATGACACAGGTAAGAACAGCAAGCGCTGCGTCCACAACGACAGGTCAGAATGAGAGGTTTCATCCACATTGACAGTAAGAATGGAAAAAGCTAGTTGTATTTTCACAGGCTGTATTGTGATTGTTGTGGTCTCTCTGTACTTCTCCCTTTCTTGCTCGCCTCTTCCTCTCCTCCTTCTCCCCTTCTAGCAAAGAAAGCGGACTGCACCATTGCCATGTTGGATGCAGACCTGCTGTCCTTGATGACGGGGAAAATGAACCCACAGACAGTAAGTATTGCTTGGCCTTGGTGGGGCGTGATTAGGCTCAACAAACTCTTTTCCCCCATAGTTGTTAGTAGCGGACTTCTGCTGTTATTACTTTAGGGAGTTGATATGCTGTATTTTAGTCAGTCTCTTTGTTTAAGTTTGCAAACTTAAACAATCTTCTTAGACTTATGGGTGTGAGAGAGGCTGTCTATTCTAATTGGTCCATTTCAATATTGAGTTTTTACATAATGGCGTGGGCTGTACTCCTGTTCTTCATGCCCTCTCATTTGACTTAATTTCTTTAGTCAGTCAGCCAGCCAGTCAGACAACTGTCAATAGTGAAATAGAAAACCCTACTATGGTATGCTAGCTAACAAGCTTCAACACTGAGTTTTTACATTTAAATGATTATACAAAATTCTTGCCACCAACAGAATGTTATATTCATACAGTACAGTGCCTTCGGAAAGTATTCAGACCCCTTGACTTTTTCCACATTTTGTTATGTTTCAGCCTTATTCTAAAATTGATTAATAAAAAGTTTTTACTCAGCAATCTACACACAATACCCCAAAGTGAAAACTCTTTTTTTTTTGCAAATGAAATAAACTTAAACTGAAATACCTTATTTACATAAGTATTCAGACCCTTTGCTATGAGACTTGAAATTGAGATCAGGTGCATCCTGTTTCCATTAAGCATCCTTGAGATGGTCTACAACTTGGAGTCCACTTGTGGTAAATTTAATTGTTTAGACATGATTTGGAAAGGGACACACGTCAATATAAGGTCCCACAGTTGACAGTGCATGTCAGAGCAGAAACCAAGCCATGAGGTTGAAGGAATTGTCTGTAGAGCTCCGAGATAGGATTTTGTCGAGGCACAGATCTGGGGAAGTGTACCAAAGAATTTCTGCAGCATTGAAGGTCCCAAAGAACACAGTGGCCTCCATCATTCTTAAATAGAAGAAGTTTGGAACCACCAAGGATCTTCCTAGAGCTGGTTGCACGTCCAAACTGAGCAATCAGGGGAAAAGGGCCTTGGTCAGGGAGGTGACCAAGAACCCGATGGTCACTCTGCCAGAGCTCTAAAGTTCCTCTGTGGAGATGGGAGAACCTTCCAGAAGGACAAAGATCTCTGCAGCACTCCACCAATCAGGGCTTTATGGTAGAGTGGCAAGATGGAAGCCACTCACCAGTAAAAGGCAAATGACAACCTTTTTGCCAAAAGTTTGCCAAAAGGCACCTAAAGGACTCTCAGACCATGAGAAACAAGTTTCTCTGTTCTGATGAAACCAAGATTGAACTCTTTAGCCTGAATGCCAAGCGTCACACCTGGAGGAAACCTGGCACCATCCCTATGGTGAAGCATGGTGGTGGCAATGTTTTTCAGCGGCAGGGACTGGGAGACTTGTCAAGATCGAAGCAAAGATGAACGGAGCAAAGTACAGAGAGATCCTTGATGAAAACCTGCTCCAGAGCGCTCAGGACCTTAGACTTGGGTGAAGGTTCACCTTCCAACATGACAGTGACCCTAAGCACACAGCCAACACAATGCAGGAGTGGTTTCGGGACAAGTGTCTGAATGTCCTTCAGTGTCCCAGCCAGAGCCCGGACATGAACCCGATCGAACATCTTTGGAGAGACTTGAAAATAGCTGTGCAGCGACGCTCCCCATCCAACCTGACAAAGTTTGAGAGTATCTGCAGAGAAGAATGGGAGAAACTCCCCAAATACAGGTGTGCCAAGCTTGTAACGTCGTACCCAAGAAGACTCTCGAGGCTGTAATCGCTGCCAAAGGTGCTTCAACAAAGCACTGCGTAAAGGGCTTTGTCATTTTTTTTGCTTTGTCATTATGGGGTATTGTGTATAGATTGATGAGGGAAAAAAACTACTGACCAGGTGAAAGCTATGATCCCTGACCGATGTTACTTTCTTTCTATTGTGTTATTGACTGTACTCTTGTTTATTCCATGTTTAACTCTGTTGTTGTTTGTGTCGCACTGCTTTGCTTTATCTTGGCCAGGTCGCAGTTGTAAATGAGAACTTGTTCTCAACTAGCTTATCTGGTTAAATAAAGGTGAAATTCAAAAATAAAAACTTGCTACATTTATTTCAATCAGTGTAGATGAAGGGGAGGAGTTTTTTTTCAAGCCTTGAGACAATTGAGACAAGGATTGTGTATGTGTGCCATTCAGAGGGTAAATGAGCAAGACAAAATATTTTAGTGCCTTTGAACAGGGTGTGGTAGTAGGTGTCAGGTGCACCGGTTTGTGTCAACAACTTCAACACTTGAGTTTTTCACACTCAACAGTTTCCCTGTGTATCGAGTGGTCCACCACCCAAAGGACATCCAGCCGACTTTAATTTAAAAAAAAGTATTTGGCATAATTGTCTTGATAAAACGCTTCCCTTGTTGATTAACTTCATCAACACAGTCTAGACTTTTGCTATGGGGCACAGTCTTTATTAGCCGGATCTCAACACTGGCCTCCTGATAGGTGATCCCTTTAGAAAAGAGCACATTAACCTTATTGTTTCGTTAAGTAGAACGCGTTCTGGAATAAAAAAAAAGCGGGTTCAATATGAGTAACGCTGCGGTCAACGTCTGTGTTATTTTACTTTTCATTTGCTCTGTTTGTAGGTATGTCTGATTTTGAATGGAATTTTGTATACTACATTGTGGTATAGGAACTCGGCTCTGAATTTGTAAGGGTAGTTCAGGGCTCTCCAACCCTGTTCCTGGAGAGCTACCGTACTGTAGGTTTTCACTCCAACCCTAATCTAGCGTACCTGATTTTTAAAAAATAATTAGCTGGTTGGTAAGCTGCACCAGGTTAGTTACAACTGGGGTTGGAGAAAAAAAGCGACAGGAGGATGGCTCTCCAGGAAGAGGGTTGGGATCTTCATCGTGCAATGATGTCATACTTGTTTACCTTAGATCCAACTGTACTATTATCTATCGTTCAAAAGGTTGACCATGGTCCATTTCTTCTATAGTTTTTCCCCAGGTTATAAAATGGTGCTTTTGTAATGGAGGATAGGCGTGTCTTTGGAACTACAGTCTCACCAAGGAAACCTCCAGGGCTTCTGTTACGATGTCTATCGTTGTTGCTTAAGCCGGGTGTACACTAAACAAGTACATCGAGTACATCTGACAACATGTTCACACTTGTAGCTCTGAGAAGGCCTGCATGCTTAGTGCTACCTCTCATATTGAGCTGTAGCCTATATTGAGCAATACAGGGGGGAGAGATTTGTCCATGAAGGCTGCCTGTTTAGTTAATCTGGTTTCACTTTCCCCAGTGGTTTTTCACACACGCTGGGTGCAGTGCCAAACCCGTTAGGGTCACTGTGTTAGTGCTGCCTGCCACAAGGCACAGGCAGTCCCCGGCTGTCCTATATGCCCCTCTGGTCTGTAGATCCTGCTGCTGCCCCACTTTCCACACTGATGTTAATTTCTCCATTTTAACTCTTTAAACCAGGCAGGAACACACACTGCCGGAGTATAGCCGGTCAGGAATCATTTCAAAATTGTTTGTTTTCCGACCCACTCCAGAAGAGTATTTCCCCATTGTGTTGTCTGCAGTGTGATTTACTTTCCACTGCTCAAAATGGAGGCTGCGCTTTGACGAAGAACTGTTTGGAGAGATTAATTGTGTGTGCAAGATATGTGTTTGTGTGTTTAATAAAAAATGGTTGTGTGCTATGCCCTCCCAAAAAGCAGCTGTGAAATTAGTATTGCTTGCTCTCTCTCTCTGTGTGTTTTTGATTCTGACTGACTCTCTATTCTGATCCTTAGGCGTTCTTCCAGGGCAAGCTGAAGATCACAGGGAATATGGGAATGGCCATGAAGCTCCAGAGTTTGCAGCTGCAGCCAGGCAAAGCCAAGCTGTGAGGTAGAACCTGGGGCTACAGTCAGAGGTTACCTCCCTAGCACTATTCTAGTATCAGATCTTCATATCCTAACCTGAACCACTAGGGGTTACAACAACAAAACTGGTCCTAGACCTGCACTAAGGGGTAACTTCTACCATTTCTCTAGCTCAACAGCAGCCACCCCCATCCAACTCTAGTAGTGTGAGGAGAGGAAGGACCCGCACTGTAGTAAGAGAGAATGTGAGGAGAGAAGGATGAGATGGAATAATGGATGAAGAGAAAGACTGTTCTCCCTTTCGCTCTCTCTGACCCCTTTGTCTTTTTCTAATATATTAATGACCAGAACACACTAGAGATATACTATATGGGTGCACTCTAATCTCACTCTCCCAACTGTATAGTTAGGGGGCTAAGCCTGCAAATCCGTGTGAAAACCTATTGTATTTGATGTCGTTTATTATTATTATTATTCGGGTTCTTCCATAAATGGTGTGGGGAAAAAATCAAAATCACGTGACTTGGCCCAGGAGGGTGGATCTTTGCAAGATGGTAAAGGACCAAACCCTCTCATGCAATGCCATGCCAATTGGCCACATGGTGGCACTATAGCAAGCGATTGAAAATGCTAACTTTGAAAGGTCATAACCCTCACTCCTCGTCACCTAGAGTCCTAAAATTTGCTACATAGGACCCTCTCCTCACAAGGAACTAATTTGCCTCCAGGACCCTGAAGGTCCACTATGATAGATTTTCTGCCATTTTTAGAATTTTGTAAAAAAAACACCATTCAACATTACTCCTCTGGCACCGAATGACACATCTGTACAACACTTGATACATGGCATCTATGGACCAAGCTCTCACATGTTTTTCCAGGACAGCATGTCAAACAACATGGCTGCTACTGATCAATAAACATTCATGTGGATGTGTTCTGGCACATGAATGCATATAACTCCGAAACCGATATTCGTATTGTAACAACTTGGTACACATGTTCCAAACACTGTCAAGACTCAACATCTCTACGCGCATTCAGATCGACCAAACAATGGCGCTATAACGGGCACATGTTTATATCTCTTGATCCGTTGTAACTCAGACCGATGAGTCTAGCTAAGTTATAAAGTATGATTCAGTTTGGCCACATGGTGGAATTGTTGGACAGAATCATTCATGCAAGCTCATTGCTCATAGAACCCATATTGTTTGAGAAAGATTCTTGGAAAATATTACATTAAAAGCGTATTGCGTGATCTGTTTAATGTTGAGTTCTGATAATTGGCAAGCTTGGTAAGGAGTACAGAAGTAGCTCGTCCTAGGGCAGCTTTTCCAATTTGTCCTGATGGTCGCAAAGTGGTCCCACAGCTTGAACCCCGGCATTGCATCTTCCAGCTATATTTTTATATTAATTCAGTTTGATTTATTATGACTCAGAGAAGATCTGTTTTGTATGAAAATTATGTAATGAATTTAATCATGCCCCTCTCGTCTAGCAATCTCTGATCTTTTTCCCCCAATAAGTTTCATGTGGTAATGGATATATTATCGCTCTTGACATTTGGGACAGCATAATTCATGTATTGTACTATCTCAGAGCTGTGCTATAGTCATTTCTCCTTATTCAGCCTTTATGAGATATAAAACACTGAAGTGCCTCTCAGGTGTGCAGTATCCCCTGTTACTTTATGAACAAGTGTAAAACTATTGATAAGGTCTCATCTGATTCATAAAATCTGAAAGGAACCTGAATGGATGAACCACTGAATTAATGTTACTGTGTTACTTTCAGCCATGTTGTTGTGACTGTGACCACCTGAACGACTGATGATGCTAAAGTGATTTCTCCTAAATAAACACTCTCTGTTACTTGCTAATAAATGCTGTTTAAAAATGGTATTCTCCCTCTTTAAAAATGGTTTACTCATAGATAGGCATGAAGGATAGGAGGTGGACTCATAGATAGCGGGAAATACAGAGGTGAAAGTTGCAGATCTCAATTACTGGAGGCCATACATAGTCTGGAGTCTGCAGCTCTACCACTAACCATTCTTTTTTCCCCTTGAATGTTTTAGATTTGTTATATTATTTTCCTTTATTATTTTCCCCTAACAGTACCACCGCTCGCTCCCCTAATTGGAGTAAACTAATGGACAACAACACTTAGGCTTCAACTTCCAGATTATACATACTATATACATTTTACGGACAGTATATTTTACATTAGTTATAATTTGTTTGTTTTTAGTCCCATCCTTCAGCTATCTTCAACCCCTCCCATCTATCTCTGATGACCATTGAGTTTTGATTTCTATTTGCCATATATTTTTCAACTTTGATGTTTCACAAAAGTTCTGAACCTTTCTATTCTCATAGCTTCTACAGATTGTAAATGAAAGATAAACATTTTCAGAATTAACTCCAGGTAAATGTTGCATTTCTTCAGCCAGTCCTGAACCTGCGACCACAAACAGTCTACATATGGTCAGTACCAAAATGAAGGATCTAATGATTCTGTCTCTTCACAGCAGAATCTGCAAAGCTGGGATGGTTGTATCCCCTAAATATATATACACTACTGTTCAAAAGTTTGGGGTCACATAGAAATGTCCTTGTTTTTGAAAGAAAAGCTTTTTTTTTTTTTTTTGTCCATTAAAATAACATCAAATTGATCAGAAATACGGTGTAGACATTGCTATTGTTGTAAATGACTAATGTACCTGGAAATTGCAATTTTTTTTATGGAATATCTACAGTCCTGAGACCGTGCATGTGGAGTGAGCATGGAGAGAGATCACGTTCAAACTCCTCTCATGCTGCTGGTGTATTGGTTGGAAAATGGAGAGGACAGAATGGTGGTGGAGGCTCAGGTGAGAGATTTGTTTGCTTGGGAAAATCAGATTATTCCCTAGATATTGAAATCAGGACATTATCAAGGGCCATCCAGTTTCACAGACATGAGTTACATATGTGCCATTCTGCGGATGAACTGTAACGCTATCTGAAGAAGAAAATGAAGATGCCAGAAAAATGAGTGCCGGGAAGAAGAGAGGTGGTCAACTGCCTGTAAATTTATTTAGGTTTGCCCTAAACTTTATTTGGGGTATCCGGTTGATTGTGGGGGTCTGCATACTGAGAAATGTATTGTAATTTAGACAGGCAGACTTGGGAAAATATACACTACTTAGAAATGTCCTTGTTTTTTAAAGAAAAGCACATTTTTTGTCCATTAAAATAACATCAAATTGATCAGAAATACAGTGTAGGCAATGTTAATGTTGTAAATGACTATTGTAGCTGGAAACGGCAGATTTTTTATGGAATATCTACATAGGCGTACAGAGGCCCATTATCAGCAATCATCACTCCTGTGTTCCAATGGCACGTTGTGTTAGCTAATCCAAGTTTATAATTTGAAAAGGCTAATTGATCATTAGAAGACCATTTTGCAATTATGTTAGCACAACTGAAAACTGTTGTGCTGATTAAAGCAATAAAACTGGCCTTTAGACTATTTGAGTATCTGGAGCATCACATTTGTGGGTTCAATTACAGGCTCAAAATGGCTAGAAACAAAGACCTTCTGAAACTCATCAGTCTGTTCTTGTTCTGAGAAATTAAGGCTATTCCATGTTAGAAATTGCCAAGAAACTGAAGATTTCGTACAACGCTGTGGTCAGATTAAGTAGATGCTAAACTACAGGACTGTTTTGCTAGCAGACTGGAATATGTTCCGGGATTCTTCCGATGGCATTGAGGAGTACACCACATCAGTCACTGGCTTCATCAATAAGTGAATCGATGATGTCGTCACCACAGTGACTGTACGTACATACCCCAACCAGAAGCCATGGATTACAGGCAACATCCGCACTGAGCTAAAGGGTGGAGATGTCACTCTTAAGGAGCGGGACTCTAACCCGGAAGCTGATATGAAATCCCGCTATGCCCTCCGATAAAGCATCAATACAGGACTAAGGTCGAATCCTACTACACCGGCTCCAACGCTCGTTGGAAGTGTCAGGGCTTCCAAACTATTACAGACCACAAAGGGAAGCACAGCCACGAGCTGCTCAGTGACACGAGCCTACCAGACGAGCTAAATTACTTCTATGCTTGCTTTTTGGCAAGTAACACTGAAATATGCATGAGAGCATCAGTTTTTCCGGGACGACTGTTTGATCACGCTCTCTGCAGCCAATGTGAGAAAGACCGTTAAACAGGTCAACATTCACAAGGCCGTAGTGCCAGACGGATTACCAGGACGTGTACTCTGAGCATGTGCTCACCAACTGGCAAGTGTCTTCACTGACATTTTCAACCCCTCTCTGTCTGAGTCTGTAATACCAACATGTTTCAAGCAGACCACCATAGTCCCTGTGCTTAAGAACACTAAGTTAACCTGTCTAAATGACTACCGACCTGTAGCACTCACGTCTGTAGCCATGAAGTGCTTTTAAAGGCTGGTCATGGCTCACATCAACACCATTATCCCAGAAACCTTAGACCCATTCCAATTTGCATACAGATCCACAGACGATGCAATCTCTATTGCACTCCACACTGCCCTTTCACACCTGGACAAAAGGAACACCTATGTGAGAATGCTATTCATTGACTACAGCTCAGCGTTCAACACCATAGTGTCCTCAAAGCTCATCACTAAGCTAAGGACCCTGGGACTAAACACCTCTCTCTGCAAACTGGATCCTGGACTTCCTGACGGGCCGCCCCCAGGTGGTAAGGGTAGGTAACAACACATCCGCCACATCGGCGTCCACATCACCAACAAACTAACATGGTCCAAATACACCAAGACAGTCGTGAAGAGGGCACGGCAAAACCTATTCCCCCTCAGAAGACTGAAAATATTTGGCATGGGTCCTCAGATCTTCAAAAGTTTCTACAACTGCACCATCAAGAGCACCCTGACGGGTTGCATCACTGCCTGGTATGGCAACTGCTCGGCCTACGACCGCAAGGCACTATAGAGGGTATTGCGTATGGCCCAGTACATCACTGGGGCCAAGCCTCCTGCCATCCAGGACCTCTATACCAGGCGGTGTCAGAGGAAGGCCCTAAAAATTGTCAAAGACTCCAGCCACCCTAGTCATAGACTGATCTCTCTGCTACCGCAGGGCAAGCATTACCAGAGCCCAAGTCTAGGTCCAAGACGCTTCTAAACAGCTTCTACCCCCAAGCCATAAGACCCCTGAACATCTATTCAGATGGTCACCCGGACTATTCGCACTGCTACTCTCTGTTAATTATCTATGCATCTCTGTCTTTTCTTCACGCAAATGATGGGGATTTGGGCCCATTCCCGAGAAACCAGTTTATCCTTCGCGGATACAGTCCTTAGCCATGGTATATTGGCAATATACCACAAACCCTGAGGTATCTTATTGCTATTGTAAACTGGTTACCAATGTAATTATTATATTGTTAAAATTCCATAGGTCATATTATTGTGTTAATTCACAAGTTGAATCAGGTATGCTAGCTCTGGAAAATCTGGGGTCCCTGAGGAGAGGTTTACAAACCACTGATTTAGGTATCAGTAATTGACATAAGACATACGTGAGTCTTTCACATGACACCATCATTGGCCATAGTCATAGTTCACATCTAATGGCATAACACAACATATTACATAAACTGGAATGTTACTCTCACTCACGGTTGAAAAAATAGAACTGTGCACCAACCACTCCCCAAAATATTCAAATGAGCCGCTGCCCCAACATTTTAAGTATCACTAAAGGCCATGGTATTTTTTTTCTTGCAATATTGCGGAGAAATGTTGCGAGCAATAGTTGCTGCAACAATTTTACATTTGAAAATAAGCAACCTTTTATCTGGGGTATCTTGATCGGCAGTGCCACATAGTGGGCAATTTTTAGGAATCCTCCAAACAGAGCCCAGATATGGGTCATGTGATAAGTCTGCTCTTCCAAAATATTTAGGAATAAATATTTAGGAATAAATGGCGATTGTTTTTGAGCTCAAGCGAGAGAAAATCAACTCCAATGTTGGAGTAAAATGTTGGCCATTCATGTCTCATATGTTGCTTATTTTATCATGATACGTTAATACATACATACTGTGTTCAGTTTCAAGTTGATATATGAAGTCTATTATTCAAGTCCATGTTGCTCATTGCGCATCAGTGCTCCAGTGTCTCATACCAAACTCCTATGCCAGCTAAATTGCTTGGCAATATTGCCCCCAAAAATTACCAATGTATCATGGCCCTAAAAGAGCCAATAACCCTTTTGTGAACTGCAAAGAACCATTGAAGGGCTCAAAGGGGTTATTTGAGTCATTATGGTTCCACATAGAACCATCATCTTTCCCAAAGAACCTTTGAGGAACCCTCTTTTCTTAGTGTGTACTGTATTGTTTAAAAAAAATCCTGATTTAATGATCTAATATTATGAGAGCCTTGCCTTCAAATGGGACATAATTTAGCCAGAATATCCTCTGAGACGTGTCAGAGGGAATATGGAAAGACAGGCCTGCTGATGGTGGAATTAACATAATTTGTGATACAAAGAAATGTCTACCGAAAGAAGATAGCATAGCATCTGATGGTAGGTATAGGCTGCTTCTCAAATGGCACCCTATTCTCTAATATACAGTAGGTCCCAATGGGCCCTGATAAAAAGTAGTGCACTATATGGAATAGGGTGCCATACGGGACGTACACACAGACTAGAGAGGGACCTTATGCAGAACGTGTGTGCTATTATGACACATCCTGTCTGTCGCCGTTTTTTGGAAGACTCTTGTTTCCTGTCTATACGAAATGTCATCTTCAAAACAAATATCATTTTAAGACAAGCTGGAATTATATGAGTTCTCTCGAAATACTTTAATGCTAATGCTGATAAGTTCATAAGCTCATATGATATTGGTTCCCCTTTGGTGGTCAGTTGCAATTTTTCATTCATTTTTAGTAAAGCTTTTCTTTCTTTCATCTCAGGCTCTGCAGTTGTTCGACATTATATATTGAGAGGATTTGTAGGCCTTTGAGGGAACAAATTGCTAATAACACAATGGTACTGCCACCCCTGGCTCACTGGTTCATGATAGCTCTCTTTTTGTACTTGGCTCAAAGAAAAACAGGGAATGTATGATTCCGCATCAGCCAAGATACTACATCCAAGATACTTTCGGTCCAAGATAGTCTCACTGTGATACTAATCCATGTTGATTCATGAGCAATATGAAAGTTATCCTTGTTAAATCAGAACGGAAATTTAAAAAGTCCCCTTTTCGTTCTTTCTACAGAACAAACTAATTGCAACATGAAATGGCCTCATTATTATATGGGGATTGGAAAAGACCTGTCTCAGACCATGAAAAAAAGAAAAGTTTAAAAGCAAAGAATTTTGTGCTTTTGGCTGTCCTTCAGCTCACAGATTTTCCTCTTCTATCTTTTCTTCTCCCCTTCTTTCGCTGAACTTTCCCTCTGTCACTCCCACTCTCCTATTACATCTGGTAGGGATCTGTGATCTGAAGTGACTGTGGAGTTGCTGTGGCTCCTCTCTATCCTGCTATGTGATTGTCTCTGGTTCGACTGGACACCAGACTACCTTTGTCACTGCTAACCTCCCTCCATCAGAGAAGGTAAAGAATGCATGTATTGTATAGATATGCTGTAATTATGTAGGTATCTATATTATATATGTGCTATGTATTGTGGACTGGCTATGTATGAATTGGTAACGTGCCACCAATCATATGCCGTTATATTAGAAAAGGACTGTCTGTATATGGACTGAGTGGCAGTGTGTGAATAATAGTAAGCTGTACAGCTGTCCAGATGTGTATGAACTTTTACAGACTCACCTACAACTTGTATAAAAATATATATTTTTGACAGCTTGTGAGTCATTGATTCAATGTTGTTGTGTTTTTTATTTTATTTTTTAGCTTTATTGAGTCCTTTAGGTAGGTATGAGAACATGATATCTGTTTATGAGTAGTATTATGCATGTGGGGTTGAATATGCTCCATTTGTTACAGTCGTGGTGTCTGGTACGTGTGTGGAGATATACTCAGGATCACATGTGTAGGTTTGCATGGTTTTTAATTGTATTTATTTTATCTGACGTGAACATAGACACTTGGCTGGTGTTCAGACACACACACTGTGAGGCTCCGGGTCTGGCACACACAGGCTCTTGGCTGGTGGTGTGGTAGCGACACACACACACACACACACACACACACACACACACACACACACACACACACACACACACACACACACACACAGCCCCTGTTTGGAACTTTCTACTGACTGGCCATAGGACCAAAACACTTTCTCTACTGGGACACTTTCTGCCTGCTGGGAGAATAACATCACCATTATAATGCTTTTATTGTTAAAAAACAACAACATACTTTGTACATTTTTCACTCAACAAAAATAGAAACAAAAATGGAAAATAGAAAGAAGTTACAGTATAGAGAACGTGCTGTAGGTCAACCCATATGATCGTCACAATAAATGAGAGAATGGATTTTTTTAAATACGCCAAAATAGGAACATAATGTCTATCGCTAAACATTTTCAACACAAAAGCAGACGGTTTAATCTTGTCCCAGACAATACACGTTCTGTCCTCGTTAGCCTGCTGTTTCGCCAGGAGGCCTGCTGTTCTGACAATGTAACCAACTTTTCTTTTTTACACACACTCTTTTTTTTAAATCTCATGTCCTATGAGCCACCTATTCTATATACACACATACACTTTTATGTTTGGTCATCTATTTTTCTGTCTCAATAGCACTTGCCTCTTTAGAACCATTGCTTGAAATCCTCTGTAAAGCTGTAAAAGAAAATAGGAAATATTTTTCCTTGGGTACTGATTATAGTTAAAAAAAAAATATATATATATATATATCCATTCATTGATTTATCACACTGTTATATAGACCCCTCTGATCATTGGTGCTTCTGGGCAGCTGAGGTATCTGAGGTAGCTTGACCACCAGGTACGACCAGCAGACATGGCCAGCCCCAGGAGGTCTCTCTTTCAGGGCCTGAGTGTGCTGCTCCTGGCCTGGGCTCTGGTACACTGCCAGCCTCCTCTGGAGCCCCAGAATGAAGAGGAGAAGGAGGAAGAACCCATGGAGGAGACAGAGCCAGAGATAGAGACCTTTACAGTCCCGGCTGTAGTGAACGCCGAGCCAGTTGTATGTCCAGGGGAATGTACCTGTACAGAGGGAGCGGTGGACTGTGCTGGGGTTGACCTCATGGACTTTCCTAGTGAGCTGCCTGAGAGCACACGCATTCTCTCGCTGCAGGTGGGTCACACACACCCAACACAACACCCACATTCTCTCCCTACAGTTGGGTCTCAGACATCCATTAGATACATCAGTCAGAATTGACAGACACTCCCAATACCTGATAGATCTTGTTACAGGTGGGTCACACACACCTAAAACCCGATAGATCTTTCTTCATAGGACTGATTTAAGGTTTAAAGCACATAAGTGAGGGCTGGACATGTCCAGGGTAGGATTACATTTCTCTAAGTCAATCAAAAATGAATGAATGAAGCGTTGCTGTTCTGCCAATAATACTTTTGCCTCCTCTTCGTCTCAGAACAACCAGATAGAGGTAGTAACCATTGAGGACCTGACACGTCTGCAGCAGCTGGAAACACTAAACCTGCAAAACAACTGTCTGACCACGCAAGGTAAAAACCAGACAGAGACTTAGAGAGAGCTAGGTAAACCAGACAGAAACTGAGAGAGACAGACATTTCATCTGAAAATAGCCAAGGGAGAAAGTGACAGACAGACAAACATTAGTCTGATCACGCAAGGTAAACCAAACAGAGGGACATAGAGAGAATCAAATGAAAATAACAAAGGACTTAAGGGGACAGAGATCTGAAAGTAGCTAGGGGAGATGCAGACAGACATTTAGTATGGTTGGAAGTTGTTCAATTTGTTGACGACAAACTGTGGGAGCTCTGTTAGTGTCCTGTTCTCTCTGGGATTCACTGTCTAGTTCGATGTCGAATCGGAGCCTCCAGCTATTTTACTGCTTTGTTTGTTTATTCTAAACCCCATTTAGCTTTTGCAGAAGCAGCAGCTACTCTTCCTGAGGGCCACAAAAAACACAAAACATTGATACACTGATAGACAAGGACAGTCACACAATTTTTAAATAAAACGATATATAAACAACACAACAAAAAAGAATAAAAACAATACAACAAAATAATTGTGTGCATTAAAGTGTGCCTGTGTGTTCGTGTGTCTCCTCACAGTCCACGCATATTCAACAGCGTTTAAGAAATATATTACCTTCAACAGTATTATCTTGTGATCAAGCCATCAATGTTTTGTGATTATTGGTGTTGTGAAAATGCTAGCTAACGGGTTAGCAATTAGCATGTTTGAAATTTCAGTGGAAATACTACTATCAGCTTTTTGATAAGCGGTTTAGCAAAGAAAATATGACCCGTATTATCGGCATACGGTCTCCTGTTATTGGCCACCGTACTATTTTGTTCAATTACAAGATATATCAGTTTAATTTTGTTCAAAAAAAGACACCCCAACCTCGTATCTGAAGTGTTTACTAGATAGTTGGCTAGTTTGCTAGCCTTCCAGTGAAAAAAATAAATACTTGCCTGAAATCTGTTAGCTATATTTCAGAGGTAAAAAATTGGATATTAAATGAAGTATGGTCTGTTGCGCAGTCGAATCTTCCAATATACAGTGTCCCACAAAATGTGTATATATAGTACATGTATATATATTACTTAAGTAACATAAATTGAAATTAAAATTGGTGGTCAGCTAGCTAGAAGGGTGTCTTCAGTCGCAAAACTTACTGTTATTTTCCAGCCCATTTAAATGTTGAACTCGAGGTGATTTAATCCTCTAACCGCTAGAGAGTGTCCGAAGTTAGGGGGTGTCCAATGTTGGTGGGAAATTAGCTACCATAAAACTCATATCATATACAGTGTCAACGTTTATGATCACTATGTTTGATGTACAGTTACAAGATGACATGCCGTCATACCCTTAGTTGTTCTGAACAGAATGAGTTTATGTTTGTCTATTGTAAAGAGAATTTTCTGCTGCACACGCACCTGAATGCACTCATGACTCTTTTCTATGCCCACCAAAATGATCTGTTTCCCTGAATTGCATTGTCAAAGCCTAACAGTGTAATATCGTATTTTATAATTTATACTTTACAACTCATGTTGGCAATAGAACAGGCTTTCAAATTATACCCACCAGACCCAGATTGTGATTTATAAAGGACATTTTTGGATTGTGTAAACAACAGTAATTGTGTGAGGGCGGTGATTCAGGGTTGTATTTCAAACAAAACAACTACTATTGAGTTTGCTCTAGTTCCTCAACGGCACAGATAGGAGAGCTCAAAAAAGCTCATTGTAATTGAAGACTCTTCTTTGAGTCATAAAAGTGCATTGAAATTACTTAGGAACTGTCCACACTTTGGATAAGTATGCGGCCACTTGGAGACACCAGTTAGTCTTCTAACTCAAATCCTTATGTTGCACCTACCACACATTTTTCAAGAATATTCTTATCATGTTACTGAATGTATCCAGAGTATTTTCAGATTTGGTTATCAATAAATGCAGCGAAAAGTACAGTTAATTTAAAATTCACAGAAAATCAACAGTGTAATGTTTGGATTCGGTCTTGTCAGGTGAATTGTTGTGTCTTCACCTTTGGTCTAATACTTTTCCTATAATCTCGAAACTGTTCCCTTTCAATTGTTATTATGCATATGCTTTTCATATTTCTTCTGATAGAAACATTTACATTTAGCCCCATCCATAGGCTAATTCCCATGAGTGTAAAGGGTTAAGGAAATACAGGCTGGCACCACATTACTACAAGACAAAACAGCTCGCTCAATCAAGCAGGATGGTCTTGTAAGTATAAAAGCAAAGCTTGCTTTCATGTAAGTCTATATATGAGTAGCTGTGGCCAGTACACCACCACCTGCTGCTCAGCTGATTGGTTGACATACTGTAAATTGAGAAATGTTATGACTAAACTTAACAAAAAGAAGAAGAAATTATATTTTCAAACAAAGATAAATGAAATAAAACACTATGGGAAAAGTCTTTGGAGTACTGTAGCTTAAATTATATCATGGGAAGAAAACCCAATTAATCTCCATCGTTCATTGAAGTTGATGGGTAATTTATAACAAAAGCTTTCGATATTGCCAATCATTTCAGTTATCATTTTACTAGTAAAGTGGAAAGACTCAGAAGGGAAATTGCAACATTGAACAATAATAATGACATAATGAAAGAGAAGGATTGCTGTTTTGAATTAGGTCAAGTTAGTGTGGGAGAGAAGGAAAAACAATTGTTATCCGTCAATAATGATGAGCCTAAAATAGTAAAGCACCCTTTGCTGGTTCTAACAGCCACTCAATCAGTTTGCTGCCTGTTCTTAGTAAACTGATGGAGAGAATTGTGTTTGACCAAATACAATGCTATTTTTCAGAAAACAAGTTAACTACTGACTTTCAGCATGCGTATGGAGAAGGGCACTCAACTTGTACTGCACTGACTCAGATTACTGATGATTGGTTAAAATACATGGATAATAAGATGATAGTTGGAGCTGTATTGTTAGATTTCAGTGCAGCCTTTAATGTTATTGATAATACATTGTTATTGAAAATACTCACTAGCTATGGCTTTACATCACCTGCCGTCACATGGTTGGAGAGTTATTTATCCAATAGAACCCAGAGAGTGTTCTTCAATGGAAGCTTCTCTAACATCAGATATGTACAGTGCGGTGTCCCTCAGGGAAGTTGCCTTGGGCCGTTACTCTTCTCTATTTTTACAAATAATTTGCCACTGGTCTTACACGAAGCCAGAATGACTATGAATGCGGATGATTCCACACTCTACATATCCGCACCCAAAGCCAGTGAGCTCAATGAAATTCTAAATAAGGAGTTACAGTCAGTTTCAGAATGGTTGGTTAATAATAAACTGGTCTTAAATACATCTAAAGCTTAAAGCATTGGATTTGGTTTATGACATTCTCTAAGACCTACAACTCAACAGGAGTTATACATAAAGGGTGTGACCATTGAGCAAGTTGAGGAAAGTAAACTCCTAGGTATAACATTGGATTGACGAGCAATTAACTGGTTCTCCTGGTTTTTATTAGAATTATTACTGTATCAAAAATAACATGAATTCCTTTCCATCTCCAATTACACAAATGGTCAAAATACATTTAAACTGATTAAAAAACAAACACACAGACACGCACACACACACAGACACTCTAACACACACAACATTTTTGTTGTTTTATTGTTTGTATAATTTTTTTGTTGCATTATTTTTATGTTGTTGTATTTAAAATGTGTGTGACCACATTTTGTCTATTACTGTATCAGTGTTTTGTGTTTTTTTGTGGACCCCAGGAAGAGTAGCTGCTGTAAAAGCTAATGGGAATCCAAATAAACAAATAAGTCAGTGCATTCAACTAATGTAGATAAACAACCACATGTAAAAAGTACATGGCCAATTGCAACCATCAAAGGCCACCAGATTATTGCCAGCTGATCTCTCGTTAAACCACCAATAAAAAAGCTTGAAAGGGTAGTGGAATGGGATTAGTGTGGTGTGTGAAGAATCCAATACTTTAACTTGTATGTGGTTTTGTGGTATTGTGGTGCTCATGTGAATTTATTTTATTTTTGCAAGTAAGGTACTTAATTGTTAACCAGGAATAATTTGATATTGATATGAAAATGGATGCATTAGGCCTGCTTTGGGCCTACTTTACCGGCTCTGACACTCTTCGGATGTGGCAGGGCTTGCAAACTATTACTGACTACAAAGGGAAGCCCAGCCGCGAGCTGCCCAGTGACATGAGCCTACCAGACAAGCTAAATTACTTCTATGCGCGCTTTAAGGCAAGCAAAAACACTGAAGCATGCATGAGAGCACCACCTGTTCAGGAAGACTGTGTGATCACGTTCTCCACAGCCCGATGTGAGTAAGACCTTTAAACAGCTCAACATTCACAACGCAACAGGGCCAGATGGATTACCAGGACGTGTACTCAGAGCATGCGCTGGCAAGTGTCTTCAATTACATTTTCATCCTGTCCCTGACGGAGTCTGTAATAAATACATATTTCAAGCAGACCACCATAGTACCTGTGTCCAAGAACGCCAAGGTAACCTGCCTAAATTATTGCTGACCCATAGCACTCATGTCTGTAGCCATGAAGTGCTTTGAAAGGCTGGTATGGCTCACATCAACACCATCATCCCAGAAACCCTAGATCCACTCCAATCACATACCGCCCCACAGTGTGGCCAAGCATGACTCAAACACCATCATTAAGTTTGCCGACGACACAACGGTGGTAGGCTTGATCAACGACAATGATGAGACAGCCTATAGGGAGAAGGTCAGAGACCTGGCAGGGTGGTGCCAGGAGAACAACCTCTCCCTCAACGTGATCAAGACAATGGAGCTGATCGTGGACTACAGGAAAGGAGGGCCAAGTACGCCCCCATTCACATCGACGGGGCTGTAGTGGAGTAGGTTGAGAGCTTCAAGTTCCTTGGTGTTCACATCACCAACAATCTATCATGGTCCAAACACACCAAGACAGTCGTAAAGAGGGCACGACAACACCTATTCCCCCTCAGGAGACTGAAAAGATTTCGCATGGGACCTCAGGTCATCAAAAAGTTCTACAGCTGCACCATCAAGAACATCCTGACATATTGGTGTGGCTGGCTACCGGGTTAAGCAAGCAGTGTGTCAAGAAGCTGTGCGGTTTAGCAGGGTTGTGTTTCGGAAGACGCATAGCTCTCGACATTCGCCTCTACCGAGTCCGTAAGGGAGTTGCAGCAATGGGAAAAGACTGCAACTACCGATTGGATATCACAAAATTGGGGAGAAAAAGGTGGTTAAGGGCTTGTAAGTAAGCATTTCACGGTACTACACCTGTTGTATTCAGCGCATGTGACAAATGAAATTGGATTTGATTTAGTAATCTGGCGAAGAGACTGCCCACCACTGGGCACAGACGTCAATTCTAAATCTATTCCACGTAAGTTCAACGTAATTTCATTGAAATGACGTGGAAACAACATTGATTCAACCAGTGTGTGGGCTCTAGTTCTTCTAGATCCACTCCATTAATAATGTATACCTAATTAAAATGATGATTATCGTATCTGTTTTATTTTCTCTTATATGCTGTCCAGGTCTATTCACTAAAACAAATCAGTCTGATCTTTATTTTCTGTGTTGTATATGTTTATAGGCTGAATAACATTTTCCATGTTCTATTTTTCTTGTGTGTCTGTGTGTGTTTGTGTGTGTATTCAGGCCTTGAAGATGAAGGATTTACAGTGCTGGAACAACTAAGTTACTTGTACTTGGCCAATAACAAGGTGATTAATTCTAAACACAGCCGTAAACATAGACCTTACACATTCAACAAATCAACACATCACTATTCTTCCGTCATTGCGACATAACTTGAACCAGGGGCATATGGTTCCATGTAAACATTCTTCAGGTCATGTTTTCACTTGTGGTAGTCATTAATATATAATCAGGTCTCCCAGGAGTGAGTAGCGTACAGTATAGTGTGCTGTGCTCATTAAAAGTACTGCTCGGTCATCATGGAGCTCTCTGAAACCATCTTCACACCTTTATTTGGTTCTAGTCCTATTTTTAACATTTTAAAAACATGATGGATGGTCTTAAGGTTGTAATGACTCAGGCTAAAGCCATAACACAGTGTCTCTCTTCAAAGAGTAATTGTTTTCTGAACTAAACTGCAAAATAACCAAATGTCTGAAAGAAGTCAAAGAACCGTCAGAAAATGTAACTTATACACTGTATGTATGCTATTCAGAGGGTGAATGGTCAAGACAAAATATTTAAGTGCCTTTGAACGGGGTATGGTAGTAGGTGCTAGCCGCACTGGTTTGAGTGTGTCAAGAACTGCAACGTGGCTGGGTTTTTCATGCTCAACAGCTTCCCGTGTGTATAGAATGGTCCACTAACAAAATCAATTGGGGCCCCGGTCTGTAATTCAACCATGATTACTACAGTTTTAGATAGCTGGCTGCTAGACAAACTTACCAGTCAACATGGGCTAATTTAGTGACTGTCATTGACTGACATAACAAAAGAAAAACTGCTGATGCACAACCAAATTGTTCAAATTGCACCTTGTGTATTCTACTATTGTAACTCTCAACAGTACGTTGAGACCCTGACTTGTATTTTGTTGTTCTAGAATTAACATTTTCCCTCTCCTTCCCTACTTGGATCTTCAACCTTGGATCTCTTATTCTTAGTGTGTCCAAGTACAATTCTGTGTGAAATTTATATTATTTTCTATTCTATTTTGTTATGATGCTGTATCCTTGCCAGCCGTGCTGCTGTTGCCAGCAGGATAGGTGGCAGACAGTGAACCAAGCTTCAAAGACACCCATGTTACTTTAATGTTACTTTCCATAAACCATGTTGAAAAGGGGACAGATAGAGTATAATGCTATGTAACGCTACACTCTTAGAAAAAAAGGTGCTATCTAGAACCTAAAAGGGTTTTTATGAGAACCTTTGAAGAACACTTGTTGGTTTCAGGTAGAACCCTTTTGGTTCCAAGTAGAGCCATTTTGGGTTAAATGTAGAACCTTTTCCACAGAGGTTATATCTGGAACCAAAATGGTTCTACCTGGAACCAAAAAGAGTTTATCTTGGAACCAAAAAGGGTTCTCCTATGGGGGCAGCCAAATAACACTTTTGAAACCAAGAGTGTCAAGTTAAGCTCGCTACCACTGTAGTAGTTTCTCCTATTTCTCCTGTCATAGCCATTTCAAGCAATGCAGAAACTCCCTCTTGGCATAATTTGGGAGGGAAAGAGTTATGAAATGTACTGAAGTGTTAATTTGTTTTGACTCATCCGTCAATGTTCCAAGGTCAATTGAGGATGATTGTCTGTGTGGCGTAAATTACCCCTCACTGCCTGCACATACAGGTCATTTTGTGGTCAGTACAACAGGAGAAAACAAAAGAAGAGAGTAACATAATATCTCTCTCTCTCTCTTTCCCTCTGTTTTTATCCCTCCCAGCTCACCACAGCACCCAAACACCTGCCTCCCTCACTGGTCAGTGCTGATTTCGCCGCTAATTTGCTCACGAAGATCTACCCGTACACATTTGGTCAGAAGCCAGGACTGAAGTAAGCGGCGTGTGTGTGTGTGTGTGTGTGTGTGTGTGTGTGTGTGTGTGTGTGTGTGTGTGTGTGTGTGTGTGTGTGTGTGTGTGTGTGTGTGTGTGTGTGTGTGTGTGTGTGTGTGTGTGTGTGTGTGTGTGTGTGTGTGTGTGTGTGTGTGTGTGTGAGTGTGAGAGGGTGGGCAGGTAGGTAGTTGGTTGGGCATAGGAGGATTACATTTTCACAGTAGAAAGGTCTTATGTTGCTGTAGGTGTTATTTTGCATTTAATTACTTTGCTTCATTCATAAAAAAAACAAATCACCCATCGCTTATCTTTCCCCGTGGCTCCACTCCAGACCACTAATTGCATGCATTCCCTCATGTCCTAACCACCCCAGGTCAGTGTATCTCCATGACAACAAGCTGACAGATGCAGGGCTACCTGAGAACATGTTTAACGGTTCTGACAGCCTGGAGGTTCTCATCTTGTCCAGTAACTTCCTCCGCTACGTCCCTAGGAGCCTGCCCTCTGCCATCTACCGCCTCCATCTGAAGGTGAGCTTGTGAAATCAAGTTGAGTAGCTACAGCCCTCACACAATAACAACCTATCCTGAGAGCTCACTCCCCATTCATACGGCCAAGTTGGTCTCTGTTTATAAACTGTCTAGATATTCCCAAGTACTCTAATATCTAACAAATGCATAAATAAACTTGATTTATATACAGGGTTGGGTAGGTTACTTCCTAAATGTAATCAGTTACAGTTACTAGTTACCTGTCAAATTGTAATCACTATTAACTTTTGGATTACTTTCAGTTACTTTTAGATTACTTTTCCCTTAGCCTTTAAAAGCCATTAGAAAAAGACTAAAAGGAATATGACCAATTGAACGACATCTATTTAGCCAAATTGTTTTACCTGAGCATTACCCAAAAACCAAGGATGTTTTAGCCTACTCTGTTGTTTATGATTATGTTGTCGTGGAGGACTAATTGGGCTCATTGCTTCGAGTTGAAAAATAAATGCTGCTCTCATGGAATGGCATGCTTTGAGCACCACCAAAAAGTATTATTTGCAAGTAAAAAATTTTATGACATATGCTGGATTTGCTATAGGCCTATTGTTCACGTTTTGTTGGCGACAATTTGATATCGCGATAATTTGCAGCTGTTTAAAGGGCGAATCCAGTTGAAACAATAGCAAAGCGGTCACCGCACTGTTTGGCAAAAAACTGAGAGATGGGCCTTGAGAAATGTAACCACTCTCAGATTAATAGACAGAGCTATGGATGCAAGGACTGACCATCCATGATATCAACATTTTTTTTAAACCATGTTTTGAGTCTATGCAGTGTTTGTTTACATTGTACATTGGAGAAAAACAAGCTTATATTTTGGGTTCTCATGGGGTGTGACAGTTGAACTAATCTCATGAGGCATTTATAAGTTATATTCTTCAAGAATCAGTGGGTACAGTATATATTATTGATTTATAAATCCAAAAATGGATGTAGCAACTACAGATTGCCCCTTGTAAGTTTATCAAAAGTACAGAAGTTTGAGCATGGTGATGGCCAATGTTACCTATTGGATTTTATTTTTATTCACACAAATTAGATTGAGCAATAAATGCCCCACTCGTGGTCTTGCTTTTGACAGTATGGAGCACAATACCACAGAGTAGTTTAGAAGGTAACTCCCTCAAACTTTTATACCTGAGGCTGGGATCTGAACTATGCAGTTGTTGCAAGAGCACATTTTTCACTGGTCGCAAAAAGAATGATTGATAGGCATCTTAAACTTCTTCAATTAAACTATTATTCAGTTAAAATGCTCATGCAGTGCTGTGAAAAAGAATGTGCCCTTTTTCGAATTTTCTCTACCTTTACATATCTTTGAATTTTTGAATGTTATCAAATCTTCAACCAAAACCTAATATTAGATAAAGGGAACCTGAGTGAACAAATAACACAACAATCACATACTTATTTCATTCATTTTATAAACAAAGTTATGCAACACCCAATGCCCATTGTGTGAAAAAGTAATTGCGCTCTTACACTCAATAATTGGTTGTGCCATCTTTTGCTGCAATGACTCCAACGAGACACTTCCTGTAGTTATTGATTAGTCTCTCACGTCGCTGTGGAGGAATTCTGGCCCACTCTTCCATGTAAAACTGCTTTAACTCAGCCCTTCAAGTCTTGCCACAATAACTCAATTGGGATTAGGTCTGGACTTTAACCAGGTATTGAGTGTAAGGGGGCAATTACTTTTGGTGTTTCATTTTTTTGTTATTTGTAAACTCAGGTTCCCTTTATCTAATAATAGGTTTTGGTTGAAGATCTGATAACATTCAGTGTCAAAAATAAGCAAAAATAGAGAAAAGGGGCCAAATACTTTTTCACGGCACGGTATACATTTGTGAACAGCCCTCCACAACAACCACAATCCGTAAGGTGCCACGAGCTAAATGAGAGAGCAGCTCTATGATTCACATCAATGCGCTATGTAGATATCAATAATGAGTGATATCCATATCGCCTATAGGTTGCACCACTTCTGTCGTCCATACCGTCAACTTTATTCAAGTTGGACAATCTTTAGATGCCGACAGCAGTCGCACCATTGCAAGACATGACTTAGGCTGTAGCCTACCCAAAAGCCCATTCCTGCTCTTTTCCCGCAATTCATCAAACGCATTTGGTGTGTCATTCAACGTCATGACATCATCATAGTGGTTTAGCAAACATGCTTTCTGAATTTAAAAGTAATCCTAGAAGTAAGAATACCTTTTTTCAAAAGTATCTGCAATATTTTTGCTGGTAACATAACAGGTTAGTTACTGTTTTTTAAAATTGTAATCCATTACATGTAACGGATTACATGCAATCCATTACTCCCTGTCTGTGATACTGATATGTGATGCTTGATTGTGTGTCTGTGCTTCTTCTTGGTTAACAGAGTAACAAGCTGGAGAAGATCCCGACAGGGGTTTTTGATACCCTGACCCGGCTCAGAGAGCTCTACCTGCAGAACAACTTGCTCAGCAACGAAGGCATGGACAATGAGACCTTCAGGTAATATAGTAGTACTCTAATAGTATTCTAGTAATAGCTGTAGTACTATTTTAATAGTACTGTGATAGCAGTTCGCTACACTCACAATACCATCTGCTAACCATGTGTATGTGACCAATACAATTGGATTTGATTTAGTACAGCATGGATGATAAGACCTTAAGGTACTGGAGGACCTGTTACTATTAATTTGTAGTATAATAAGACACACTAACAAATAAAACACACTCAACAGAGAGCCATTCAGTCCAGCTGTCTTCTTCTCTTCTTCCTCTTCTTCAAAGTTGATTCGACATATCTGAGGCCACATGTTTACATTAAAACCCGAGGGTATTGATTCAAAACAAAGACCTATACTGTAGACTTTACAACACAGGCAAATATAAGGCATGGACAATGAGACCTTCACGTACTGTAGTAGGAAGAGTGTGTCGGGTGTTCTTGAATACTCCACAAACAATTAATTGGATCTTATAACCAATGTTTCAGTCAATAGATAAGACCTTCACCAGGGTTATTTTTTTAAATATACTTTAGCTGCGAACTACAAACTACTCTCTTTTTATTGTAGGACACTCAGACACACAAACACGCTCGACAGAGTCATTCAGTCACTCCACCTGAGTGCAGTTGATTCGATATATCCAAGGTTGAACACTATCACAGTTGCCCATTATGTGTCAATGGTTATTACAGAGTGCATCAATTCAAAACAAAGACCTATAGACTTGACAACACGGCAAACTCTGAGAAGGTACATAACGGAATGGTGAGTTGAGTGTCCACTTGTTACATTCGATGTATGAATATTGATCTCATGTTCATTTCAGCGAGAGAATGTGAGAGAATAAAGTGGTGTGAGTGAGTGAGAGAGTGAGAGAGAGAGAGAGAGAGTGAGAGAGAGTGAGAGAGAGAGAGAGAGAGAGAGAGAGAGAGAGAGAGAGAGAGAGAGAGAGAGAGAGAGAGAGAGAGAGAGAGAGAGAGAGAGAGAGGAGAGAGAGAGAGAGAGAGAGAGAGAGAGAGAGAGAGAGAGAGAGAGAGAGAGAGAGAGAGAGAGAGAGAGAGAGAGAGAGAGAGAGAGAGAGAGAGAGAGAGAGAGAGAGAGAGAGAGAGAGAGAGAGAGAGAGAAGCCAGTGGTGAGAGATTAGGTTGAACTGGTACATTCTGAGAAAATGTCAAAATGGGAAAGAAAAGTGAGATTTGTCTATTCATGGGAAGATAAGATGACGCTTAAAGATAAAGTGATGACCTAACCTCACCTCTCCTGTATCAAATATAATGTCACCCTCTCCTCTCCTCTCCTCTCCTCTCCTCTCCTCTCCTCTCCTCTCCTTTCCTCTCCTCTCCTCTCCTCTCCTAGCCAGTTGACCAGTCTGGAGTATCTGGACCTGTCCAACAACAACCTGAGTGTGGTTCCTCAGGGTCTGCCCCGGAGTCTGATACTGCTACACCTGGAGAGGAACAGTATCCGCAGTATCCCTGGCAATGCTCTCACAGCCTGTCGTAACCTTGAGTACCTACTGCTGCACAACAACCAGCTACACTCCCGCTCCATACACCATGCTGCATTCCAGGTAGGTGCTGCAGGATACTTGGCATACTTCAATCTTATATAGAGGGCTATAGGACATACTGCAGATAGTTGAATCACCACAGGTGTATATGGCTCGAAGGACCATGAAAAATATTCTAAATATAAAGCCTGATCTGACTGCTAGTTCGGTCAGGTTGAACCACCACAGAGAGTTGGGCGCAATTGTTTTGATGTTATGATTATGGTGATCTTTTTGTCTGTTAAATGAGCAATGAGAAATCTTAAATGTGCTATGAAATGCCATTAGAAATGCCATTAGAGTTTACAATTGGCTCATTCATCCCCCTCCTCTCCCCTGTAACTATTCCCCAGGTCGTTGCTGCAAATGAGAACGTGTTCTCAGTCAACTTACCTGGTAAAATAACGGTAAATAAATAAATAAATAAAAACATGAAAATGTTCACATAAAGAGTTTTCTCTTCCCCCCAGGGCCTGAAGAAGCTACACACCCTCCACATGTACAACAACCAGCTGGAGCGTGTCCCCAGGGCCCTGCCCCGCCGAGCCAAGACTCTCATGCTGCTTCACAACACTATCAACGTGATTGAACGCAACGACTTGGTCTTTCTCTATTCCCTGACCGAGCTGAACCTCAGTTACAACCGCCTCACCAGCCCCAAGCTACACAGAGAAGGTAGACTGGACCACATATGGAGTATATGGAAAGGTTTTGTTGTAATGTGTTTGGTTGTATTGTGTTGTACTTTGCTCTGCTGTCATCTACATGAATACTGTACATCTACAGTAGAACTATATGTGGTGTCACGCTGGTATGAATGATTCGGGAGACAGGCACAGGAATGCATCATTTAAAAAAAAAGTTCTTACCCAAATTACAGCGTGCCGTGTAAAGGCACGGGTACGAAGACCAAACAAACACTATACAAACACAGGGTAGAAACCCAAAACAAAAGAGTGAGGAGTACCTCGAATAAATAACACAAGCGCCCAATGATTAACCCACGGGACGAGACCCGTAATCATCTGCGCAATCCACAATGGCACGAAAGCCAAAACACACAGCACAGGTACTCACACGCAGCCAACAGACATTGTAACACTAATGAACAGCACCATGATGGACAAAGGGCACATGTATACAAATACAATCAGTGGGAATAAGCAATGAAAGTTCCAGAGGGATCCGTGACATGTGGCTCTTCAAATCAAATGTTATTTGTCACATGCAGTGAAATGCTTACTTACAAGCCCTTAACCAACAATGCATTTTTAAGAATAATAAGTGTTAAAGTATTTACTCAAATAAACTGAAGTAAAAAATAAATAAATAAGAAAATACAAAAATAACAAATAATAAAAGAGCAACAATAAAATAACAGTAGCGAGGCTATATACAGGGTACTGGTACAGAGTCAATGTGCGGGGGCACAGGTTAGTCGAGGTAATTGCGGTAATATGTACATGTAGGTAGAGGTAAAGTGACTATGCATAGATAATAAACAGAGAGTAGCAGCAGAGGGAGAATGCAAATAGTCCAGGTAGCCATTTGATTAGCTGTCTTATGGCTTGGGGGTAGAAGCTGTTAAGAAGCCTTTTGGACCTAAACTTGGTGCTCCGGTACCGCTTGCCGTGCGGTAGCAGAGAGAACAGTCTATGACTAGGGTGGCTGGAGTCTTTGACAATGTTTATGGCCTTCCTCTGACACCCCGCCTGGTATAGAGGTCCTAGATGGCAGGAAGCTTGGCCCCAGTGATGTACTGGGCCATACGCACTACCCTCTGTAGGGCCTTCCGGTTAGAGGCTGAGCAGTTGCCATAGCAGCTGGTGATGCAACCAGTCAGGATGCTCTCGATGGTGCAGCTGTAGAACTTTTTGAGGATCTGAGGACCCATGCCAAATCTTTTCAGTCTCATGAGGGGGAACACCAAGACAGTCGTGCCTTCTTCACGACTGTCTTGGTGTATTTGGACCATGATAGTTTGTTGGAGATGTGGCTCTTGCACACATATCATGTTTGTGATGAACTGTACAGTACTTCTGTCTATATTTGTTTTATTTAACGAGGCAAGTCAGTTAAGAACAAATTCTTATTTACAATGACGGCCTACCCCAGCCAAACCCTAACCCGGACAACACTGGGCCAATTGTGCACCATCCTATGGGACTCCCAATCACGGCCACTTGTGATACAGCCTGAAATCGAACCAGGGTCTGTAGTGACGCCTCTAGCACTGAGATGCAGTGTCTTAGACCGCTGCGCCATTTGGGCCTGCTGTATGACACAGAAAGAATTTCCTAACGGATACAGTAAAGTTATAACTACAATGTTTTTTGCATCTATTTTTTCTATTTGTACATATTTTAATGAGACCATGTTGATAATCATCCAGCCTTCAGGAAGCTGCGTCTGCTGGTGACCTTGGACCTGTCAGGGAACGCCCTCCACTTCCTGCCCTTGGGCCTGCCCCGCTCCCTGCAGGTCCTCCGGGTGAAGGACAACCAGCTGAACTCCATACCAGAAGGGGCGCTGCAGGGCATGACCAAGCTCAGGGACATCAATCTCAGCCACAACCAGCTTAGACTCAACTCCATCTACCAGGGAGAATGGATGGAGCTCCGCGCTCTGACGGTGAGACTGGGTGGGGGGGGTAACACAAGTAACACCTACAGGTTTTCTGTGTGATAAGCTGGCTGTTGGCGCTGTCCTTCATTTGTTGGGACTTGTTGGTTAGCACTCTGATGGTGTAAAGTGGGCTTTGTAAATACAGTGATTGATGTGTTCCTCCAGACTTTGGACCTGTCCAGTAACCAGCTGTCCCATGTTCCATCTGACCTGCCTGAGTCTCTGGAGTACCTGTACCTGCAGTCCAACCACATCAGCACTGTCCCCGCCACCGCCTTTGACGGCACTCCAAATATCAAGGGCATCTTCCTACGGTGAGAGACTGGACACTAATGAACGAACACATACACACACACACACACACACACACACACACACACACACACACACACACACACACACACTGAACTGAACCCATTTCTTGGTTCAAACCCACAGCTCATGTGTGTACTAAATTCAATTGTGAGTACCAATCACTTACAGTACATATATAAACGAATACACTCTCTCAAACCAGTATATACACGCACTCTCACTTAGGTTATTATAGAACAGTAATTAAACCATCCTTCAACTCCTGCCCCTCCCCATTAACTCCTAGATCCAGCAGAACACTCGCCTGTCCACTGTTCCATTCATGTCTGTAGCATTGTTTCTGAATGAGACATTTCTGGCCTTCTACTCGGCTCCTACCATCACTCCATTCATTCTCTGTTGTGAATGTGTAACAAAGTCCTATTGATTGATGCCAAATCTAAGACAGAGCCACCTATCCCATAGTCCACTGAGTCCCAAGCTGCATCCAATGGCACCCAATTTACTATATAGTGCACTACTTTTGACCAGAGCCCTACTGAAATTTAGTGCACTATACAGGGAATAGGGTGTCAATATCTGACAGATATTTGGTTGATAGTTCCCTCTTTATCCTTACTTAAGTTTATTTTCCGTTTGGATCCGACTACTCTGCTGTGCTGTTTGTGTTTGTTTGTGTGTGCGAGCGTACATGAGTGCGTGCGTGCGTGTGTCTGTGTGTGCTGCGCTGTGCTGAGGAGAGTGTTACGTAACGGATGCAGAGGAGAGAGCTGATGACGGAATAAGTTGTCTTTCTGCTCTACTTCTGCGCTGACTGTACTCATTAAAATCCCTTACACAGATACACTATGTATATTTCCCAGCATGTGTTCTTGATTGTAATTAACTCTCATAATTGTCTGGTTAGGTTATGAAATGTAAATTATTTCAATGAATCAGGTATTTTTCAAAGTTAAAGTCATGATTTCCTTTCTGTCGACATTCTTGGCTGTTTTCCTCTCTTGGAAGGGGGACTATATAACAGAACAGAACCCATGGTGATAAAGTTTTTGAGATATTCCCCGCTGTGTCTAGATCTGTTTCTTGGCTTGTTGATGCTCCACTGCTATTCCTATTAATTAAATTAAGTCAATGATTGGATTTCCAACTAAAACAGCTTGGCTCTGCCAAGTTGTTTTCTCTTAGTTTCCTTCCTCCTGTCCCCTTCTGATCTCTTCTTTGTCTGCAGGGCGGGCTGGGTCCCAACACTCTAAACCAACAAAATCCTTGTCACCTCATCTACTTGTATCCTTTCCTTTTGCTACCACTGATCTGAATATTTACAAGTATATGTAGCTAGGTTAGTATCCATTTCCATCATATTCAGTTTTTTACATACATGTAGACTTTTCAGGTCAGTTTGGAAGCATCTAAGACTGTTGGGATGCTGCCCTGAGTTTTTGTCGGTTTGGTTTTGAGGAGTCTAATTGATGCTTTATCGGATAATGAACTTTACAGATCCTGACCCCATCCAGCCCACTCTGTCTGTCTGGCCTGTTGGTCTCTTCATGCTGTGGGCTCAGCCTCAGCAGCTGCTGCAGTATCACAGCAGTGAGAAACGCTTGTTTTTCCACCAAATCCCTCCACATCTGGGAGCTGCTGGCCTGAGCCAATTACAGCCAATCTGGAATGCTGCATGGCCTCAGTGGAGGAGGGGAGGTGGATTTGTGTGTGAGTGTGTGCACATCTGTTTGAGTCTGTGCATGCATCTGTTTACATTGAGTCTGTGATATAAACGTGTGTGCGTATGTGAGTGTGCCCGCACATGCGTGAGTGTCTGGGTCAGATAGTGAGTGAATTACAAACTAAGATGGGTCGGATTCACTGACACTCAGGACCTCATAGATGAGCCCATCCTGAAGACAGTGGAAAATTGGCTTGATTCGGATAACATGGCCTTATTTCCCCTTGACGCAGTATAGGGAGTATCAGGGTGCTTATTAACTCAATAGAACTTTGAATGGAATGCAACCTGATGAGTCATAGAAAGAATAGTATACAGGCACTCTAATTGGCTGCGTTACTGAATCTCAGCGTTTGATATGTGTACAGCACATGTTGTGTTGTTCCTTACAGGACAATATCCATATCGGATTGGGTCTTATAATATGCTGGTTCAGACTCTAAGCACAACATCCTATCAGTTAGCAGCTCTTGCTGTGCTGGTTTTACACATCAAACTCAAGCATCTGCTCAGTCATCATCACATATTGCGAGTCTGTCTACTGACCCCGCCCCCCGGCCCTCTGCTCTGTCTCCCTCTCAGGTTCAACCATCTGTTGGCCCACTCTGTGAAGGAGAGCTCCTTCAAACACCTGACCAATCTGCAGGTGCTGGACATCGGCCACTCGAGCCACTCCAACCCCTCCGGAGCCTCCTTCAGACAAGAGGAAGAGGAGGAGGAAGAGATGGAGATGATGGAAGAGGAAGTGGGAGAAGGATTCTCTTCATAAGTTTATCCCATGGACACACACAGCTTGAATGATCCAAAACCAAATGTTGCAGTTGTTTAGGCTGCAATCCCAAAGTCCAGTTCTTTTGAAAGTACAGAAAACAGTATTTTTGCAATAGGTCAGGCTCAATTCTGAAATGTAAATTGAACTATGAATGGAAGCGCAAAGTGGTATTTTTTCCCATATAGTGGGAAATTGCCGATGCACATAATTCTGGTGCAGGATACCAGATAAAATTATATTTTTGTTTGTTCTATTATTTTTCTCGGCTTTGCTTGTCTATGCAATGACAGATACGGTTGCATTTCTGTGCTTGAGTCTTTGTGTGCATTCCAAATGCATTCCAAATGGCACCCTATTGAGTGCACTACTTTTGACCAGGGCCCATAGGATTCTAGTCGAATGTAATGCCCTATATAGGGAATAGTGTGCCATTTGGGACAGATACTTTGTCTCACCACCACTTTAGTGGAAGCAGAAAGGAAAAGACAGTCAGATCTGTCATATGTTGATCATAATGTGTGGGTCCCATCTCTGAACTTTACTGTGTGCTAGCTGTGTCACCTTACAAAGAAGATTATGTCAAGATTTGAAGTTTTTGTTTTCAGTTCTGAGCCTGTATTTATACTGTAAAGCATCTCACACTAGGAGTGCTGATCTAAGAGTAGGTCCCTCTTATTCATTATGGTCTAAAATGCTAAACTGATCCTAGATCAGTGTTCCTACTCTGAGATCTTTTGTGAATATTGGCCCTGGTTGTGATTGTGTGATGTAGTCTACTAAGACAGTCTGGCTTTATGTAATTTTGTCATTCTTATATCATCGTTACTATGCCACAAGTTCTGTGACCGTGTTACAATCTCTTCGCTCTTAGACTACCATGAGCTTGATCCATGTTGTTAATGTAATGCCTTACTTTAATTCAGTCTTATTTTGTAAGACGGCAGGTATTTGCGTATGGTATCTGAAAAACTCTGGTATCTGAAAAATGGTATCTGAAAAATGCTATTAAATTAGTCACGTTGCTATGAACCAATGTATTCACCTTCAGATGTATACATATGGATTTCACACAGCAATAAATATCATGCATTAACAGGTTTCTGAGCACACAACAATATTAAGCGTGGAATGTATATAAAATGCCCTTTTTAAAGATATATATTTTTTTTTTTTGAGATGTCAGCGTATAAACAAAAACATTGAGCGACTCGAAATCATGACAGAAGTGTAAAAACAGAGACAGTCCAGAACAGATGTTGAGATTGTGGTTTTGAGCAACGGTCAAATGTTTCACAATACTTTTCAAGGGTCACATGTTGAAGGAATTCAACTGTTCATTTTGTCTGTGTCAAAAATGGCAATCTATTTTCTATGGGAATAGGGAATAGTGTACCATTTCAGACACAATAATAGTGGCTCAAATGACACCGGTCAATGAAGTCTGCCTCCAGTCTGCCTGTCTACCCAGCAGGGAAATCTATAGACAAGGTATGTTCTTTATCCTCCTGCTATTTACACTTATTCAGGGCCAGCTTTAGCCTTTTGGGGGCCCTAAGCGAGATTTAGTTTGGGGGCCCCCCACCTCGCAGCAAAACATTTTAGTGGCCCCCCACTTCACGGTGGAGAGACACATTTTAGTTCTGAAGTTACTTTCCTGCAATTCTACCAGAGGTGGCACCACAGGTCCCAGAGTGGTGTGGTGAATTATTTTACTGGGGCCAGTCGTTTTTCCTGATCTGATAACCTAACCAGGTAAAACTCCAGACCTTATATGTTATGATGTGATTAATCAGTAAAAAGGTTTAATATGGGCTATGATGGGACAAGAGCCATTCTAATTACAGTGCCTTCTGAAAGTATTCACACCCCTTGACTTTTTCCACATTTTGTTGTGTTACAGTCTGAATTTAAAATAGATTAAATTGAGATTTTGTGTCATTGGCCTACACACAATACCTAATAATATCAAAGTGGAATTATGTTTGTAGACATTTTTACAAATTAATAAAAAATGAAAAGCTGAAATGAGTGTAAGTATTCAACCCCTTTGTTATGGCAAGCCTAAATACGTTGAAGAGTAAGAATGTGCTTAACAAGTCACGTAAGTTGCATGGACCCACTCGAATCGAATTGTATTTGTCACATGCGTTGAATACAACAGGTGTGGACCTTACCGTGAAATGCTCACTTACAAGCCCTTAACCAACAATGCAGTTCAAGAAAGAGTTAAGAAAATATTTGCTAAATGAACTAAAGTAATTTTTTAAAAACACAATAAAATAACAATAACAAAGCTATTTCAAATCAAATAAATGTTTATTGGTCACATACACATGGTTAGCAGATGTTATTCGAGTGTAGCGAAATGCTTGTGCTTCTAGTTCCGACAGTGCAGCAATATACACTGCTCCAAAAAATAAAAGGAACACTAAAATAACACATCCTAGATCTGAATGAATGAAATATTCTTATTAAATACAGACAATGTGCTGACAACAAAATCACACAAAAATGATCAATGGAAATCAAATTTATCAACCCATGGAGGACTGGATTTGGAGTCACACTCAAAATTAAAGTGGAAAACCACACTACAGGCTGATCCAACTTTGATGTAATGTCCTTAAAACAAGTCAAAATGAGGCTCAGTAGTGTGTGTGTGGCCTCCACGTGCCTGTATGACCTCCCTACAACGCCTGGGCATGCTCCTGATGAGGTGGCGGATGGTCTCCTGAGGGATCTCCTCCCAGACCTGGACTAAAGCATCCGCCAACTCCTGGACAGTCTGTGGTGCAACGAGACGTTGGTGGATGGAGCGAGACATGATGTCCCAGATGTGCTCAATTGGATTCAGGTCTGGGGAACGGGCGGGCCAGTCCATAGTATCAATGCCTTCCTCTTGCAGGAACTGCTGACACACTCCAGCCACATGAGGTCTAGCATTGTCTTGCATTAGGAGGAACCCAGGGCCAACCGCACCAGCATATGGTCTCACAAGGGGTCTGAGGATCTCATCTCGGTACCTAATGGCAGTCAGGCTACCTCTGGCGAGCCCATGGAGGGCTGTGCGGCCCCCCAAAGAAATGCCACCCCACACCATGACTGACCCACCACCAAACCGGTCATGCTGGAGGATGTTGCAGGCAGCAGAACGTTCTCCACGGCGTCTCCAGATTGTCACGTCTGTCACATGTGCTCAGTGTGAACCTGCTTTCATCTGTGAAGAGCACAGGGCGCCAGTGGCGAATTTGCCAATCTTGGTGTTCTCTGGCAAATTCCAAACGTCCTGCACGGTGTTGGGCTGTAAGCACAACCCCCACCTGTGGACGTCGGGCCCTCATACCACCCTCATGGAGTCTGTTTCTGACCGTTTGAGCAGACACATGCACATTTGTGGCCTGCTGGAGGTCATTTTGCAGGGCTCTGGCAGTGCTCTTCCTTGCACAAAAGCGGAGGTAGCGGTCCTGCTGCTGGGTTGTTGCCCTCCTACGGCCTCCTCCACGTCTCCTGATGTACTGGCCTGTCTCCTGGTAGCGCCTCCATGCTCTGGACACTATGCTGACAGAACCAGCAAACCTTCTTGCCACAGCTCGCATTGACGTGCCATCCTGGATGAGCTGCACTATCTGAGCCACTTGTGTGGGTTGTAGACTCCGTCTTATGCTACCACTAGAGTGAAAGCACTGCCAGCATTCAAAAGTGACCAAAACATCAGCTAGGAAGCATAGGAACTGAGAAGTGGTCTGTGGTCACCACCTGCAGAACCACTCCTTTATTGGGGGTGTCTTGCTAATTGCCTATAATTTCCACCTTTTGTCTTTTCCATTTGCACAACAGCATGTGAAATTTATTGTCAATCAGTGTTGCTTCCTAAGTGGACAGTATGATTTCACAGAAGTGTGATTGACTTGGAGTTACATTGTGTTGTTTAAGTGTTCCCTTTATTTTTTTGAGCAGTGTATAACAAGTAATCTAACAATTCCACAACAACTACCTAATACACACAAATCTAAGTAAAGGGATGGAATAAGAATATGTACATATAAATAATGGATGGGCCATGACCGACTGTGCTTCTACACCTGCATTAATTGCTGTTTGGGGTTTTAGGCTGGGTTTCTGTACAGCACTTCGAGATATTAGCTGATGTACGAAGGGCTATATAAAATAAACTTGATTGAAACTTGATTGATAGACGAGATGCAATAGACGGTATAAAATACAGTATATACATCTGGGATGAGAAGTGCAAGATGTGTAAACATCATTATATTAAGTGGCATTAATAGTGACTAGTGATCCATTTGTGAGGGTGGCCAATGATTTCAGGTCTGTATGTAGGCAACAGCCTTTCTGTGTTAGTGATGGATGTTTAACAGTCTGATGGCCTTGAGATAGAAGCTGTTTTTCAGTCACTCGGTCCCAGCTTTGATGCACCTGTACTGACCTCGCCTTCTGGATGATAGCGGGGTGAACAGGCAGTGGCTCGGGTGGTTGTTGTCCTTGATGATCTTTTTGACCTTCCTGTGACATCGGGTGCTGTAGGTGTCCTGGAGGGCAGGTATTTTGCACCCGATGATACGTTGTGCAGACCGCACCACCCTCTCCACAATCATCTCCTTTGTTTTGTTGACGTTGAGTGAAAGGTTGTTTTCCTGACACCACACTGCCAGGTCTCTGACCTCCTCCCTATAGGGTGTCTCATCGTCTCATAAGCATTTTTCTACGGCTGGCCTTGCCTTCCACCTGGCTACCCCTACTCCGGTCAACAGCCCTGCACCCCCCACAGCAACTTGCCCAAGCCTCCCCATTTCTCCTTCACCCAAATCCAGATATCTGATGTTCTGACAGAGCTGCAAAATCTGGACCCCTATAAATCAGCCGGGCTAGACAATCTGGACCCTCTCTTTCTAAAATGATCCGCAGAAATTGTTGCAACCCCTATTACTAGACTGTTCAACCTCTCTTTCGTATTGTCTGAGATCCCCAAAGGGGGAGACACTCTAGACCCAAACTGCTACAGACCTATATCTGTCATTTCTAAGGTCTTCAAAAGCCAAGTTAACAAACAGATCACCGACCATTTCGAATCCCACCGTACCGTCTCCGCCAATCTGGTTTCCGAGCTGGTCATGGGTGCACCTCAGCCATGCTCAAGGTCCTAAACGATATCATAACCACCATCGATAAGAGACAATACTGTGCAGCTGTATTCATTGACCTGGGCAAGGCTTTCGACTCTGTCAATCACCACATTCTTATTGGCAGACTCAACAGCCTTGGTTTCTCAAATGACTGCCTCGTCTGGTTCACCAACTACTTCTCAGGCAGTTCAGTGTGTCAAATCAGAGGGCCTGTTGTCCGGACCTCTGGCAGTCTCTATGGGGGTGCCAAAGGGTTCAATTCTCGGGCTGACTCTTTTCTCTGCATATATCAATGATGTCGCTCTTGCTGCTGGTGATTCTCTGATCCACCACTACGCAGACGACACCGTTTTGTATACTTCTGGCCCTTCTTTGGACACTGTGTTAATAACTAACCTCCAGACGAGCTTCAATGCCAGTATGCAAGTAATGCAAGTAAAATGCAAGTAAAATGCAAGTAAAACTAAATGCATGCTCTTCAACTGATCGCTGCCCACAACTGCCCGCCCGTCCAGCATCACTACGCTGGACGGTTCTGACTTAGAATATGTGGGCAACTACAAATACCTACGTGTCTGGCTAGACTGTAAACTCTCCTTCCAGACTCACATTAAGCATCTCCAATCCAAAATTAAATCTAGAATCGGCTTCCTATTTCACAACAAAGCATCCTTCACTCATGCTGCCAAACATACCCTCGTAAAACTGGCTATCCTACCGATCCTTGACTTCGGCGATGTCATTTACTAAATGGCCTCCAACAATCTACTCAGCAAATTGGATGTAGTCTATCAAATCCGTTTTGTCACCAAAGCCCCATATACCACCCACCACTGCGACCTGTGCGCTTTCGTTGGCTGGCCCTCACTTCATATTCGTCACCAAACCCACTGGCTCCAGGTCATCTATACGTTTTTGCTAGTTGAAGCCCCGCCTTATCTCAGCTCACTGGTCACCATAGCAGCACCCACCCGTAGCACGCGCTCCAGCAGATATATCTCACTGGTCACCCCCAAAGTCAATTCCTCATTTGGCCGCCTTTCCTTCCAGTTCTCTGCTGCCAATGACTGGAACGAACTGCGAAATCACTGAAGCTGGAGACTCATATCTCCCTCACTAACTTTAAGCACCAGCTGTCAGAGCAGCTAACAGGTCACTGCACTTGTACATAGCCCATCTGTAAATAGCTCATCCAACGGCCTCATCCCCCATACTGTTATTTATTTTGCTCCTTTGCACCCCAGCATCTCTACTTGCACGCTCATCTTCTGCACATCTATCACTCCAGAGTTTAATTGCTATATTGTAATTATTTTTCCACTATGGCATATTTTATTGCCTTACCTCCTTTATCCTACCTCATTTGCATACACTGTATATAGACCTTTTCTATTGTATTATTGACTGTATGTTTGTTTATTCCATGTGTAACTCTGTGTTGTTGTTTGTGTCGCACTGCTTTGCTTTATCTTGGCCAGGTCGCAGTTGTAAATGAGAACTTGTCCTCAACTAGCCTACCTGGTTACATAAAGCTCCGGTGATCAGGGGACACTGTTGTGTCATCAGCAAACTTAATGATGGTGTTGGAGTCGTGCTTGGCCACGCAGTCGTGGGTAACCAGGGAGTACAGGAGGGGGAAAAGTACACACCCCTGAGGGGCCCCAGTGTTGAGGATCAGCGTGGCAGATGTGTGGTTGCCTACCCTTACCACCTGGGGGTGGCCCGTCAGGATGTCCAGGATCCAGTTGCAGAGGGAGGTGTTTAGTCCCAGGGTCCTTAGCTTAGTGATGAGCTTTGTGGGCACTGTGGTATTGAACGCTGAGCTGTAGTCAATGAACAGCATTCTCACATAGGTGTTTCTTTTGTCCAGATGGACAAATAATACTGTTTGACATGAATTTGACTGGTTACCTCATCTCTGTACCCCACACATACAATTATCTGTAAGGTCCCTTAGTCGAGCAGTGAATTTCAAACACAGATTCAACCACAAAGACCAGTTAGTTATTAATTACACTTTGGATGCTGTATCAATACACCCGGTCTGTCACAGCGGCGTGTATAGGTGGCAGAGGAAGTCAGGCGCAGGAGAGTCAAAAATAGAGTGTAGCATGGAGTACTTTAATAGAAGTCCCAGTAATTAACTCCATAACACTCACGAAAAATATAATACAAAAATCTGGGTACGAATACCCAACGCACACCTATACACAAACAACACAACACTAGACAACGAACAATCTCTGACAAACACATGAAGGGAAACAGAGGGTTAAATACACAACAGGTAATGAAATGGGATTGACAACAGGTGTGTGGGAAGACAAGACAAAACCAATGGAAAATGAAAAATGGATCGATGATGACTAGAAGACCGGTGAAGTCGACCGCCGAACACCGCCCGGACAAGGAGAGGCAACGACTTCGGTAGAAGTCGTGACATTACCCCCCCCCTGACGCGCGGCTCCAGCAGCGCGTCGACACCGGCCTCGGGGACGACCCGGAGGGCGAGGTGCAGGGCGATCCGGATGGAGGCGGTGGAATTCTTTTAACATAGAAGGATCTAAAACGTCCTCCACCGGAACCCAGCATCTCTCCTCCGGCCCGTACCCCTCCCAGTCCACGAGGTACTGAAGGCCCCTCGCCCGACGTCTCGAATCCAAAATGGATCGAATAGCGTACGCCGGGGCCCCCTCGATGTCTAGAGGAGGCGGAGGAACTTCACGCACTTCAGCCTCCTGGAGCGGGCCAGCCACCACCGGCCTGAGGAGAGACACATGGAACGAGGGGTTAATACGGTAATTAATGGGCAGTTGTAATCTATAACATACCTCGTTCACTCTCCTCAGGACTTTAAACGGCCCCACAAACCGCGGACACAGCTTCCGGCAGAGCAGGCGGAGGGGCAGGTTTCGGGTCGAGAGCCAGACCCTGTCCCCTGGTACAAACACCGGGGCCTCACTGCGGCGACGGTCTGCGCCAATTTTCTGGCGCCTTATGGCACGCTGAAGGTGGACGTGGGCTGCCTCCCAAGTTTCCTCAGCGTGCCGAAACCAATTGTCCACCGCAGGAGCTTCGGTCTGACTCTGATGCCAAGGAGCCAGAACCGGCTGATACCCTAATACACATTGAAAAGGGGTAAGGTTAGTAGAGGAGTGACGTAGCGAGTTCTGGGCTATCTCTGCCCAGGGCACGAACTTCGCCCACTCCCCTGGCCGGTCCTGGCAATAGGACCGCAGAAACCTGCCCACATCCTGGTTAACTCTCTCCACCTGCCCATTACTCTCGGGGTGAAAACCTGAGGTAAGACTAACCGAGATCCCCAGACGTTCCATGAACGCCTTCCAGACCCTTGACGTGAACTGGGGACCCCGATCAGACACTATATCCTCAGGCACCCCATAATGCCGGAAAACATGTGTAAACAGAGCCTCCGCAGTTTGTAAGGCCGTAGGGAGACCGGGCAAAGGGAGAAGACGACAGGACTTAGAAAACCGATCCACAACGACCAGGATCGTGGTGTAACCCTGTGAAGGTGGAAGATCAGTCACAAAATCCACTGACAGGTGCGACCACGGCCGTTGAGGAACGGGTAAAGGTAAAAGCTTACCTCTAGGCAGGTGTCTAGGAGCCTTGCACTGGGCGCACACCGAACAGGAGGAAACATAAATCCTCACGTCCTTAGCTAAAGTAGGCCACCAGTACCTCCCATCAAGACAGCGCATCGTCCGACCTATCCCAGGATGACCAGAGGAGGGTGATGTGTGAGCCCAATAGATCAATCGGTCGCGGACAGCAGACGGAACGTACAGACGACCAGCTGGACACTCAGGAGGAGAGGGCTCTGCACGTGATGCCCGCTCAATGTCCGCGTCCAGCTCCCACACTACTGGCGCCACCAAACACGACTCTGGGAGTATGGGAGTGGGATCCATGGGTCGCTCCTCTGTGTCATACAGCCGAGACAATGCGTCTGCCTTGACGTTCTGGGAGCCTGGTCTGTAAGTAAGCGTAAACACAAAACGAGTGAAAAACATGGCCCACCTTGCCTGGCGAGGATTTAGTCTCTTCGCCTGCCGGATGTACTCCAGATTGCGGTGGTCAGTCCAGATGAGAAAAGGGTGATTAGCCCCCTCAAGCCAATGCCTCCACACCTTCAAGGCTTTTACGACAGCTAACAGCTCTCGGTCCCCCACATCATAGTTACGCTCCGCCGGGCTGAGCTTCTTCGAAAAGAAAGCACAGGGGCGAAGCTTCGGTGGCACACCCGAACGCTGAGAGAGCACTGCTCCTATCCCAGCTTCGGATGCGTCCACCTCTACTATGAATGGCAAAGAGGGATCCGGATGAGCCAACACAGGCGCCGAGGTAAACAGAGCCTTCAGTTTACCAAAAGCCCTATTCGCCTCGGCCGACCACTGCAAGCGCACCGGTCCCCCCTTTAGCAGTGAGGTAATGGGAGCTGCAACCTGACCAAAACCCCGGATAAATCTCCGGTAGTAATTGGCAAACCCTAAAAAACGCTGCACCTCCTTTACCGTGGTTGGAGTCGGCCAATTACGCACGGCTGTAATGCGGTCGCTCTCCATTTCCACTCCTGAAGTGGAAATCTGATGCCCTAGGAAGGAGATGGATTGTTGGAAGAACAAGCATTTCTCAGCCTTGACATATAAATCATGCTCCAACAGGCGACCAAGCACCCTGCGCACCAAGGACACATGCTCAGCGCGAGTAGCAGAGTATATCAAAATATCATCGATATACACCACTACACCCTGCCCATTCAGGTCCCTGAAGATCTCATCTACAAACGATTGGAAGACTGATGGAGCATTCATCAACCCATATGGCATGACCAGGTACTCATAATGACCTGAGGTAGTGCTAAATGCCGTCTTCCACTCATCACCCTTCCTAATACGCACCAGATTGTACGCACTCCTGAGATCCAATTTTGTGAAGAAGCGGGCCCCGCGCATTGACTCCATTACTGTATTAATCAAAGGTAGCGGGTAACTATATTTTACCGTGATTTTATTAAGGTCTCGATAATCAATGCACGGGCGTAAACCGCCATCCTTCTTCTTCACAAAAAAGAAACTCGAAGAGGCGGGTGAAATGGATGGCTGAATGAACCCCTGACGCAGGGATTCAGAGATATAATTATTCATAGCCACTGTCTCCGCTTGCGACAGAGGATACACATGACTCCTGGGATATGCAGCGTCTACCAGGAGATCTATCGCACAATCCCCCTGTCGATGGGGTGGTAATTGAGTCGCCTTCTTTTTACAGAAGGCGAGTGCCAAATCGGCATATTCTGGGGGAATGCGCACGGTGGAAACCTGGTCTGGACTTTCCACCGTAGTAGCACCAACGGAAACCCCTACACACCTACCTGAGCACTCTCGCGACCACCCCGTGAGAGCCCTCTGTGGCCAAGAAACAGTGGGGTTATGAGTAGTTAACCAGGGTAGGCCTAACACCACAGAATACGCAGGGGAATCAATAAGGAAAAGACTAATCTTCTCCTTGTGACCTCCCTGCGTTATCATAGACAAAGGTGCGGTGACCTCCCTGATAAACCCTGACCCTATTGGTCGACTATCTAAGGCATGAATAGGGAAAGGCATATCAACAGAAACAACAGGAATCCCTAAACTATGAGCAAAATTTTTATTAATGAAATTCCCAGCCGCGCCTGAATCTACTAGCGCCTTATACTGGGAATGCAGGGAAAAATCCGGAAAGGTGACAGAGACAAACATAAGTGCAACAGAGGGCTCTGGATGAGTATGGTGCCTACTCACCTGGGGTGATGCCAGAGTGCCCTGCCTGCCTTCTCTATTCCCAGAGGAACCAACCCGACACCGATCAGCAGTGTGATCTCTGCGATCATAGATGGTGCTCGAGCGGGTACCCCCTCCGGTCTCCCGACGCACCGTCCCTCCCAATTCCATTGGTTCGGGAGAGAGGGTGCGGGAGGATGGAACAACCAGACCCCGATCTAGACGTCCACGAGTAGCCAGCATGTTGTCCAGCCTGATGGACATGTCCACCAGCTGGTCGAAGTTAAGGGTGGTGTCTCTACAGGCCAGCTCCCGACGGACGTCCTCGCGTAGGCTACAATGGTAATGGTCGATCAGGGCCCTGTCGCTCCATCCAGCGCTGGCAGCCAAGGTCCTAAACTCCAAAGCAAACTCCTGGGCACTCCTCGTCCCCTGCCTCAGATGATAGAGAAGCTCACCCGCCGTTTTTCCTTCGGGAGGATGGTCGAATACTCTCCTGAAATAACGGGTGAACTCCTCAAAATGGTCCAACGCCGCATTCTCCTCTCTACACACAGCGCTGGCCCACTCCCGGGCTCTCCCGGTGAGGCATGAGACGAGGGCGGAACTCTTCTCCCGGTCGGATGGTACTGGGGAGACCGTGGCCAGATATAAGTTCAGTTTAAGGAGGAAACCCTGGCAGCCAGCAGTATCTCCGTTGTAACCCGTTGGTAGGGGTAAACGGATTTTATTAGGTTCAGGTGGGGAAAACGCGTTAACGGTAAATCCCAGTTGTGGCAGTGGAGGCGCTGGAGAAACTCCCTGTCTCTCAAAGCGATCCATATTCTGGACAATACGATCCATGATGGCGCTCAAACAGTCAATCTCCTTAGCTTGTTCCATAATGCGCTTTTCTACCTCCATGGCCGTCGTGTCCTCTCCTGCTGACTTCATATATTTAGGTCAGAGATTCTGTCACAGCGGCGTGTATAGGTGGCAGAGGAAGTCAGGCGCAGGAGAGTCAAAAATAGAGTGTAGCATGGAGTACTTTAATAGAAGTCCCAGTAATTAACTCCATAACACTCACGAAAAATATAATACAAAAATCTGGGTACGAATACCTAACGCACACCTATACACAAACAACACAACACTAGACAACGAACAATCTCTGACAAACACATGAAGGGAAACAGAGGGTTAAATACACAACAGGTAATGAAATGGGATTGACAACAGGTGTGTGGGAAGACAAGACAAAACCAATGGAAAATGAAAAATGGATCGATGATGACTAGAAGACCGGTGAAGTCGACCGCCGAACACCGCCCGGACAAGGAGAGGCAACGACTTCGGCAGAAGTCGTGACACGGTCACTACAAAGACACAGACGTCTTAACTTAGTTGCCAGAGGAATTTCAGCATGAGGCCAGTGGTGACTTTAATACAATTACAAAATGATTTTAAAACATGCATCCTGTTTGCAATAAGGCACTAAAGTAAAACTGCAAAACACGTGGCAAAGAAATTTACTTTATGTATTTAATAAAAAGTTCAATGTTTGGGGCAAATCCAACACAACACTGAGTATCACTCTTCATATTTTTAAGCATGGTGGTGGCTGAATTATGTTATGGGTAAGGAATAGGGAGATTTTTAGAATAAAAAGAAACAGAATAGAGCTTAGCACAGGTGAAATCCTAGAGACAGATACTGATACTGGGAGACAAATGCACCTTTCAGCAGGACAATATATACACTGGAGCTGCTTACCAAGATGACATTAAATGTTCCTGAGTGGCCTAGTCACAGTTTTGACTTAAATCGTCTTGAAAATCTATGTCAAGACTTGTAAATGGCTGTCAACAACCAACTTGAAAGAGCTTGAAGAATATTTGAAAGGATTATGTGGAAATATTGTACAATCCAGGTGTTCAAAGCTCTTAGAGACTTACCCAGAAAGACTCACAGCTGTAATCGCTGTTAAAGGTGATTCTAACATGTATTGACTCAGGAGGTTGAATACTTATCTAAGATACTTACAGTGCATTCAGAAAGTATTCAGACCCCTTGACTTTTTCCACATTTTGTTATGTTACAGCCTTATTTTAAAATTTATTACATTGTTCCCCCCCCCCTCATCAATCTACACACAATACCCCATAATGACAAAGCAAAAACAAATAAAAAACTGTAATATCACATTTACATAATTATTCAGACCCTTTACTCAGTACTTTGTTGAAGCACTTTTGGCAGCGATTCCAGCCTACAGTCTTCTTGGGTATGACTCTACAAGCTTATCACACCTGTATTTGGGGAGTTTCTCCCATTCTTCTCTGCAGATCCTCTAAAGCTCTGTCAGGTTGGATGGGGAGCGTCGCTGCACAGCTATTTTCAGGTCTCTCCAGAGATGTTCGATCGGGTTCAAGTCCGGGCTCTGGCTGGGCCACTCAAAAACATTCAGAGACTTGTCCTGAAGCCACTCCTGCATTGTCTTGGCTGTGTGCTTATGGTCGTTGTCCTGTTGGAAGGTGAACCTTCACCCCAGTCTGAGCACTCTGGAGCAGGTTTTCATCAAGGATCTCTCTGTACTTTTCTCCGTTCATCTTTCCCTCGATCCTGACTAGTCTCCCAGTCCCTGCCACTGAAAAACATCCCCACAGCATGATGTTGCCACCACCATGCTTCACCGTAGGGATGGTGCCAGGTTTCCTCCAGACGTGACACTTGGCATTCAGGCCAAATAGTTCAATCTTGGTTTCATCAGACCAGAGAATCTTGTTTCTCATGGTCTGAGAGTACTTTAGGTGCCCTTTGGCAAACTCCAAGCGGGCTGTGCCTTTTACTGAGGAGTGGATTTCATCTGGCCACTCTACCATAAAGGCCTGATTGGTATAGTGCTGCAGAGACAGTTGTCCTTCTGGAATCTTCTCCCATCTCCACAGAGGAACTCTGGAGCTCTGGCAGAGTGACTATCGGGTTCTGACCAAGGCTCTTCTCCCCCAGTTTTTATTATTTTTATTAAACCTTTATTTAACCAGGAAGGGCTCATTGAGATTTAAAATCTCTTTTTCAAGAGCGTCCTGGCTAAGATAGGCAGCACCAAGTCATTACAAATATTACAGACAAACAACATGAAAAACTACAAGTAATCTAGTAAAAACCATAGAATTCACAAGAGTATAACAAAATCAAAAACAGCAAATTTGACAGGTCATGTAATCAGTCTCAAGATCATTCATTAGTGATTTAAAAATACCGATCGGGGCAAGTTTTTCCAGTTTAAAAGTATTTTGTAAGGCGTTCCAATATGATGGCGCAGAGTACATAAAAGCCCTTTTACCAAATTCAGTGTGGACATTTGGAACAGTTAGCAGGATAAAGTCCAGTGAACGAAGAGAGTACCCACCACATTTCTGAACAATAACAATTTGTGGCCTGCTGGAGGTCATTTTGCAGGGCGCTGGCAGTGCACCTCCTTGCACAAAGGCGGAGGTAACGGTCCTGCTGCTGGGTTGTTGCCCTCCTACGGCCTCCTCCACGTCTCCTGATGTACTGGCCAGTCTCCTGGTAGCGCCTGCATGCTCTGGACACTACGCTGACAGACACAGCAAACCTTTTTGCCACAGTTCGCATTGATGTGCCATCCTGGATGAACTGCACTACCTGAGCCACTTGTGTGGGTTGTAGACTCCGTCTCATGCTACCACTAGAGTGAGAGCACCGCCAGCATTCAAAAGTGACCAAAACATCAGCCAGGAAGCATAGGAACTGAGAAGTGGTCTGTGGTCACCACCGGCAGAATCACTCCTGTTTTGGGGGGTGTCTTGCTAATTGCCTATAATTTCCACCTTTTGTCTATTCCATTTGCACAACAGCATGTGAAATTTATTGTCAATCAGTGTTGCTTCCTAAGTGGACAGTTTGATTTCACAGAAGTGTGATTGACTTGGAGTTACATTGTGTTGTTTAAGTGTTCCCTTTATTTTTTTGAGCAGTGTATATATTACCTAAACTACCTCGACTAACCTGTTCCCCTGCACATTGACTCTTGAACCGGTACACCCTGTATATAGCCTCGTTACTGTTATTTTATTGTTGCTCTTTAATTATTTGTTATTTATCTATTTTCTTCTTTTGTTTTATTTAGATTTTTTAGTTTTGAACTTCAGTTCATTTAGTAAATACTTTCTTAACACTTATTTTTCTTAAAGCTGCATGTTGGTTAAGGGCTTGTGAGTAAGCATTTCACTGTTAGGGCTACACCTGTTGTATTCAGCACATGTGACAAATAAAATTTGATTTGCTTTGAGAGACTGTAGAACAACAACAGGAAGTGTTTGGTTGGAGTCATTGTAGCTAAACGTGGCAGAACCAGTTATTGAGTGTAAGGGGGCAATTACTTTTTCACACAATGGGCATTGGGTGTTTCATAACTTTGTTTATGAAATGAATGAAATAAGTATGTAATTGATGTGTTATTTGTTCACTCAGGTTCCCTTTATCTAATATTAGGTTTTGGTTGAAGATCTGAAAACATACAGTATCAAAAATACGTAAAAGTAGAGAAAATTAGAAAGGGGGCAAATACTTTTTCCATGCCACTGCATATCAGTGCACACAGTGATTGAGAAGCCTTCATCTATAGATATGAAGTAACATCCATGGTATTTCATGATCCGGTAGCTAAGTGTTAAGACCTTGAACGGTCCCCTTTCATTGAATCAGCCCAGCACCACCGGCTTTGTTAAGGCAAAAAAAAGTATAATAAAAGTGAGAGTTCAGTTCTCTGAAACGTAAACACTTCTAAGAGTTAGACTTTTCATGTCTTGTCTTCCTCTATCTTTTCTGCTCGGTTTAGTGACAAAGGTAGCAATTTGATTAGCTTTTTTAAAAAATATTTCAGACAGTGACAGTAGCGAGAACCACAAGCTGTAATCATGTGGTCCGTTAGCACTCTTTATCAGAAATGTTGCTCAGGACGACAACAGAATTATTAAGAAATAGATATTATAAAATTGAAATATCAAAGACAATATCTAGGCACCTCAAATGATGCAAATATGAACAAGTATTACTAGTATGTACAGTTGAAGTCAGAGGTTTACATACACCTTAGCCAAATACATTTTAACTCAGTTTTTTCAAATTTCTGACATTTAATCCTAGTAAAAATGTTCCTGTTTTAGGTCAGTTAGGATCACCACTTTATTTTAAAAATGTGAAATGTCAGAATAATAGTAGAGAGAATTATTTATTTCAGCTTTCATTTCTTTCATCACATTCCCAGTGGGTCAGAAGTTTACATACACTCAATTAGTATTTGGTAGCACTGCCTTTAAATTGTTTAACTTGGGTCAAACGTTTTGGGTACCCTTCCACAAGCTTCCCACAATAAGTTTGGTGAATTTTGGCTCCTTCCTCCTGACAGAGCTGGGGTAACTGAGTCAGGTTTGTAGGCTTCCTTACTTGCACACGCTTTTTCAGTTCTGCCCACACATTTTCTATATGATTGAGGTCAGGGCTTTGTGATGGCCACTCCAATACCTTGACTTTGTTGTCCTTAAGCCATTTTGCCACAACTTTGGAAGTATGCTTGGGGTCATTGTCCATTTTGAAGACCCATTTGCGACCAAGCTTTAACTTCCTGACTGATGTCTTGAGATGTTGCTTCAATATATCAACATAATTTTCTATCCTCATGATGCAATCTATTTTGTGAAGTGCACCAGTCCCTCCTGCAGCAAAGCACCCCCACAACATGATGCTGCCACCCCCGTCCTTCACGGTTAGGATGGTGTTCTTCAGCTTGCAAGCATCCCCCTTTTTCGATGGTCATTATGGCCAAACAGTTCTATTTTTGTTTCATCAGACCAGAGGACATTTCTCCAAAAAGTACGATCTTTGTCCCCATGTGCAGTTGCAAACCGTAGTCTGGCTTTTTTTATGGTGGTTTTGGAGAAGTGGCTTCTTCCTTGCTGAGCGGCCTTTCGGGTTATGTCGGTATAGGACTCGTTTTACTGTGGATATAGATACTTTTGTACCTGTTTCCTACAGCATCTTCACAAGGTCCTTTGCTGTTGTTCTGGGATTGATTTGCACTTTTCGCACTAATGTACGTTCATCTCTAGGAGACAGAATGCGTTTCCTTTCTGAGCGGTATGACAGCTGCGTGGTCCCATGGTGTTTATACTTTCGTACTATTGTTTGTACTGATGAACATGGTACCTTCAGGCGTTTGGAAATTGCTTCCAAGGATGAACCGGACTTGTGGAGGTCTACAATTTTTTTTCTGAGGTCTTGGCTGATTTCTTTTGATTTTCCCATGATGTCAAGCAAAGAGGCGCTGATTTTGAAGGTAGACCTTGAAATACATCCACAGGTACACCTCCAATTGACTCAAATTATGTAAATTAGCCTATCAGAAGCTTCTAAAGCCATGACATAATTTTCTGGAATTTTCCAATCTGTTTAAAGGCACAGTCAACTTAGTGTATGTAAACTTCTGACCCACTGGAATTGTGATACAGTGAATTATAAGTGAAATAATCTGTTTGTGAACAATTGTTGGAAAACTGAATTGTGTCATGCACAAAGTAGATGTCCTAACCGACTTGCCAAAACTATAGTTAGTTAACAAGACATTTGTGCAGTGGTTGAAAAACAAGTTTTAATGACTCCAACCTAAGTGTATGTAAACTTCCAACTTCAACTGTATACATTTGTAATTCCACCTTGCAGAGTGCTTGTTTTAGCCAGCAGCATACCCCCATACATCCCAGTGCTGGCTTGTCTCTTAATAAAGCTAAGCAGGGTTGGTCCCTAAATGAAAGACCAGATGCTGCTGGAAGTGGTCTTGGAGTGCCAGTAGGAGGCACTCTTTTCTCCTATCCCCCCCAAAAGATCCCAATACCCCAGTGCAGTGATTGGGGACATTGCCCTGTGTAGGGTGCCATCTTTCAAATTGGATCCTGACTCTCTGTCGTCACTAAAGATCCCATGGCACGGCACTTATCATAAGTAGGGGTGTTAACTCCAGATGTTATGCTACATTTCTCATTTGGCCCTCCTACCATTATGGCCACCTAATCATCCCCAGCTTCCAATTGGCTCATTCATCCCCCCTCCTCTCTGCTGCAAATATTCCCCGGTTCACTGCTGTAAATGAGAATGTGTTCTGATTCAACTTAACTGGTCAAATTAAGGGATCTTTTTTTTTTCAAAGGCACACATACAGTAAGTGTACACAAACTGAGCATCTCCTGCTATGCAGCTATGGCATGTACAGGTACAGGTGGTCTGGAAAGTGAACAGCAAATACAGTATGTCCTCTGTTAGGCCACAAACAAATCCAGTCAACGTGCTTGTTGTCACTTATCCCAGCTAGTGACGTGTCCGTTTCAGTGAAGGACTCCTGGAAAATAATTATTTCCCTGTACATCACTCTCAGGTTTCAGAGAAGCCTATCCTTCCCATTCACTGTGCTCCTGTCATGCCCTGGCCTTAGTATTATTTGTTTTATTTATTATTTTAGTTAGGTCAGGGTGTGACATGGGGTATGTGTGTATTTTGGGGTATTATATGGTAGAGGGGGTGTTTGTTGTAGTTTATGGTTTTGTGTTGAGTGTATGTGTCTAGCTGTGTCTATGTTGGGTGTAGTTCTAGGAAAGTCTATGGTGGCCGGAATGGGTTCTCAATTAGAGACAGCTGATTTCGGTTGTCTCTAATTGGGAGCCATATTTAAGGCTGCCATAGGCTTTAGCTGTTTGTGGGTCATTGTTTGTGTATATGTATAGTTCGACGTAAGTAGTTTGTGTGTGCACTTACGTTTGAAGTTTTCACGATCGTTTGTTGTTTTTTCGTTAGTGTTGTATAAGTGTGTAGTGTTCATCTTCGTCGTTGCTATTAAAAAAGAAGATGTATTCAAATCATGTTGCGCCTTGGTCCTCTCGTTCATGTCAACGCGATCGTGACAGAATGACCCACCTATACCGGATCAAGCAACATGACCAGCGGCAACAGGAGCAGCACAAAGAGGAATGGAAATGGGAGCGTAATCTGGACTACACTACATGGGAGGAGATCGACAGGTGGGCGATCGACCCAGGGCGAGTGCCGGAGCCAGCCTGGGATTCTCTGGCGCAGTGTGAGGAGGGATACCGGCGAATGGAGGCAGCACGACGACGCGGTAGGAAGCCTGTGAGTCAGCCCAAAAAATTTCCTGGGGGGAGGCTAAGAGGTAGTGGGCCGAGGGCAGGTAGGAGACCTGCGCCCACTTCCCAGGCTAACCGTGGAGAGCGGGAGTACGGGGGACACCGTGTTACGCAGTAGAGCGCACGGTGTCTCCTGTACGTGTTCATAGCCCAGTGCGGGTTATTCCACCTTCCCGCACTGGTAGGGCTAGATTGGGCATTGAGCCAGGTGCCATGATACCGGCTCAACGCGTCTGGTCTCCAGTGCGTCTCCTCGGGCCGGTATACATGGCACCAGCCTTAGGCCTGGTTTCCCCGGTTCGCCTACATAGCCCGGTGCGGGTTATTCCACCTTCCCGCACTGGTCGGGCGACGGGGAGCATTCAACCAGGTAAGGTTGGGCAGGCTCGGTGTTCAAGGGAACCAGTACGCCTGCACGGTCCGGTATTTCCGGCGCCACCTCCCCGCCCCAGTTCAGTTCCACCAGTGCCTACACCACGTAACAGGCTTCCAGTGTGTCTCCAGAGCCCTGTTCCTCCTCCACGCACTCGTCCTATGGTGCGTGTCTCCAGCCCGGTACCACCAATTCCGGCACCACGCACTAAGCCTCTTGTGCGTCTCCAGAGTCCTGTGCATCCTGTTGCTGCTCCCCGCATTAGCCCTGAGATGCGTGTCCCCAGTCCGGTACCACCAGTTCCGGCCCCACGCACTAGGCCTAATGTGCGTCCCCAGGGTCCAGTATGCCCTGTTCCTTCCCACCGCACTAGCCTGAAAGTGCGTGCCTTTAGCCCGGTGCCTCCAGTTCCGGCACCACGCACCAGGCCTACAGTGCGCCTCATCCGGCCAGAGCCATCCGTCTCCCCAGCGCCGTCTGAGCCATCCGTCTCCCCAGCGCCGTCTGAGCCATCCGTCTGCCCAGTGCCGTCTGAGCCATCCGTCTGTCCAGAGCCATTAGAGCCGCCCGTCTGTCCCGAGCCGTCAGAGCCATTAGTCAGTCAGGAGCCGCTAGAGCCATTCGTCAGTCAGGATCTGCCAGAGCCGCCAACCAGACAGGATCTGCCAGAGCCGCCAACCAGACAGGATCTGCCAGAGCCGCCAACCAGACAGGATCTGCCAGAGCCGCCAACCAGACAGGATCTGCCAGAGCCGCCAACCAGACAGGATCTGCCAGAGCCGCCAACCAGACAGGATCTGCCAGAGCCGCCAACCAGACAGGATCTGCCAGAGCCGCCAACCAGACAGGATCTGCCAGAGCCGCCAACCAGACAGGATCTGCCAGAGCCGCCAACCAGACATGAGCGTCCGGATCCGTCTGCCAGCCATGAGCGTCCGGATCCGTCAGCTAGCCATGAGCAGCCAGATCTGTCAGCCAGCCATGAGCCGTCCAACCAGGATCCGCCGGAGCCGTCATCCAGCCAGGATCTGCCCATTATCCTGGTGTTGCCCCTTATCCTGGTGCTGCCCCTTATCCTGGTGCTGCCCCTTATCCTGGTGCTGCCCCTTATCCTGGTGCTGCCCCTTATCCCGGTGCTGCCCCTTATCCCGGTGCTGCCCCTTATCCCGGTGCTGGCCCTTATCCCGGTGCTGGCCCTTATGACTATGGTGGGGTGGGGACCACGACCAGTGCCGGAGCCGCCGCCGTGGAAGGAAGCCCACCCAGACCCTCCCCTAGACTATGTGTTGGTGCGTCCGGAGTTCGCGCCTTAAGGGGGGGGTTATGTCACGCCCTGGCCTTAGTATTATTTGTTTTATTTATTATTTTAGTTAGGTCAGGGTGTGACATGGGGTATGTGTGTATTTTGGGGTATTATATGGTAGAGGGGGTGTTTGTTGTAGTTTATGGTTTTGTGTTGAGTGTATGTGTCTAGCTGTGTCTATGTTGGGTGTAGTTCTAGGAAAGTCTATGGTGGCCGGAATGGGTTCTCAATTAGAGACAGCTGATTTCGGTTGTCTCTAATTGGGAGCCATATTTAAGGCTGCCATAGGCTTTAGCTGTTTGTGGGTCATTGTTTGTGTATATGTATAGTTCGACGTAAGTAGTTTGTGTGTGCACTTACATTTGAAGTTTTCACGATCGTTTGTTGTTTTTTCGTTAGTGTTGTATAAGTGTGTAGTGTTCATCTTCGTCGTTGCTATTAAAAAAGAAGATGTATTCAAATCATGTTGCGCCTTGGTCCTCTCGTTCATGTCAACGCGATCGTGACAGCTCCCGCCCTATATCCCCCGTACATGAAAGCACAGGACGAAGTCTTGTCACAAACCTCACGTTTCTCACAAGAAAACAAGAAATGAAAACGAATCACTCAACAATAACAAACAAGGTGGGATCAATCCACGCTCCCTTTGTTCATCTGTGCATCCATATCCACCTACATTCCCGTGGTGTTGGCCTTTCATTCTGATGTACTGAACGGTGAGACTCAGTTGAAACCTGGTCATGAACTGTGGATCTTTGCACATCAGTCCCGCTGCCACGAGTGGAGGTGATAGGAGGTGAGGAATGGGGGTTATACATTGGTCTCAAGGCCATTCAAATCAATGGCACAGTGGTCCTTATCCTTCTTCAGTTGCCTGTGTGGCACGGGGGGGGGGGGGGGGGTTCTTTCCTCCAGCTGCATGAGACAGGCCGTGTCGGAGGGGATGGCTTCTGGTTTGACCCCTGGGTCCGGCGGAGGCGGCTGGAAGCTACTGTTGTTGTTCTGACAGTTCATCAGCTGCTGGATGTTTCTCATGGGCTTGGTCTCACAGATCAGAGGCAATTAGCTCAGAGGGGGAGTGGCGATGGCGAGATGGGGGGAGAGAGAGGGGGGGGGGGGGGTAATCAAGATATATAGGGAGAGGGGGAATGGGTGAGAGGATTATGGATAAAGGAACAGGTGGGGAAAAGGAAACATATAGACAGGAAGTTGGAGACAAATTGGGCTGAAATGTAGAGGACGGGAGACGACAGAGACAGATAGACACAGAGACAGATAGACATTATCAGTCAAGTTTTCCAGACATACCTCACACAAAACATAGTCTCTAGCTTATTCAATAGAAAAATTAATGTGTGTCATAAATAACCCCACTGCATATGGCAGAGCAGGACAGATAGACTAGTCTGTGCCCTCTGAGCCAGCATGTCTGTGACCTGAGTTGAGTATCAACAGGAGTTGTACTCTGTGGGGAACTAGCTAGTTTTGATGATGGCAGCATGTGCAATAGTGTGAAAGGGGCATAATAGAGGCACCATAGTGTGATAAGGGTATTATAGAGGCAGATAGTCACCCCATCTCCTTCTTTTATTAAGTATTTTCTACAGATGTGGGCCATGAAACCTGTGGCCAACGCATCCCCCATCACATTCACCATGGTCAGGAATCTGTCTCTGGAAGCAAGAGAGGAGCAGGAGACAGGTTTTCAGAGTAAGACGTGTGTGTGTACTGTATGTTTGTGTGTGAGTGTGTGAGTGAGTGTGCAAGTGTGTGAGTGTGTGTATGTGCGTGTGGATGGGGTTGATTGATTTCCAGCCAGTTACCCCTGTGACAGACATAATGTGCATGTACAGTCTTTCATTCTGTACGACATCTTGCTGTACATTGAAAAAGGTTCTAAATGGTTCTTCCTCAGATTCCTTGGAGAACTCTTGCCGGATCAAGAACCTTTGAGTTAAGTGTGGGGTTCTTGACATGGTATTTAACCTTCTTCAGAATTCTGAAAGGTTCTTGAAATGTATTGAAGCCTGCAGATGTGTCCTTTTCACAGCACACAACAAAATAGGCCGTGTTAACTAGCATGTGTTAAAATGAACATGGTAAAGATTTCAAATAACACTCAGTGGTGTAAAATAACCCCAATGCTGGTGTTAATAACCAGTGTTGAACCAAAACCATGCCTGTCATTATCATATTTCCCAGCATGCTCTATTGCAGGTTGATTTTTAGAATTGTTTGCTTCAATATGTATGTTTTTGCATTTACATTGATTGATGAATTCATCTTATGCTACTCAAATATAAGTAACATACATTTTTCTAAACTATTCCAATCGGTTACTTTGCCTTCTTCCACACGTTACTGAAATAGTTGTTCCAGTTTAGATGTTTAAGTTAATCTCATATCATTGTCTTTCCAACCCTGGCAGTCATTCATATTGCAGGTTGCGGGTGAATACAAATTCCAAAATGTTGGAAATCCCCACCCTAGCTGGTTCCAATAGGCATTACACATCACTTTGCAAGCCACCATAATGTGACATGCAGGCCTGCTGTGGCCTATAAACTATTAGTTTCAGTCCACTGTATTAGGGTAAAACTAGGCCTTACGAAATATATATTGTATTCTTAGGGGGAAATTTCCGACCCGAGTTGCATGCGTTTATGGAACGTAATTCCCTTTTTATGCACTTTTCTCTCTACACGTATTCTGACCTTGAATTTAGGCTTAAGAATAGCATGCTATTCACCCGCTATTTCTTTGGGGTGGAGGTATGTCTACAGATACACATTATTCTGACCTTCTCTCATAATTGCACCACATTTACACGCAATGAAACGAGGAATAAGGTTGAGCAACCTGACGGTTCCAAGTAGAACAACCTCTACTTTTCCCGATAGAAATAGAGTAAAGGGGATTGTAAATATAAACAAGTTTGGAAAACTTCATATAATAATATTACATTACTCATCAATATTAGCAGAACATTGCAGCAATATTTTCATAAATTCTTCCAAGTATGTTTTCAGAGCAATTGTGGATCGTCATAACCTTACAGTATAACCTTAGAGTCTTTACAAGATTCTTGCAGTAATGTTTGTTGTTTGTTATAGGTTTTAATAGCAATATCTCCATCAACCTTAGCTGAATATTGCTGAAGTATGTTCAGGGAATGTTATTAGAACAATCATGTCATAATGTCACACTATAACTTTATGAGAACATTGTAGAAATATTCCCTGTTTGTTGTTATGGGTGTTTTGAATAACGTTTCCTCAGAACCACGTCTATTGCTCCCACACTTTGTTGCAATTGCGGGAACATTGTTATTATATTCCCTGGCAACCTTTCGACAAACATTGTGAACAACACTTTAGTGAATATTAGCATAATGTTCCAAAGATATTTAAATTCAAACATTTTTTACAGAAAAACATGGGGTGATCCAAAACATTCTTTGAATGTTTGTGGGACGTTATCATTCTGATGTTAGCTCAAACCCTAACCATAACTTAGCTAATGTTCTGGAAATGTTTCCAGTTTGCTGGGCTGTTTGTTGTTATCAATACACATCATTGGTTATTAGGCCTATGCAGGAGCTTTATTTGACTACCCTGTTGCAGGACAGTAATTCACATTTCCTGTTGTTGCAGGATTATGTTCCTGCTGTGAGAAACTGGTCAATATAAGATCCTATACCTAGGTAGGTGTCTTGGATGACATCTCCATTAGTGTTAGCGGAATGTTTCAGTAATGTTTCCTCAAAACCAATTTAAATGAATCCAGACATGATTGCTGAAGAATGTTAAGGGAACGTTATTGGAACATTAAAGTCCTAAATTCACACTATAACTTTATGAGAGCATTGTGTGAATATTCGCTGCTTGTTGTTGTGGGTGTTTTTAACAACATCTCCATCAACATTAACAGAACGTTCTCATAATTTCTATTAATTTCACATTTTGTTGCGGCAGAATTTTCAAAAACATTACTGGTGAATTGTGTTATTACATTACCTGGAAACCTACTGAGATTTTTTTGTGGAATGTTCTGTGGTGGTTTTTACAGATGTTGTGCACAATATTTTAGTGAACATTAGGATAACATTCCAAGGATATTTGATTTGATTTGATTCTCTTTTAGTCCCCATTTGGACTAATCTTCCAAGAGTCCTTAAACATTAATATACAATTTATAATACGAACACATTTCCACATATAACACACTATTACAAACATCCATAATATACTAACATAATGACCCAATAAATATTCAATCTAAAAAATATTGATTCTTCATCTACTATAGTCCCACAACATTTCTATGTATTATATTTAAATCGTTTTAAAATAATGTTTACATTTATATATCGAAAGGTTTCTGGTTTGCTCAGTTAATTTATTCCATTTCTTTATTGCTCTAAATCAAAATGTTCTTTTTCCTAATTCTCATTTCTGTCTTGACAACGCATAGATGGTGGACAATCTATTCCTAGTAGTTTGGTTTCTGCCACTTCTTCAATTTGTACTCCTCCCATACTTAATTGTATCCCATGCTGTTTTGGCCTTTTCCTAGTGGAACAGACCAACATAACTTTGAATTTCTTGGTGTTTAAAACAAGTTTGTTTTGGCAAACCCACTCCCTAATATTCTCCAAATCTCTTTGTAAAGCTTGCTGTACCTGTTGAACCGATTGTCTTGCTGCATACATTGTAGTATCATCTGCAAATATAGTAGCTTGAGTTTCAGCTAAGGCATAGGGAAGATCGTTGGTATATATTAAATAAAGAAGTGGCCCAAGGCAGCTGCCCTGCGGTATTCCACAGTTTAACACACGAGGGGAAGAAAATGAACCATTGATATAGGTGGACTGTTTCCTGTCAGTTAGATATGACTGTACCCAATTCAATACTACCTCCTTAAAACCATAATGCATTAATTTTGTTAAAATTGTTTCATGATCCACTAAATCAAATGCTGCACTGAAATCTAAAAGTAGTACACTCACAAACGTGCCATTATCCATAGCATTGAGCCACTGGTCAGTCATGTCAACCAATGCAGTGGTAGAGGAATGGTTTTTGCGATATTTAATTGAAAACATTTTCCCCCCAAAAACTAACATTTAGTTATCAAAAACATTCTTTGAATGTTTTTGGGATGTTATCATTCTAATGTTAGATAAAACCCTAACTAGAGCTTAGGTAATGTTCTGGGAATGTTCCCGGATTGCTGGTGTTGGAACTTAGATTTGAATTGAGCCCATTTTAATCTGTTTATAATTGCATAATTAACCTAGCAGTAGTAATCATTGTGTTACGAGTTACATGGAACGATCTATGTGCATTTTATTTGGTCAGAGGGAGTGGGGGCCTGTCTCTGAGGGCAAGAATGTTGGGGGGCTAGGGTCAGTCTGTTATATCTGGAGTATTTCTCTTGTCTTATCCGGTGTCCTGTGTGAATTTAAGTATGCTCTCTAATTCTCGCTCTCTCTCTTTCTTTCATTCTATCTCTCTCAGACAACCTGAGCCCAAGGACCATGCCTCAGGACTACCTGGCCTGAGGACTCCTTGCTGTCCCCAGTCCACCTGGTTGTGCTGCTGCTCCAGTTTCAACTGTTTTGCCTGCGGCTATGGAACCCTGACCTGTTCACTGGACGTGCTACCTGTCCCAGACCTGCTGTTTTCAACTCTCTAGAGACAGCAGGAGCGGTAGAGATACTCTGAATGATCGGCTATGAAAAGCCAACTGACATTTACTCCTGAGGTGCTGACCTGTTGCACCCTCTACAACCACTGTGATTATTATGGTCATCTATGAACATCTTGGCCATGTTCTGTTATAATCTCCACCCGGCACATCCAGAAGAGGACTGGCCACCCCTCATAGCCTGGTTCCTCTCTATGTTTCTTCCTAGGTTCTGGCCTTTCTATGGCCACTTCTACACCTGCATTGCTTACTGTTTGGGGTTTTAGGCTGGGTTTCTGTACAGCACTTTGTAACATCAGCTGATGTAAGAAGGGTGTAAGATAAATACATGTGATTGATTGAATGATTCCACAAGGGTTGAATAGGAGCCATGTGTCTGGTGTTAGAGCCAATACATTGTAATTACTGTTATAAAACACTGTGTTATATCTTTACTGTGTTATATCATTATATACTCTTAATATGAATATACTGTATTTATATATTATTAAGGCTTTAAAGTAGTGTTAGGTTTAAACTCTTTGTGTATGAGAAGTGCAATTATCTAGTGGACAGCAGTAGACTATAGGAATGGGTACTCCCCATAACTCAAGGCCTCACCTGATAAGAAGATCTGTGAAAGGTATGGAGGAGTACGAAGGTTCCTGAGTCAAGCTGGGACATGATAACACCAACATGAGGAACATACTCAGTTCTTGCCCAGCAACAGAGACTGATTGTTCATCCTAGAAATTAGAACCTAACATTTGGCGTTGTTGGCAGGATTCACCACGATCTACAGTCGAACTAACGATTCCGAATCAGTGGAACAGGAACCGGCACAAAACAAGATAGGCAAAGTTCCTAAACCTGTTACCCCTCATCATGGCATCTTGGGGAGACGAGGGACATAGGCTGAATATAACATGTATAGAAAACGGACCTAGAAAGCCTGAAGTTATTCAGTAGGCCCACTGTGTACACGACCGGTCGTAGACCTAGGGTTTTGGAGTCCCCTAGGAAGGTTTAGCCACCATATAGGTTAGTCTAGGCACTGTGGGCATGGCATGATTAGGTGGGTTCATCCCCCACATAGGTAAGACTGAACACTGCGGGCACAGCATGCTTAGGAGGGTTTTGGCCACATATAGGTTAGACTGGGCACTACGGACACGGCGTGCTTAGGAATGTTTAGCCCCCATATAGGTTAGACTAGGCAATGTGGGCACAGCGTGCATAGGAAGATTTATCCCCCATATAGGTTAGATACTGTAGGGACTGTGGGCACTGCGTGCCTAGGAGGGTTTAACCATCCCCTAGGACTAGGAGTTGAAGTCCCCTAGGAGCGTTGAGGGGGAGTGGCCGTCCCTACGACATGTCTGTTTAACTGTCTGTATTGTCAGTGTGGTATTGGAGAAGTTGGCACATCTGTATACTAGTACGCATGGTGAAGGTTGCATGTAAGTTCTGGAGAAAGGGACATTAAACAGAGCCATGAATACACTGAAAGTGGCCCACAAGCAATCTAACAATTCGGCTTGAGTATGGGAAAATGTTTAGCAAATTTGATAACATTGTTTAGCACTTCCCTGCTGATGGAAAATTCCATACTGATTATCTGAGATGATAACTGTGAGTTGGCACAAGTGTTTTAACGTCAGCGTTCTATCAATGGAAAGGTAAAACCGATAAAACCAAAACTAAAGACCTGCAAGGTCAACTAAACTAGACGACTCCAGTAAGACGTGACCAATAAAAACTAGGAGTAACTGGGGTGGAATCTAAAGCTATGCAACTACTTACTGCCCATGCCATTGACAGTAGGTCCAATAACAATACCAGGATCATTCTTTATGGTAGCTGGGGTAGAACCGATTTTAGGTTTGGATAATCTTTGTGAACTGTGGGCAAAAGACGCCTTTAGATTGCGGTCTTATCAAAGGGTGTAAACCTACCGTGGTGGAGGGAATTCCGGGGGCTGGGGACTCAGTGGCAATGGATATCCTGATATTACTGGAAAGGAGTATACTTATACAAGAACCAACTCATTGTAACAGCCCCTATTTCTAGTGAGAAATGAAAGGACGTAGTGTATCACAGTGGATTCCCATGTATTACTATCAAACATTCAGTTAGGATAACACCTATACCCACATCAATACTATTCATTCTCTGGGATGACCAAACACTCCACGTACGCTCAGAAAAAAACCCTGGCGTTTTTACATTTGAGACACTTTATTCCATCTTATTCTGAAATAGGTGAACCTCTTACATGACGAAAGAGAGGAGGGGGTCCTCATGAGAGAATAGAGTGGAGCCAAGATTGTGAGGAAGCGTTTTATAGAAACAATTCAAGATTGTGAGGAGGCATTTGTAGAGTTAAAGAATCAGTTGTGTCAAGTGCCTGCATTGGGGTTGGCAAAACCTGACAATTCCATGCATGAATAAGATAGTTACTGTGGTAAGTTATGCAGAACCATGGGGGAAAAGACAGACCAGTCATGTACTGGAGTAAATCTTTAGGCAAATGGAATGCCACTGTGACTAGAAGTACAAGCAACCAAAATGGTTCTGCATAACACCGCCTCGATTACTATGGGTCAAATGCAGTTGCAACTATTGTTTACAGTACAAAATCCCAACATGCCCGTTGGACAAAATGGAAAATGATGCAGAAATCTGTAAGGGGTAATTCAATCGATACAGTACGTTTTAATTTGGTGAACATTGGATCTGGCTGATATATTTCATAATATGGGAGCATTACATATTCATCTCAAAATAAGACATTAATGAGTGTGAAGCAAATAGTGAATATACCACGCCGATTGGTAATAAATATATACAGTAAAAACTTTAGGGTAGATTCAAATACAAACGATACCTTCCAATAAGGAGAAAGTAAAGGGGGGGGGGGGGCAGTGGCTTCCCTGTAAACAGAAGTTATCATGTGTGGTTTTGTCTGTAATTAAAACCTTTTTGCTCACCTGGTAAAGTATTGTTAGAGGGTAAGAGAGGTAGAGTATAGTAGAGATTGTAGAGGGTGGGGAAATGTACTGGGTGATGGTGATTGAGAGGGCTTTCCTGTTGAGAAGAGTGGATGAGTCGGAGTTGAGGGAAACAGATAGGTAGACTAGTGAAAGTAACAACGAAAGTGAGAAAGAAAGGAAATGGGAAAATAAATGGGAGGTAAGATAGAAAGATTTAGAACTTTTAGGACTGATTAACATTTAGCATAGTAAAAACGAACAAAATGTGTATTTTCTCTACCAGGAGAGGATGGGGTGTCCCTATCTCTCCCTTTGCAATGCTTCCTGAGGCTGTTGCCTTGGGAGAGCAGTTCGTGAAATTCAGCAATTCTATAAAGTTGGTGCTCTGAATCCTATGTCATTATTGCCCTTGCCCAATGAGGGAGAAGCTCATGAGTGTGATCCAGACTAAATCACTCCAAAGCCTCACCCCGATCTGTAGGAAACAGAACTAGAATCGGGTAAAGTAGGCTATTATACACAGACGGCTCTAGTCACATAACGACAGGAGGAAAGCGAGGGATTGGATATGCTCTGTGTGATGATGTGGCAGCATTTAAAGCTGGCCCATTGCCGCATCAATTTCAGCCCAGGGAGTTGCGCTGTCGGTTGCCAGCAGGGGAGGATGCTACAATATACACAGACTCTCTCTATGCGTTAGGAGTGGTTCATGATTTTGGGACTCTGTGGTCACAAAGGGGCATGCTAACTGCGACAGGAACACTAATTAAATATGGACACAAAGTAGAGGCATTACTAGAAGTGTGTCTATTACCCAGTAGACTAGCTGTGGTAAAATGTGAAGCTCACATCAGTCGTACTGATAAGATAGAAGTAGGGAATTTCTGAGCAGATGAGGCGGCTAAAGCGGAGTCACAATCTAAAACAGAAGATGCGACCAAACTGCATGTAAATCGTGTAAATACTAAAGCTGGGATTCTCAGCAAACTCCCACCAAACAGCTACCACCACCAGACGGATCCTTTACATCATTGCAGATGGACTTTATATGGCCACTTCCTCGAGGGTAGGGGTAAGACTCACGCACTGGTAATTGTGGACTGGTTTTCAGACTCTCCTAAGGGAGGTAATTCCACAATGGGTGAATCAATGTTGTCATACTGTCAGAAAATGACCCATGCCTTGCAGTGCATTCACAAGTAAAATTAACACACGAGGAACGGACCCCAGGATAACCACAAGCACAGCCTGAGTCTTGGGGACTGAGTGTACATCAAGGTCCACCAAGCCGGAGTGTTCGGACAACGCTGGTCCAGGCCCCACACAGTACTACTCACCAGGCCTACAGCAGTGAAAACTACAACCTCTACTCAGTGGGTCCATATTTCTCATGTGAAACGAGATCTGGCTGACGAAGGGGTAAGCTGGAGGAGGAACTACTAGCAGAAGAGCTGGAGAAAAGGAGACTTGAGAGTAGGAGTTATGTTCAGAAAAGTGTCATAACAGCATCCACATGTGTACTGATAACTGTATTCCTTGCACTAGCAGTAGTGATTTATGGGAACTAGATAGATGAGCCGGACAAACGTATCTCTTCGATGAGAGCCCAATGGCCCAAGTACTCCACCAGTGTTTCCTCAGATCAAATATGCAGACATTTATGGATCTCCAGTCAGAACAGAACCTGCCTGAACTCTTCCATTAGTGTATTTTCCGGCTGGCGCCCACATTGCATTCATGTTGTTTTCCTTACTAATAATTACTGTGTGTATTCATATCAAACTAAGTACCTTATTACCATATCATAATACAGTTTCTGTATATCATGGTATGTCATTTCTACTGTAGCACACTGTATTTATGTATGGAGCATAATGTATTCTGTGTATATTCCTTTATTACCGTGGACAAGCAAGGTACGGATTTCATAACCTTTATGGTGTTATATTCAATTTTGATAATGTAGTTGCATTCATCTATTAGTTCTGTGAAACAATGCTAACACCAAGCTGCCCTGGAAGCTGCCCTGGCCTTATCATGACCATTGCATTGGCCTGCATTTGGCCTGTATAGCTCTGCCCTGCCCCCTTGTGGAGCCCTTGTGGAGATCTTCAGTTATTATGTTACTTGTTATATGGTTTTATTGCTATATCCTAATGTTGTCTTCTAATTACTAATAATTCCTCTTTATTCTGTACTTTCAGAAACCACACACACACAGTATGGAACATAACTTGCCAACATCATAACTGGAACTGGACATATTTTGTGCTGAAGATTGAGGACAGCTTTTGTATGCTAGAAATATACTGTTTGGAGAGGGAGTAGGGAGGATGAGGGAGTGGGAAGGATGAGGGAGTGGGGAGGATGAGGGAGTGGGGAGGTGGGTAAAATATTGCCAATAAAATTGCATAATGGGACTTTATTTGATTTACATGCAAAGTGTATGTTCAATTACAAAAAAAGGGGTTTTGGTCTCCAGACAGACTCATCAAAGCAAACAGCAGAGCCAGGAGGGGTGAGGCCTTACAGCTACTGCAGACCTACTGCACCTCACCCACTATAGGTCTGCCTACATCACCACCAGCATCTTCAGAGGGACCTTGGACTTCGTCGGTGGGCAAGGGGTCATCAGATTCAGGGTTCTCAATGGCCACACGGTTGGGGAGCAGCTCATCACTGTCACTGTCAGAATCTGATTCCTCACTGTCATTCTCAGAGTCACTCAGAATTCCAGAATTTTTGCATTTGCGAGTCTGTTATAATCTGTTATAATCTTCCTGTTCCTCTCTAGGTTTTGGCCTTTCTAGGGAGTTTTTCCTAGCCACCGTGCTTCTACACCTGCATTCTAGCTGTTTGGGGTTTTAGGCTGGGTTTCTGTACAGCACTTCGAGATATTATCTGATGTACGAAGGGCTATATAAAATAAAATTGATTGATTGATTGATCGTCTCCTTTTGAAGGATATTATAGTTTCAACTGTGTGTTGTTATTCTCTTTGACATTTGAAATCTGTATTAAGAATCAGGTAGTAGTAATAATTTGTTATACAGTAAATAATTTGGATATTCAGAATCAGAAATGTCCTAAACTAAACTGTTGTTCTGGTCTGTCCTCTCTCGTGGTTATGGCGAAGGTGACACAGATGGTATCTAGATACATGGAAGATAATTAGGTAGAGAACAGTGTAAACCACACCCCCTCTAACCGGCTGAAATAATGGCGAAATTGGCGTTCAGGATGGTCCTTCACCACTTCGACCGTGAGACCTGAGTCCGAGCCAGTAACCTGTACACAGCATCCAGTCGAAGCTATCAACTGCATTTTCTCTCAGGAGTGTGAAATCACTCCATGTGGGGTAGGCACGGAGAGAGATCCTGTCCAAAACGTCTCTCATGCTGAGGTGTAATGGTAGGAAAATGGACAAGACATAATGGACTGTAAAGAACAGTGACATTATCAAGGGCCATCCACTTTGAACATGTGCCATTTAAAAAATTAACTGAAACACTATCTGAAGAAGAACATGAAGAAATGCCAGAAGGATGAGTGCCGGGAGTGGGGGGGTGGGGGGGGCTCAACCATGCCCGTAGTTGATTTAGGCTTATCCAAACTTGTTTATTTGGGGTATCAATTTGATTGTGGAGGTCTGCACACTGCGAAATTGATAGTAATTTAGACTAAGAATGCATTGAGATACAAATCTGTCATTACCACAAGTGATGAGAATAGTTAACGCTAGAAATATAAGATTAATATACTGTATGTGAATGTAAATGTACATTCTGCCAGTATCGGTGTGTGCTAAGTTGAGGGTCTTAAATTAAAGTGATAGAACCAACATGAAGCACTAATGACTGTCATCCTAAATTTGGGTTGGATGAGTTATCAATAGCTATAATTATGATTTGGAAAGGTGAAGCTTGTAGAGACCGAGCTATGCCCCTAAATTGTGAGGAGAGCCACTACATTGTAGTTTAGGCTAGCCTTGCCCAAATCTTATTCTTAGCAAGGTTGGTATGAAACTTATAACACGTGTTCTCTCTTTTCCCTGTGCAAGTCAATATGAATGTGCCCGAGACCAAACTCGGGAGATCTCTAGAGACATAGAGGAAAATTGGCAATGCTAAAACAATTGCTTAAAATTGGCTCTGCAAAACAGAGAGGCTCTTGACCATCTTTTGGCAGGTCAAGGGGACACTTGTTCATTGCCAATGATTGCACGTTGTACTTTTGTCCAAGATCACTCTTCTAATATGACTGATCTCGCCGAATACATTGCCACTGTTGATGATAACCCAGAATGAAGGGCTTGCAATGATGAAGTGTCTGGTTGTGTTGATTTCACTCCCGTTAATAGAAGAATAACCTTTATTATGATTTATTCTAATGATGTATTTTTATATCGAAGCTCAAAGCTAAATGCTTACATTAAAATGTAGTGATGATTATCACAGATTAAGTGTTAAGAGGATGGAATGTTTTGGAAATGTGCAATGTTTGTGCTTTTCCCCAGCAGAGCTTCTGACAGACGTTCACTATGGTGCATTAAGTTTGTTGGAACCTTTCCAGTGTGCTGACAAACAATGATTAATTTAAGATTGACTTTGAGTGTCCCTGTGTAAGAATTTCCACGACACATGCATAAAGCACACCTGCGTCTCATCATCAGTCACACCTGGACTTCATTTCTCCCTTATTACTTACAGTTTATTAAGCACTCTTTTGTTATCAGTCAACAGGTAGTATTGTTTATGTTTCTATGTCAGACGCTTCTCTTGTTTTGTATCGCTCCATGTTCATTATTATTAAACTCACTAACTGCACCTGCTTCCCAAATCCCTGCATCTACGTTACAAGGATAAATAGCAATTTGAGGACAGAGAGAAGCATTTATACTGATTTATTGATGCACAGTGTTGGATACTGTAGAAGCGTTCATGTGCTGAACTTTCTTCTTCTATGGTATTATGGCGGTCCGCAAACAAGCATTAGAGGTGCATGCCGCCACCTACTATTCGGGTGGTAAACTATAGAAAAAAATATCAATTGGAGGAGAAAAAAAAAACATTATACAAAAAAACATCCCACTCCTTCACTCACATTCCAATTGAAGTAACATCCCTTCACAGGTTCAGGGGCCAGTGAAGGCAGAACATCCTTGACAGGATTTCTTGTAATGCTTCAGCTGTAAACTAAGATTCCCAAAAAGCGTTCTGCTGCACTCACAATAAAAAAAAAAATATGAATTGTTTGTTTGTGCTGTGTAGTTTATGACCATTGCAATAAATGCTACCAAGTCCACCTTTTTCACATGTAATATATCAGGATCCCTTGATTGCTGAGAAACATTCACTGGTGCAGTGTCAATTACCATTTACATTTTCAACGCCAGTCACTCCTTCCACTCTTCTCACCGCCTCCAGATAGGAGACACGCTGGACAGCCCTTATTCTCGCCACCTCTGTCTCCTTCACCCTAACAGGGCAATCCGGGGACTCAGGTGCATGTTTGCTACCACAGTTGTACCATATAACCTCAGCTGGCATACAATATTCTTCCCGTCTCTACACTTGCCCAAATCTTTTGCATTTATAACACTGGAGGGCTTGTGCATAAAAGCTCTTAAAGGGTATCCCATAAAGCCTAGCCTTACATGAGAAGGGAGAGACATCAAAAAACAATAATATGGACGAAGTGGGTTTCCTTACTCCATCCACAATACAGGTCAGTCGACATGCACCAGTCACTTCATCTAATTATTCAGGTATGTCATCTGCATCCACTTCATGCGCAACCCCAGAAGTAACCCCCTTGATAGGCGTCCTGCTTCAGAAATCCATACACAAAACATTCCAGAAAAAATTCTTAATGAGGCACAAAGTATGGTTCTTCTTTTACGTGGACACACAAAAAAAATCATAATAAGATAATAAGCTCTTGTGACTCTCACCGATGCCACCTCACCAAACGCCTCCTAGCTCTCTAAAACTAGGTGGCATTCTGCATTTCCCTACAGTTCTCAGCCATTAGCTTTGCCCATGACTGCCTCATTGAATTACAATCCCGACGCTGTGATGTAACGTTTAGAAACGTCAATAATCATCGATTGCGATACGGCTTTCGAAACATGTGGCCTTTATCTTTCATCAGCAACAAGAAATCCTTCAACTAAAAAATATACACTTACTGTAGCAGTTTTACCTCCATCTGACAAAACTACACTTCCACTACACCTCCCGAGTTACGCTTACATTTAGCTAATTAGCACAGGTGGTTGCCTCTTGTCAAGCGCTGTAACATGGAGATATGGCCGTGCGGGAACACTATCGTGTGTAAAAATGTAACCTTTTGTTTTTTGAAAATTATTTCTCGCTGATATGAAAGATTAGGTCCTTATGCTTCCAAAACCGTACTGCAAGCAATGCATGTTAATGTTCAGACTGAGCGTTGGGGATCTTAACATAACCCCCCCTACAGAAGACAGCTTCATCCAATGACTCTTATGTGTAGTGTAATGGAACTGAAAGTCATGATCAAGGGCTAAATGCATCCATGATACTCCTCGTGACTTCAAACGGATCCCCCAGGTAACACGGATCCGAAACCCTCACTCCCACTATAAACTAATCCAGGGATGTCTTAGTTTCCAACACAACTTTACTTATTTTGTTTTCTTTCATTTTCAGGACTGTAGCCCACTCATTCTCTCTCTATGTACTCCCATCTTCACCTGACCCCCGATCAGTTTCATACAGAAAATCTGTAACCGCCATCTTCCCTCCAGCACTCCTCCTAGTTCCTGCACTGAATTTTTTTCACCACCTTCTTTACTTTCCTCATCACAACATCAGAGAATTCCAAATTCAACCAATGAGAATTCTTGAGTCTGAGTGACAAAAGCTGTACCAAGGACAAACTGTGCCATTGAGGGGATTCAGTGAATCTGGCCCGGGTGAAGGGGTAGGCACAATTAGCAAGTGGAGAAATGATTAGGATTATGTGTTTTCACAAGTGATATGTTGATTCAAACATATACAGTTGAAATCGGAAGTTTACATACACCTTAGCCAAATACAATTTAACTCCGTTTTTCACAATTCCTGACATTTAATCCTAGTAAAAATTCCCTGTCTTAGGTCAGTTAGGATCACCACTTTATTTTAAGAATGTGAAATGTCAGAATAATAGTAGAGAGAATGTTTATTTCAGCTTTAATTTCTTTCATCACATTCCCAGTGGGTCAGAAGTTTACATACACTCAATTAGTATTTGGTAGCATTGCCTTTAAATGGTTTAACTTGGGTCAAACGTTTTGGGTAGCCTTCAACAAGCTTCCCACAATAAGTTGGGTGAATTTTGGCCTATTCGTCCTGACAGAGCTGATGTAACTGAGTCAGGTTTGTAGTAAGCCTTGCTCGCACACACTTTTTCAGTTCTGCCCACAAATTTTCTATAGGATTGAGGTCAGGGCTTTGTGATGGCCACTCCAATACCTTGACTTTGTTGTCCTTAAGCTATTTTGCCAAACCTTTGGAAGTATGCTTGGGGTCATTGTCCATTTGGAAGACCCATTTGCGACCAAGCTTTAACTTCCTGACTGATGTCTTGAGATCTTGCTTCAATATATCAACATAATTTTCTATCCTCATGATGCAATCTATTTTGTGATGTGCACCAGTCCCTCCTGCAGCAAAGCACCCCCACAACATGATGCTTCCACCCCCGTGCTTCACGGTTGTTCTTCAGCTTGCAAGCCTCCCCATTTTTCCTCAAAACATAACAATGGTCATTATGGCCAAACAGTTCTATTTTTGTTTCATCAGACCAGAGCACATTTCTCCAAAAAGTACAATCTTTGTCCCCATGTGCAGTTGCAAACCGTAGTCTGGCTTTTTTAAGGCGGTTTTGGAGCAGTGGCTTCTTCCTTGCTGAGCGGCCTTTCAGGTTATGTCGATATAGGACTTGTTTCACTGTGGATAGAGATTATTTTTTACCTGTTTCCTCCAACATCTTCACAAGGTCCTTTGTTGTTTTGGAATTGATTTGCAGTTTTCACACCAAAGTACGTTCATCTCTAGGAGACAGAACGCATCTCCTTCCTGGGCGGTATGACAGCTGCGTGGTCCCATGGTGTTTATACTTGCGTACTATTGTTTGTACAGATGAACGTGGTACCTTCAGGCATTTGGACATTTCTCCCAAACATGAACCAGACTTGTGGAGGTCTACAATTTATTTTGAATTTCCCATGATGTCAAGCAAAGATGCACTGAGTTTGAAGGTAGGCCTTGAAATACATCCACAGGTACACCTCCAATTGACTCAGATTATGTCAATTAGCCTATCAGAAGCTTCTAAAGCCATGACATAATTTTCTGGAATTTTCCAAGCTGTTTAAAGGCACAGTCAACTTAGTGTATGTAAACTTCTGACTCACTGGAATTGTGATACAGTGACTTATAAGTGAAATAATCTGTCTATAAACAATTGTTGGAAAAATGACTTGTGTCATGCACAAAGTAGATGTCCTAACCAACTTGCCCAAACTATAGTTTGTTAACAAGAAATTAGTGGAGTGGTTGAAAAACTAGTTTTAATTACTCCAACCTAAGTGCATGTAAACTTCCGACTTCAACTGTATATCAAGGCAAAGGGTGGCTACTTTGAAGAACCCAAAACATAAAATATATTCTGATTTGTTTAACACTTTTTTTTGGTTACTACATGATTCCATATTATTTCATAGTTCTGATGTCTTCACTATTATTCTACAATGTAGAAAATAGTAAAAATAAAGAAAAACCCTTGAATGAGTAGGTGTGTCCAAATGTTTGACTGTATGTTTCAGTAAGATTGGATTTATAGCAATGGTTATCAACTGTACTGCAGGGATGGAACGATAAGTGGCAGAGAAATTGAGGTTGTGGTGGCAGCTGCAGAGAGGTATTTGGGTATGCGAGACTTGACCTCAGAAGAGTTACATGGTGTGTTAGGAGGTGGTGTCCCATCCTTTCAGGTTGTTGGCCTGAAGTAGGACTAAATTGATTTAGATGGTGGTGTTTTATTTTAAAATGTTTAGTGAGTGTAGTGTTAGATTTATTTTTATTTTATTTAACCAGGAAGGGCTCATTGAGATTTAAAATCTCTTTTTCAAGAGCGTCCTGGCCAAGATAGGCAGCACAAAGTCATTACAAAAATGACAGACAAACAACATGGAAAACTACAAGTAATCTAGTAAAAACCATAGAATTCACAAGAGTATAACAAAAATCAAAAACAACTAATTAAAAACATTAACAGGTCATGGAATCAGTCTCAAGATTATTCATCAGTGATTTTAAAAAAACAATCGGGACAAGTTCTTCCAGTTTAAAAGTATTTTGTAAGGCGTTCCAAGACGATAGCGCAGAGTACATAAAAGCCCTTTTACCAAATTTAGTTTGGACATTTGGAACAGTTAGCAGGATAAAGTCCAGCGAACGAAGAGAGTGCCCACCACATTTTTGAACAATAAAAATGCCCAAATAAAAAGGTAGTAAACCCAAAATGGCTTTATAAATAAAAGTATACCAGTGACTGAGCCTACGAGTGACTAGAGAAGGCCAGCCAACCCTGGTATACAAAGTGCAGTGGGGCGTAAGGGTTTTGCAGTTTAAAATAAATCTCAGTGCCATGGTATGGGTATTGTTTTTTAAGCAAAGTATAAGGAAGTTATACTCCAGTCTAGTAGGTGGCGGTAATGCAACCGTTAATCCTCATCGAAGAAGACGTGTGGAGAGATTAACATGGCGTCTATGGTTGCTGTGTTGATCGGGGCAGTGGATGAGAAAAACAAAATACTGAACAGGAAAATAAAGACGGTCTAGGTGCATTTGGAGCTAAAACCTGCATATTACAGTAAGGCATTGGATATTAGTTGTAGACGTTTGACGATTTTGTCGTGCATTAGTTTTATAGAGTACCTAGCTAGTAAAATAATTGTCAATAGAAACGCTAAGCCGCTAGCGGAGATATGTCTAGTTTGCAAACTAGCTAGCCATTTATTAGCTACTTTGATTTATGTAGCTGTCGTTAGCAAAAACATTTGCTAGCTAGCTAGGAAGTCCGTGCGCGAGCTGCACGAGATGTAGTTGTCTCGAGCCGTTTTTAATTTGCTGCTTCTGCAGGGTGTCTCGCTGCGCGAGAAGGCCTTTTCTCGCGATGTGGGTTGGTTTCGTTTCTTAATAAACACAAGTGCTTCAGCCATGGTTTTGTTCAGCTAGATTCTTTTAGCAACGCGGGTGTATTTACATACACTAGCGTTGTTCCGAATTGTATTATGTTGCACAGAAAACTGTCCGCGGGAAGCCAGAAGTTAAATAAAATGTCAACTTGCCGTGCTGGCTGGACATTATAACAACTTTGAAACAAAATATATAGTTAAAGGGATGTATTATTAAACAGACTTCCTAACGTGGGACTATTGTAGACCCACTTCCTCTCTGCTTACCTCATGTCAACATAACAGTCCCCCACAAATTATTCCTTTTTTGTTCATGTAATAGTGCACGTGGAGGACTTTTATTTTGATATGAGGTACGTATAGACGAACTGGGTCTACAACAGACCCACGTTTTGGAAACTGTTTAATAACACGTTCCTTTAACTAGCTATTTTGTTAATCTCTGGCTTTTTGTGCAACCCAATACTATTGGGAGCAATGCTAGTGTATGCAAATGCACCGCGTTGCTAAAAGCAGCTAGTAACCAACTAACTACGCCCTTTGTTATATTGTAATAATGTGTCTTTGCAATAAACATAGCTAGTGATATTATTATTACCTTTTTCTGAACTGGTCCAACTAACCATATATTTTCCTAGCTTAGATGCACTCTTGTTTAATCAGGCCTTTGGGACTTTATTGCAGCAAAGGTTTTGCCACTGTCCACTGGCTACTTTCTCAGTTCCTCTTACCAATACCTAATTACTTCAATATATGATTTGATAGTATTACTATTTAGTATAGTGTAACGACCCTGGGTTTATAAGCGCGGAAATCGACTCTGCCGCTGGAGCATGCTTTTGCGGCACAGTCGATAGCGCGCCGGACTTCGGGCTAGAAGGTCGAGGGTTCGAGACCTGCTCCCTGCTGTTTCATTACAATATAATAATAGTTTAGGCTATTGCTCTTCTAAGGCAAATGTAGGTAATGCCAACAATGAATGCATTTAATCTCTCCAGGTCCAGGTGTTCATTGGACTAGCTGCCTCAATAGACCCTGATCATCCTCAATACAGAGTAGCAGCTAGAGAGTGGGAGAGGACAGGATTGAGGCATGGAGGAATCACAAAGCCCATTAAAATCAGTCAAGCCCTTTCGCAACGAGGCCAAGGGAACCAAAGCTTCATCCTTTGCCAGCTCCAGGCCCCTGAAAGAGGCTCCAGCCCAGAGAGAGTGCCCCAAGTCTGCCACTGCCTGTCAGAGCAAGGAGAACATCACCACAGCCAGGGAAGACCATAAGGACCAAGGCAGTAACTGTGGGACAGGCACAGGCAGAGCCTCTACTGCCAGCCCTCAGAACCCAGGGAGAGGGAAGCCTCGTAGGCTAACTGGGGGGACCAGCTCTGGGGAGAGGGGGAAGGTGAGAGTTGAAGGCCAACAGCAGCAGAGGGGTGATGCTAGGCCCTCGTTGGTTACAGGACGCAGCCTGGCTGGTGTAGTTGGAGACAGAGACACAGGAGCCACAGGTATGGTGGCCACTTCATCTGAAGAAGGCCTTACTTTACAGACCAAGACAAGTCCATTGAAGGAGATGTCACTGGGTGAGTTATTCTATACTTTACATAGCTATAGGTTCATGTTTGAGCCATTAGCCACTGCAATATGTCTCTGTTAGACCTCTTGAGACCTCTTGCTGTTGTTGTTTTGCCATGGAAACTCTTCTTGGTCAAAATATTTGTTTCCTACAGCTGTTTCATATTCTGTCTGTCTGTGTTTACAGGTGAGAAGGCTGAAGCTGTGGTGGGCACAGGGCAGCCTGCATTGGAGGTCACTGTGGTGGGGTCAGGAGTCAACGAGCGGGGTCAGGGTAGAAGCATGACCTCGGAGCAGAAGCTGGGTCTCAGACAGGCTGAGGAGCGCCTCTACAGAGACTACATACACAGACTGGTCAAGGTGTGGAGAGAAAATAAGTTACCTCAGTTTCAGTCAACTGTTGTCTGTATGTATTGTCTGTATCAGTTACTGGAATTTATGTACACAATTGCACGTTTAAGGCAACTTCAGAGGTCAAAGTTAGATGTCGGTCTGATAGTGCTGAGTGATTAACCCACATTTTTTTTTTACGACTAATTGAACATGGTTAAATTATTTTAATTCCATTTCGTTTGTTTTTTTCTTCTTCTGTGAGCTTGATGTTCAGTTTCTGTAGAGATAAATCAGATTGAGCCGAACTGTGCAATGTGGTAGGGAGTTGTAGTTTCCAACAGGCCAATATTTTACATAGTTTAGCAGAGAAATGGGGTAATTAACTACAAGCATAATCCATAATCCACACGTGAGGGGGATAGAAAGCAGTTGCTTTGCAGGGTGTACCTGAAAATGCATGATCTAAGTGATTTGATATAGTTGGTAGCCTGTTCAGCAGTCATAAAAGTTGGCCTTATTTACTTTGAAGAACTAATCAAATTGTGATTTTGTCTGACAGCATAGGCAGCAGCTCTATAGAGATGAGGACGTGGAATAAATAAGTCATCCAATGAAATATTTTATTAAAGATATGCAAATAAATTATGGCTAAGGGATAAGCAGTAATGGGCAGTCACTACCATCATGGGATTTCTATTAATTGTTTTATTCTGTGTTGCAGTATTCAAACCACAATGTATAGGGCATTTAATGTTTAAGTCTTATCAACTTGTAATTGGTTCATTAGAATTATCACCAGGTTATACTGTATCAATGCTAATAGTCAACTGCTCAAGATGTAGAGTTGAGATTTCCATGTCTACGGGGCAGAGGGGTGGGGCACTATATCATCAGTCTCTCACATGTGATTGGTTTCACTGCTCTCTCTCTCTGCCTCTACAGCAGTCTCCTGAATACCCTAACTTCCAGTACCTATGCAAGCTGTGTTCTGTACACATTGAGAACATACAGGGGGCACACAAACACATCAAGGAGAAAAGACACAAGAAGAACATCATGGTGAGAGAAAAAGTTAGCAACTTTATTTAATTTGTCATAATTATCATGTTCTCCAACAATAACTGATGTGTATTGTAACTTAAAAGGGAGTCCTAGGCAGTTATTTCAATTTTTATGATATTTTAGGAGTGGAAATGTTTGAGGTGGAGCTTGTGTGTATCTGTTTATTTTTCCTGTTGCTGCGTCCTAAGCTTACGTCGGCCATTTTGTATCCACCCCAAACTCCAAATGATGTCACAATTCTCCCTAGTCAATTAGATTGGGCCATTAGAGATTTGGATTCACCCTGCCTTTGTCCCTCTCCCCTGTGCTGTAACTGTTTTAGGATAAGCAGGAGGAGAACGAGCTACGGGCGCTGCCTGCCCCCAACCCAGCCCAGCTCGGAGCCGTTAACGCAGCCGTCCTCCGGGCGGCCAACCAACACGGCATCTCAGACCAGGACTTCCTGGTGCGACAGGAAGTGGTCGACAGGATGGAGGTGATCATCCAGCAGCACCTCTCAGGTAACCAACTCTTCCTATCCTTCTGTCTCCTTCCTGTCATCTGCGCCTCTGATCTACAAAGTCTGAATGGGTGAAAGCTGTGCACCGGCAGCTAGTCTTTGTCTTGTATGTGCGTGTCCAATAATGTCCACTTCACTTTCATGCGCATGTCACGTGTGGCAGCACCTCCTTCCAGTGCTCACTCACTACTTCTACGTCCGCTCTTCCTGGACATCTATTTCTGCTGCTCAAATATTCCTGCAACAGTTTTTAATGTATAATTTAGCTGTGATGTCAAGCGGTGACGCAGTCCCTGATTAGTCATCTGTTGTTACATTTGATACATTGGAGCAGTGTAAGCAAAGTTGATAGTGTATCAATTCATCACCTGTTAGAACCAAGAGCACATTCCAGTTTGAGGCTTTAAGTTTCACTCATGCAGCTTCAGAGTGCTAGAGAGGAAAAATGTTGCACAGCTTTGCCGACAGACATACGCGGGGCTTTACAACACAGAAAACGGCCTGTCTAACCTATTCAAACGTATGACCTACTGTATATTACAGCGCTGATTTGCACGCATTTGATATAATTTCACAAACCATGTCAGGCTGTTTTAAACTAATCCCAGGCTGCTAATTATTGTTTTGATAACAAGCAATGTACGTGTTTGTGGGAGAGTTGTGAGGGGGAGTGTGTGTTTTGTTTTGTATGTGTGGTTAACTGAAAAGTAAAGATGGGAAAACACTGCATGAAACCATTACTGCTACAATGACATGCGTATCATTATGCATTGATATTAGGGCTGGGCGATATGGCCTGAAACTCTTCTATTAAATAAAACTTATGGGCGGTTCATGATATCAAAATAAAAAGTGTCTAAATCAGCTTTTTATGTACAATTAAAGGTCGAATATATGCCTTCCACAACCATAAGACCCACTAACAACTATTTTGATAAAATATTAAAATTATATCTGCTTTTTTGTTGTTGCAATAATCAGATCTGGCTTTCAGGTCTATCTATAAAAATACAATTTTTGTTACATTTAACCTATTTTTAACCTAAGCTTTTCGCCTGCCTTCCCTCCTTTGGGACAACTACTCCCATTGTTAGGGCGGAGACATGAGCATCTAGTCATTATATACAAATATCTGGTGTAAATGGGAAGGTGCACACAGCACAGAAGTAGCAAAAGAGACGAGACCAAATGAGAACTAGCGGATATAAACGTTCACAAAAAGAAAAAAAAGTGATTCTGCGTTACAGGCATTTGGAATATCGCGCAAAAACACTTTCAAATTAATTTGATATTGCCCAGCCCTAACTCATATTCCTTCCTCTCATTTCTCCTGCCAAATTACAGGTAGGCCTTTTGAAAACATTAAATTAGCCATTTTGTGCAGTATTATATTATACACTGAACAGTAAGGTTCAATTCAATGTGTTGTATTGAGTAGAAGTGGGAATATCGGTGACTGGTTTTTGTGTAGCACATCTGCAAAACATTTCGAAAAAAGGGAACAGGCGTCTGGTGAACAGAACGCTAAGGCCACTGACATTTTTCCTAGTGGTATCGCGATACTACACGGTATCGTGATACTTGTCCTGCTATCATATGATGAGTGAAATGTTAGTGTCATGACAACACTAGTAGGGATATTAAATGATCTGAATCATGTTTAATGTATGGCTTTTGGGGTTTCTTATCCAGTTTGCTCCCTTCGGCTCTACGGCTCCTGTCTCACCCGATTTGCCTTCAAGACAAGTGACATTAACATTGACGTCACCTACCCCTCCACTGTAAGTGTTGTGTTCTCACCTAACCACTAATGCAAGTTATGTAAAGTGGGTGCACATCAAATTGTTGTTAGTGTAAAGACGGGACTTTGGAGTTAACAGTTACATAAGTGGTAATCAATACAGGCAAACGAAGGAAGTAGGCTATTCAAGACTATTGGGACACAGCCTTGGTTTACATCACCTCAATGTCAGTCTATCAGATGATCAGTGATTGCTCTTCGACATGATTGTCTTGGATAGGATTTAACTGATTGGGTATGCTTATTAGTTAAGAGGATCCAAGTACCTGTGAATAATAGGACTTCTAAACAGGACACATTTAACAGTGGAATGAATATGATGTGCCTCCACTTCTGCTTGCTCGTTGGGGTCTAGACCGGAGTCATTGTAAAAGCACTTTGTGACCGCTGATGTTAAAAGGGCTCTTGAATACTAGGGGTTTAATGGTTCAACAAACCCACAGTTCCGTATATTGCGGTTTTGGGGTAGCGTGAAAATGAATGCTAACAGTTACTGTCGTAAATGATAGTTTATTTAAGAAAATACAAAGTGTTGGTATACCTGATCATGAGTCAATGCCTGGCAGCACAATCAGGAGTACCAACACTTTGTATTTTCTTAAATGAAAACATGATTACTCATTAACACTAAAATAAAGTGAAATAAATGTTATCATGGCTCAGATAGTATAGGCCTATTCTATAAAGTTTTCTTAAAGAGAATAGTATGCGCACTGGTGTGATTCTCATAAAGGAGCCATGTCTGTAGCATGTACAGTGCATTCGGGAAGTATTCAAACCATTTACTTTTTCCATTAGCCTTATTATAAAATTGATTTAGCATTTCTTTAATCCATAATGACACAGCGAAAACAGGTTTTTAGAACTCTTTGCAAATTTACAAAAAACATACCTCATTTACATAAGCATTCAGACCCTTTGCTATGAGACTCGAAATTGAGCATCTAGTTTCCATTGATCATTCTTGAGATGTTTCTACAACTTGATTGAGTCCACCTGTGGTAAATTCAATTGATTGGCCATGATTTGGAAAGGCATACGCCTGTCTAGATAAGGTCCCACAGTTGACAGTGCGTCAGAGCAAAAACCAAGCCATGAGGTCAAAATAATTGTCCGTAGAGCTCCGAGACAGGAATGTGTCGAGGCACAGGTCTGTGGGAAGGGTAACAAAAAATGTCTGCAGCATTCAAGGTCCCCAAAAGCAGTGGCCTCTCATTCTTAAGTGGAAGAAGTTTGGAACCACCAAGACTCTTCCTAGAGCTAGCCATCCGGCCAAACTGAGCAATCGGGGGGCAAACCTGACGGTCACTCTATCCAGAGTTCCTCTGTGGAGATGGGAGAAGCTTCCAGAAGGACAACCATCTCTGCAGCCCTCCAACAATCAGGCCTTTATGGTAAAGTGGCTAATCGTAGAGCCTGAATGCCAAGTGTCATGTCTGGAGGAAACCTGGCACTATCCCTATGGTGATGCATGGTGGTGGCAACATCATGCTGTGGGGATGTTTTTCAGTGGCAGGGACTGAGAGACTAGTCAGGATCGATGGAACGATGAACGGAGCAAAGTACAGAGATCCTTGATGAAAACCTGCTCAGGGCCTCACAGGGGCGATAGTTCATCTTCCCACAGGACAATGACCCTAAGCGCACAGCCAAGACAATGCAGTATTGGCTTCGGGACAAGTCTCTGAATGTGCCTGAGTGGCCCAGCCAGATCCCGGATTTGAACCCGATCGAACATCTCTTGAGACGTGTGCAGCGACGTGTGCCCAATCCAACCTGACAGAGCTTGAGAGGATCTGCAAAGAAGAATGGGAGAAACTCCCCAAATACAGGTGTGCCAAGCTTGTAGTGTCATACACAAGACTACTACTCTGTAATCGCTGCCAAAGGTGCTTCAACAAAGTACTGAGTAAAGGGTCTGAATTCTTACAAAGTGTAAAACCTGTTTTTGCATTGTCTTTATACACTATTGTGTGTAGATTGAAGGAAGAAAACAATTGAATCCATTTTAGAATATGGTTGTAACTGTTACAAATCCCTTTGGCCCAACAGTCTAGGGGGGGGGGGGGGTAACGAGACCTGTAACATAACTCATGCAAAGTATAAGTGAAAACGTAAGTGAGAACGAAAAACAGACAACTAAATTACCGTCAAACACTCATGGCTTATTTGGTAAACACACGGTAAAAGGGGGGCAGGGGGGGCTGAGCTGGACCCAAGGAAAGAAATAAATATCCAAAAACACCACTAAGCTAGACTAGCCTACTTTAATACAACCAACCAACCAAAAATACAGTGGGTGGTCCGCCCAGTTTCAACTAGTGTTCTTAGACAAAGTATTCCTACGGGTAGTGTATGCCCATGGGCGACTTGTCTTGGTACCCCCTTTTCCCACCATCAAACACCATAACAAAAACAATACTCACAGGGTAACGGACAAAGTGAGATGTAGTTGCACAAACAAGAGATCTACAGAGAGATTGCATGACAGAGAGATTGAGCTCCAGAGAGTACTGAATGGGTTTTTAAACCAAGGGAAAGGGGTTGTGATTGGGTAATGGAAACAGGAGGAGGTGTGTCTTCTGATTGATGACTGATTGGTGACTGATTCTTGCCACCTGTGAGGGGAGAAGGCGAGAAAAGAAACAGGTAACTCATAGGATACCTGTATCCGTAACACTCCCACCCTTAAAAAAGCAACCCTAAGGGGATTGCGACAAATTCAAAACATACAAAATCATTATTTTTAAACACGAGACAAAGCATCTGCCAACACATTTTCAGAACCCTTTGTGGCGGATCTCCAAATTTATAATTTTGTACAATAAGCGCCCAAAGCATAAGGCGCTGGTTCTGGTTGTACATCCGGTGGAGAAACACTAAGGGGTTATGGTCAGTATATACCATCACTGGTAGGGCACTGGAACCAATATATACTTCAAAGTATCGCAGAGCTAACAATAAAGCAAGAGCTTCTTGTTCAATAGTTGCATAGTTTGCCTGACTTTGGTTAAACTTACGAGAAAAATAACAAACAGGATGATCCACTCCACTCTTGTCCTGCTGCAGTAGAACAGCACCAGCACCTCTGGCACTAGCATCTACCTCCAGTTTAAATGGTCGCTCAAAATCCGGAGCAGCAAGTACAGGGGTATTACATAAGAGTGCTTTAGCAGATTCAAAAGCTACCTGACAATCATGGGACCACTCAAACGCTCTAGCCGGACTGAGCAAATCGGTTAATGGAGCAACAACCGCAGAGACATTTTTACAGAAACTACGGTAGTAGCCAACCATCCCTAAAAAGTGGCGTAGCTCTCGTCTGGTGGTAGGTGCGGGGAATGCAGTTATAGCCAAGACCTTGGCATCAACAGGGCGCACCTGTCCATGGCCGACCTCTTTGCCGAGATAGGTAACAGTAGCCTTCCCCAAACTCGCACTTTGACAAGTTCAGGGTTAGAGAAGCAGCTGCCAAACGTTCACATACTACCCTTAGAGAGTTAACATGATCTGACCACTCAGACGAATAAATTACTAGATCATCAAGGTATGCACTACAATTGGGAACGCCAGCTAATACAGAGTTAACCAGTCGTTGGAAAGTGGCTGGTGCATTCCACATCCCAAAAGCCATGACTGAGTACTGTAGGAAGTTGTCTGGGGTCACAAAGGCAGAAATCTCAGAAGCACGTGAGGTTAATGGAACCTGCCAGAAACCTTTTAAGAGGTCCAACTTAGTTACATACATAGCAGCACCAATAGTTTCGATACAGTCATCCGGTCTGTGTAACGGGAACGAATCTGGCATTGTGACAGAATTTACCTTTCGATAATCTGTACATAACCTGGACGTACCATCAGGTTTAGGAACCAGAATGCAAGGAGAACTCCAAGGGCTTGAACTTTGCGTAGCCAGGTCATTCAACAAATCTCACTTCATCCCTCATTATCTTCCGCTTAGAAGCGTTAACACGATATGGGTGTTGCTTGATAGGGGCAGCATTTCCAACATTAATGTCATGTTCCAACACGTTTGTGCGAGTAGGAAAGTCATTAAAGAGACATGGAAAACTGTGTAGCAGCCTCACAATATCGTCGGCCTGTCCGTCCATTAAATGAACCAGACCTGACTGGAGAGACAGCAGCATTTCTGAGTTGGGCAATCTAACGCACTGCTGCTGAGTATTGCGCAACTCTAATCCATCTCCATCAACATCATTAATATGACAGTCCGCTATCATAGCAGTAGAAGCAGAGGAGACAGCAGTACCTTCCTCAGTTTAAAAACAATCTAACTGGGTGATGGGTCGGTCGGGTGTGGTATGCTTTCAACATGTTAATGTGGCACACACGAGATTGGCGTTTTCTATCAGGAGTTTGAAGCACATAGTTTCACTTAATTTATTTTCAATTAAATAAGGACCAGAGAAACGAGCTGACAGTCAAGACCCTTGAACAGGCAATAACACCAGTGCTTGGTCACCTGGCTGTAGTGGATGAGAAACAGCCTGTTTATCATAGTGTCTTTTCATACTCCACTGTGAGGAACACAGAGCTTCCTTTGCGAGAGCACAGGCTTGGTGTAGGCGCTCACGAAAGCGACTAACGTAGTCCAACACATTCTCATCTCCTGTACACAACTCTTGGGACAAAAACTGTTCTTTTAAGAACTTTCATTGGTCCTCTCAATGTGTGACCAAACACTAGTTCAGCCGGGCTGAAACCTAGGGACTCCTGTACAGTTTCACGATCAGCAAACAAAACTAGGGGAACTCCCTCATCCCAATCTTTCTCAGATTCCAAACAACATTTACGTAGCATAGACTTCAGTGTCTGATGCCATCGTTCAAGCGCACCCTGAGACTCTGGGTGATATGCACTTGCCACCCGGTGCGTAATTGACAAGGATTTTAACACCTGCCTGAAGAGCTTTGATAGGAAATTGGTACCTTGATCACTTTGTACCACCTTAATTAAATTCTTTACGACATTCAGGTTACCTAAGGCTTCACTCACTACCGGAGCAGTAATCCTTCGCAGAGGAATGGCCTAGGGGTATCTTGTTGCCATATACATAATCGTTAACAAAAACTGGTTACCCGATTTTGTCTTCGGTAATGGTCCAACACAATCAACCACCACATGTTCGAATGGTTCACCTATGACGGGTATTGGACAAAGAGGAGCGGGAGGAATAACCAGATTTTGGTTTTCCTGTTATCTGACGTGTGGCATGTCCGACAACTGAGCCACATCTTGTTTTAAACCTGGCCAAAAGAAATGTCGAAGGATCCGATCATAAGTTTTTGTGATTCCTAAATGACCAGACCACTGGTGATCATGAGCAAGGGATAACACATTTTGTCGAAAGGCTGTAGGAATCACTATTTGGTAAACAGCATTCCAATCTCCGCCCGCGTCAACACGGGATGTCCATTTACGCATGAGGAGATTACCATCAATGAAGTAAGCCACGTTCTTCTTCATATCTTCCAATGAGACAACACTAGAAAAACATTTAGCAAGCTTGTCAACCTTTTGGTTAGCAATCAGCTGCTCACGAGTGACTGGTAACTGTATTGCATCAGCAATAAGTTCAAAATACTTTGATTCTTCCCTGGGCTGTTTGTCAGAGGTGATCAGCTTCCCAGAGGTAGCACACAACCCATCATCTTGATCAAACTCTTTGAACAGAACAGTGTTCGACAAATCTATCACATCACCCACTTGTCGTGCCTGAGCACGAGTGACAGCACAAGCGGGGAACACATGTGGATAACTCTGTGCCAGCTCTTTAGAGAGAGTGGTCACTTATCCAATTCTTCTAATACGGGGATTACCTACGGCAATATCGTTACCCATTATAAAGGTCACACCTTTTACTGGCAACATAGGACGTACCCCCACTCTGAATATTCCACTGATTAACTCAGTGTACTTTCACAAAGTGCAATGGCACAAAACCCATTTCAATACCCTGAACTAACACACTGGTACCACAGTATGTATCGTCGGATAAGGGCACCACATCAGACAATATAAACGACTGCGCCGCACCAGTATCTCTAAGGATTTAACCGGACGCTGAGACGCTTCGTTAGGGACACAAACCCCTCAAATGAACGGTTCATAACAGCGGTCGGGGACTGAGACTTTCAAACTACAGTTACCCTGAGGCACCTGTTTCGTTTCAGACCTCACAACCGTACGAATTGGACCAACACCTGTTGGCGGCTTGGCACGAAGAGGCATCCCTTGTTTGCGTTTTAGCAGGAAGCAATCATTAATCATATGTCCCACCTTAAGACAATAGAAACAGGGACGCTCATTTTTCTGGCGTGCTTGATATACGACTGGTGGCCGACTAGGACTAAAAGTAGGCAATTCAGTGGCTTTACTCTCAGTATGAGCCGAAAACACGCTCTTGTGGGTCAACAAATTAGATCGGCCAACATAGACGCTTCTGACAGCTGTTCGTTTAGGTAAACTACAATGCGTTCGGGTAAGCAATTTTTAAACTCTTCCAACAAGATTAACTCCCGGAGAGAGTTGAAATCAGTTACCTTGCTAGCGGCATGCCATTTATCAAACAGATTTCCCTTGTCTCTAGCAAATTCCACATAAGTCTTACTAGAAGACTTCTTATGAGACCTAAATCTCTGTCGGTATGCCTCAGGCACAAGCTCATAGGCGCGAAGAACAGTAGCTTTGACCACCTCATAATTCAAACTGTCTTCAAGAGGTAGAGCTGACACAACCTATTGGGCTTTACTAGTTCATTTACACTGAAGTAATAGGCACCATACCTCTTCAGGCCATTTCAATGCTACGGCTATACATAAAAAAACACAAAAATAGGAGTCAACCTCTGACTCTTTGAACAAAGGTACTAAGGCAATCTGCCTACTAATGTCAAAAGTGTTGGAAGCTCCAGTGGGTGAGGACGACTCACTAACAGTCACAGCAGGAACAAAGGCTAGCCTCGCTGTCTATGCCTCCAGTTCCATCTGGCGCATTTTGAACTCCATCTGCCGCTGGTCTCTTTTCTGCCTCCATTTTACACATCTCCAACTGGAGAGTCTCCCGCCTAATTTGGGCTCTCTTCCACCTCCATTTGGAACTGTATTGAACAGCCATCCCTCCTGGCATCACCGGTTGACTGTGGGGAGAGTGGATCAAAATGGGGCAATGTGGCTGGAGTTCTAGCCTCGCCCTCATTCTCAGACACCGACGGGCTTACAGGAGCAGCAACATCCTCTACAGGCGTAGTAGACTCAGGCAGCGGTAATACAAGCACCTGCTCTTCCAACAAAACATTTAACACTAGCTGTTTAACCTCCGCCTTAACTACACTCTGCGGAATCGATACAGAATAATGGCCAGCCAAGGTCTGTAAATCAACTCTACGACATTTGTCAAAAACCTCCCACGAAGAGTTATCCAAAAAGGATTTCAAATCAAAAGTAGCCACCTTGAACTACTACACAAGAGCCAACAAATAGCAAACACTAATGATACATCAGCTATGACGCTCAACACTGAACTATTCCACTATAACAATCTGCACGGGTTTCAGTAATGACAGATCCCACACGAGTCCCCACTTATGTTACAAATCCCTTTGGCCCGACAGTCTAGGGGGGGATGGTAACGAGACCTGTAACAACTCATGCAAAGTATAATAGTGAAAACGTAACAGTGAGAACGAAAAACAGACAACTAAATTACCGTCAAACACTCACGGTTTATTTGGTAAACACACGGTAAAGGGGGTTTGCACTGTACCAAATGCACTGTACTTCTCAGTTCCCACTCCGGGGGTAATGTGCTGTAGCTGTTAAGTAGCTCTCTTTAGCCATGGAGGTCCATCCATTTGTAGTAAGCGCAACACCGAGTTTATTGGCCAATTCATTGACAACTTTTGCTTTAGCTTGCTTATATAGAGTACTTCCTGTTTGCTGAAATGGGTGCGAGAGGGCGAAGTTCATAACGTGGCTCGAGCACTTTCACCAGGGGCCGAAACGGCTTTTCTTAACCACCGAGAACTGTCACATCCGCGACTATAAACATCACTCTTGTAATTTATTTGGCCCTGGTCAGAATCAGCTGCGAAGGGCTGCTTGAATGCAGTTTCCGCCTTGCTCCGGTGGTATGAATTCTGGGGTGATGTCAGCGTAATGTGTCTACATGTTTGAGGTGTTGGCAGCTGCGTATGCTATTCTTGTTGAGCAGTGGCGGCATACTCTCTCTATCCATCGCCGTTGTAATCTACTGGGAAGCCAATATGTTCCCAAACTGGAGATTTAAACGGTGATGTAGAATCCTCCTGGTTTATCGACCCCAGAATTTTGATTAGAATCCTTCTGGTCTATCGACCTCAGAATTTTGATTACAACTTGTGCATAGGCTCTAGTTTTAACGGAAATAGCCTGCAATGTTTTATTTCAGCCCAGATTTACTTGCGGCTTACAACGTAGCGTCGGCATAGCCTATAGGTCTAGTGTTTAAATGCTGCATATATATATTTTTTTTATGTAATAATTCGGGTTCACAGTGCGGACCGATCCGAGTTCACCAAATTGACACCCCTAATGAATGCATTTGATTGAATTTGATATGATCAACTTTGATGCCGACCCTGACTAACAAATGTCATGCTGTCGTTGTCTCTCCAGATGAGCCAACCAGATGTGCTGATACTAGTACTGGAAATCCTGAAGAACAGCAGTGAGTGTTGAACAGCCCTGCATGAATAAACCCTGTCAGTGTAGAGAGCGACTGTAGATTCAGCATAAGGAGGATTGTGTTGTGGCACCAGAGAGAATCAGTGAGCCCTTTGTTCCAGCCCACAGGCCAGAGCAGGGAAGAGTAGAGCTGTACTGAGTTCTGTGTTAGACTGGAGAGTCCATATTAACCTCCTTGAATGAGGAATGGTGTTATGAAAGGAGAACATTTATAGAAATCCTGATAACTAATGCACGTTAGTTTTAACACAACCCCTCTGTTTCAGAAGTTACAGTATGTCAATTGGGGAGCCAGCCAGGAGATAATGTTGTTGTCTTTGAGTTTTTGGAGCAGTCAAAGAACGTTCACCTTTCTCTTTCCAGCTGAATATTCTGAGGTGGAGTCTGACTTTCACGCCAAAGTTCCGGTTGTGTTTTGCAGAGATGTCAACAGGTCAGTGGAATGTCAACTCTACTGCTTTCTATTAGCTCTACTTTTATCTATTTACAACATACTAATGTTTGAAATATCCTCTGAGTTACTGGTTACTGGATGGTTTTCATTCCTGGGCACATTATAGCAATACATTTTGCAACAGAAAACAAAAACTTGTTTTTTTTGGTTGTTTTTTTTGACAAGTTCAGGTAGCCCCTCTCTGTTTCAGTCAGTTTTCTTCCGTTTAGTGCCTAATGAATACAACCCTGATGAGTTTGTTGTATCTCCACAGTAGGTTGTTGTGCAAGGTAAGTGCAGGTAATGACGTAGCCTGCCTCACTACCAACCACCTGGCTGCCCTGGCTAGACTGGAACCCAGACTGGTGCCTCTGGTCCTGGCCTTCCGCCTCTGGGCTAAGGTAAGGCTGGCCTGGGGGACATTCTCTTTAATGGATAGTATGCCATCATATGATGTAAATGTTATCTATCTAGTGCTTTTGATAGTTACACTTTTCAAATGTTCAGGCCTTTGCTGACTAAACCTAAACCTTTTCATGCCAACAATTCTTAAAGTTTACTGTATTTGTCTGTGGGTTTCATTGTAATGAGTCAATGATATGATGGCTCAACATACCTTTGCATACTGTAGCTTTAGTTGTTTTGATGACACCAACAGCCCCTGACCAGAGACAATTATATATTTGGTTGTTTCTGTTCCTCTAGTTGTGCCACATTGACTGCCAGGCGGAAGGGGGTATCCCCTCCTATTCCTTCTCTCTCATGGTCATCTTCTTCCTCCAACAACGCAGGGAGCCCATCCTCCCTGTCTACTTCGGCTACTGGGTAGGTGACACCACAGAAATATAATAACTAGAGTGGACATCGTTCTCTTTGTCACGCATTTGATCATTTTAATAGAACTGGTCACCATTATGACAGGCACATTTGAAGGTAATAAATGACATTCAAGTGACAAGTCATAACATGTTGCTGGCTTTTCTGTTGTTGACAGCTAAGCTATGTTGTGTTCTGTTTCAGATTGAAGGCTTTGACGTGAAGCATGTGGACGAGTACCATCTGACGGGGATAGAGATGGATATATTTGTGGGGTGGGAGCACAGACCCCCCAGTACAGAGGGACGGGGGGACGGCAGGGGGGAAGGACGGAAGGCCAAGCCTGAGCAAAAGAAACCTGATGTGAAGAACCGGCATGTAGCGGGGATGGTGAGTAGTCTGGGAGGGGTGGGATTTAGTCCCAAAAGCGGGGCTCTGCAAACAGCACACGCACACTAAGGTCGAGTTCTGATTTTCTCCACTTTTCCCAAAAAGTGTACACTTGATCACTCCCCCCTGTATGGATTTATTAGATTGTTTTTCATGAGCTAGCCGGAGAGAAATCTGACACCAGTCTATTGGTAACACTTAATGACAACTTTTACAAGTACACAATCCATGAAGGGAAGTGAACGAGGAGAGAATGTGACCGTTACTATGGCTTTCAAGAATCAGAATGTTTTTCATGGAGCTTCCTGAACCTAAGTCTATGTCACTGCCATAGTGTATTTCCCTCTCTCTGTCCCTCCCAGACGCGTCTATCCCTGGACCTGGGTAAGGGTGTGTCCCTGGGCCAGCTGTGGCTGGAGCTGCTGAGGTTCTACACGCTGGAGTTCGCCCTGGAGGAACACATCATCAGCATCCGCCTCAAAGAACTTCTCTCTCGAGAGATGAAGAACTGGCCCCGACGCAGGCTGGCCATCGAGGGTAAGTGACAGAGAGGGGGAGGGGAGAGACCGCTGAATGGGGGTGTATTCGGAAAGGTGAAACGATAGAAACATACTGAATAGAGCTGACATGATCATTGTATTCTACATGACAATCAGGTTTGTTCTACACAATACATTTTTATGTGTGACTAGCGCCCCTCCTTTGTTACCTATTTTGTCATTACTATTCGTCTCCCTCAATGAGCCTGCTGAAGTACCGGGGGTTAATAGGTTGGGGTTGGAAAGGTCAGAAGGACCTCTTAATTTTTAGATTTCTCAGTGAGTTTCTACACCCCACTACCACCTTTCAAGTCGTCATCCTCCATTTCCTCTTCGCTCAGATCCGTTTGCCCTGAAGAGGAACGTCGCACGCAGCCTCAACAGTCAGATGGTCTTTGAGTACATCCAGGAGCGCTTCCGCACCGCCTACAAATACTTTGCCTGCCCGCAGAGCAAGGACCGAAACGCCGTGGAGCAGCAGAGAGGCAAGAATACAACCAAACATGGGGGCATGAAACGGGAGGAAGGCGAAAGAAAGGGTGGAGAAGACGGGTCTGAGAAGAGTGGAGGTGGACAGGGTGATGGGAATGAAGGGAAAAGTCAGAGCTCTGAGACAGGTCAGAAGGAGGATGGTGAGAGTGATGGAGAGGAACGAGCTGAGCGGACTCAGGAGAAGGAGGAGAGGGCATTGAATGGCGGGCTTATGGACTTGGTCCTTAGTGGGGGGGGTACTTCAACGGATGGGGCTATAGCGGAGCCTGGCACCACTCTGGAGCCTTCCTCCGCCTCAACCCATAACGGCCTACTGGATGGGGATGAAGAGGAGGAGAACCATGTGTCGGAGAAGCAGGGACATATTGCACCAGAGGACCTGCACTATATATTTGACAGAATGATCTTCACTGGTGGAAAGGTAACACACAACTCCTGTGATACGTTACTCATCAAACTTGTTTTCCAATGGATAATGTAAATTCTATAACTGATTTGACAGCACATTTTGTATATCTTTATGTAAGTTCCAGAACTCCTTTGCCATAATTGTAATAGTTTGACTCATGGATTTGGCTTAACGTTTATGAAAAAGCAGGTCTTTACCATAGTTTTCAGGTATTATCTTAATGCGTTTCTGGTCATTTGGATGTTCACAGCTTCTGCTTTCCAACAGGTCAATCCTCTTTATTATTTGATTCTCCCCCCCTGCAGCCTCCTACAGTCGTGTGCAGCACATGTAAGAGAGATGGCCATCTGAAGGACGAGTGTCCTGAGGACTTCAAGAAGATTGAGCTCAAACCGCTGCCCCCCATGACCGACCGCTTCAGAGACATCCTGGATGGCCTTTGTAGACTCTGCTACCGTAAGTCATCCGCTGTTCAACATTCTCCTTCCATCTTGAAAGGAGTTTGAGTGATTTGTCCAGATTTTGTCCGAGCATATCGTCTATATTATGGAGCGAAGACGGGCGTCTTTAACCACACACTGTTAAAAACAGTATATATACTTAAATAACACACACAGGAATACTCAAGCATGGTAAATATCATTTTTATTTTCCTGTTTTTTGTTAACTGTCTGTTGTGTTTGTAGACGAGCTGTCCCCTTCCCCTGGAGAGCAGCAGAAGAGAGAGCAGATCCTGGGTAGTCTGGAGAGGTTTATACAAAAGGAGTACAATGGTACGTACAAATAACAACTGAGTTGCATATGTAACAGCTGAGAACACTAGTGTAAATGAATACGGAGCTTCCTTATACAATGTTACCACTTCAGTGTGGTATTATAAAACATCTATGATATCATTCTACAGACAAGGCCCAGCTGTGTTTGTTTGGCTCCTCCAAGAACGGCTTTGGTTTCCGTGACAGCGACCTGGACATCTGTATGACCCTGGAGGGCCATGATACAGCAGAGGTACATTCACTCACTGGACCGGCACCCATTTTGACATTTTAACCTTCAGTTCTTTGTCTGATCTCATCTCCCTAGTCATTCTGAGATGTAAATATGTCTACCTCTACTAACAGAATTTGAACTGCAAAGAGATCATCGAAGGCCTAGCCAAGGTGCTAAAGAAACACACAGGTAAGAGACCAGTTCGTCCATAGCACATTACATTGGCTCCTTTCAGAATGCAAGGTTTGACTGCTTACTATGAGTATAGAGTAGACAGTCATATTTTGTGACTTGGTGATTGATTAACCTGTGTTTTCCCATGTCAGGTCTGAGGAACATCCTGCCTATCACAACAGCCAAAGTGCCTATTGTGAAGTTTGAACACAGACAGAGCGGACTGGAGGCAGACATAAGCCTCTACAACACTCTGGTGAGTAAACGGACTGGTAAGGGTCAGTCACTGGCTATCCCTGGACCTGGGTAAGGGTCCTTTTGTAACTCAAGCTAAGTTGCTGTTATCTACATTTTTGCTTACTAGCTTAACATCCGGTGAAATTGCAGAGTGCGAAATTCAAAAATACCAAATTCAAATATTTAACATTCTTGAAAATATGTTATACATCAAAATTAAGCTTAACTTCTTGTTAATCCAGCCGCTGTGTCAGATTTCAAAAAAACTTTACGGCGAAAGCAAACCATGCGATTATCTGAGGACAGCGCCCCGCATACAAACACATGAAAATCATATTTCAACCAGGCAGGTGCGCCACAAAAGTCAGAAATAGCGATATAATTCATGCCTTACCTTTGAAGATCTTCTTCTGTTGGCACTCCAAAATGTTCCAGAAACATCACAAATGGTCCTTTTGTTCGATAATGTCTTTCTTTATGTCCCAAAAATGTCTATTTATTTGGCGCGTTTGATTCAGAAATACACCGGTTTCAACTCGCCCAACATGCCTACAAAGTATCTAATAAGTTACTTGTAAACATGGTCCAAACATTTCAAACGACGTTTCTAATCCAACCTCCGGTACCCTAAATCGTAAATAATCGATAAATTCCCGGATTAAAAACGTGAAGCGCGCTCCAGTTCACGCCCTTCAAAACAGTAGAGTCCACCTGGAGTGACACTTACAATGAATAGCACTACTTCTTCATTTCTCAAAAGAAAAACATTGAACAATTTCTAGACTGTTCACATCTAGTGGTAGCCATAGGAACTGCAAACAGGTTCCTAATAATAAGGGTATCCCATAGAAAACAAATGGAAAATCCTATGACCTTATTTCTTTTCCCCTGGATGGTTTGTCCTTGGGGTTTCGCCTGCCATATCAGTTCTGTTATACTCACAGACATTATTTTAATAGTTTTTGAAACTTAAGTGCTTTCTATGCAAATCTACCAATTTTATGCATATTCTAGCTTCTGGGCCTGAGTAACAGGCAGTTTACTTTGGCCACGCTTTTCATCCGGAGGTGAAAATACTGCTCTCTACCCAAGAGAGGTTAACCTTTCTTCCGCTAGCGTAACCCCTCGACAACATTCCGCTGAAAGGGCAGCGTGTGAAATTCAAAAATATTTTTTTGAAAAATGTAACTTTTACACATTAACAAGTCCAATACAGCAAATGAAAGATAAACTTCTTGTTAATCTATCTACCGTGTCCGATTTCAAAAAGGCTTTACAGTGAAAGCACAACATATGATTGTTAGTTCAGAGCCAAGTCAAAAAAACACAGCCATTTTTCCAGCCAAAGATAGGAGTCACAAAAAGCAGAAAGATAAAATTAATCACTAACCTTTGATCTTCATCAGATGACACTCATAGAACATCATGTTACACAATACATGTATGTTTTGTTCGATAATGTGCAAATTTATATCCAAAAATCTCAGTTTACATTGGCGCGTTACGTGCAGTAATGTTTTGATTCCAAAATATCCAGTGATTTTGAAGATAGCCACAGAAATCCCAGAAATACTCATAATAAACATTGATAAAAGATATAAGTCTTATTCACAAAATTAAAGATAGACTTCTCCTTAATGCAACCGCTGTGTCAGATTTCAAAAAAACTTTACGGAAAAAGCATCATCTGAGTACGGCGCTCAGAGCCCAATCCAGCCAAAGAAATATCCGCCATGTTGGAGTCAACAGAAGTTAAAAATAACATTAGAAATATTCACTTACCTCTGATGATCTTCATCAGAATGCACTCCCAGGAATCCCAGTTCGACAATAAATGACTGATTTGTTCTATAAAGTCCATCATTTATGTTCAAATAGCCACTAGTTGTTAGTGTGTTCAGCCCAGTAATCCATCTTCATGAGCACTACGTCCAGACAAAAACTCGAAAAGGTCCGATACAGGTCGTAGAAACATGTCAAACGATGTATGGAATCAATCTTTAGGATGTTTTTAACATAAATCATCAATGTTCCAACCGGAGAATTCCATTGTCTGTAGCAAAGCACTGGAACGAGAGCTAACTCTGTCGGGAGCGCACGTCATGAGCCTGAGACACTCTGCCAGACCCATGACTCATTCAGCTCCCATTCCCCCCTCCTTTATAGCAGAAGCCTGAAACAAGTTTCTAAAGACGGTTGACATCTAGTGGAAGCCTTAGGAAGTGCAACTTAACTCCATAGACACTGTATTCGGTAGGCCAAGCTTTGAAAAACTACAAACCTCAGATTTCCCACTTCCTGGTTGGATTTTTCTCAGGTTTTTGCCTGCCACATGAGTTCTGTTATACTCACAGACATCATTCAAACACTTTTAGAAACTTCAGAGTGTTTTCTATCCAATACTACTAATACTATGCATATATTAGCATCTGGAACAGAGTAGCAGGCAGTTTACACTGGGCACGCATTTCATGCAAAAGTGAAAATGCTGCCCCCTATTAAGCAATTAATTGCATGCATCTGTATGGATTCATTGGCATCTATCCTCTCTTCCAGGCTCAACACAACACCAGAATGCTGGCTACCTACGCTACCCTAGACCCTCGCGTGCAGTTCCTGGGATACACCATGAAGGTGTTTGCGAAGCGCTGTGACATAGGTGACGCGTCCAGAGGAAGTCTGTCATCCTATGCCTACATCCTCATGGTGCTCTACTTCCTGCAGCAGAGACAGCCCCCTGTCATCCCTGTTCTTCAAGAGGTACTGTTCACTGACCCTCTGTTAACCCTTTTACAACCCCAAAGTGGCTACTGTTATAGCTTGTCTGTACGGACGTAGCCCACACCAACAGAACATGCTGAAAGACTTTTGTAAAAGCAATTATAAAAAAACTTAAGGAAATAACCCAATGTTGATCTTTTTCTTAGGTCTTTGATGGAGATTCTGTACCGCAAAGGATAGTGGATGGTTGGAATGCCTTCTTCTTTGATGAAACTGAGGAACTGGTGAGTTGTTGGTCATCAACACTACTGAATGTAACATCCTACATGTCTGCTTTTCCTAAATGATGACCTTGAATAAGCTTTTTTTTGTTTTTATTGCTTACTAGTCATTGTAGTCAAAAGCGTTCTCAAAGTTCTGAATATAATAAAGCTCACTATCAGTTGACGTCCCGCGTAGCGTCAGCGTCTGCCAGAGCTTCCGCAGAACCGTGAGACTGTGGGGGAGCTGTGGCTGGGCCTGCTCAGGTTCTACACTGAAGAGTTTGACTTTAAGGAGCACGTCATCAGCATCCGCCAGAGGAAACGGCTCACCACCTTCGAGAAGCAGTGGACCTCCAAGTGCATCGCCATCGAAGGTAGTGAAACTATCCTTCTCAGTCACGTGGTTGTGATGATGAAAGGACCAATTTGATCACCGATGACTGACTTTTTGTTTTCCTTAGACCCCTTCGACTTGAATCACAATCTTGGTGCTGGAGTTTCTCGCAAAAGTAAGTGAACTATGTCTCCTAAAGTAATCCTTAGGAGGCCAATTCTGTGTTGTCTCTAGTATTTCAGTGATCATGGTCCCTAACACACCCCCTTTCTCTCTCTCTCACCTCAGTGACTAACTTCATCATGAAGGCCTTTATCAACGGCAGGAAGCTGTTTGGTACTCCTTTCTACCCCCAGCCTGGCATAGAGGCGGTATGACACACATTATGTATCGTACTGTATTAACAGAGTGTTAGAGTATGGAATAGGTTCATATTTGCCTTTTTGAAATGATAATGAGTTAGAGTGGGACCTGACCTACGATCGGCACTCTGAAACACGTTATAAGTATGGGCATTGTTGCCCTGACACTGAGTTGCATTTATGAACACATATCAAATGATTCCATTTGTCTAAGGAAAATCTGTTTTCATGTCTAACAATGTTTTCTTCTGTGGTACAGAACTACTTCTTTGACTCCAAGGTGCTCACGGACGGGGAACTTGCACCTAATGACAGGTGCTGTCGGATCTGTGGCAAGATCGGTCATTACATGAAGGACTGCCCCAAAAGACGCAGGTACACAGGGAGAGAACATCAGTGAGTTTTTTTGGAACCTGTGTGTGTGTGTGCAGACCTTGGTTCAAATACTATTTAAAACATTTTCAATACTTTGAGTGTTTGCTTTAGCCTGCTTGCAGTGCCAGGTGTCAACGGTTTGCACTTTTGTCTGTTGGTTCTATTGCAACAGGCATAGTATATATTATTTGAACCTATGTTGGGTGGTGGCTCCGTGTTTGATTGAACTAATCCTCCGTTTCTGTGCGTGTGTGTGTCTTTTGTCCAAAAAGGGGGATGAAGAAGAAGGAGAACGAAAAAGAGGAGGATGTCAAGGATGGAGACGATCATGAGCCACGGGAGCGTCGCTGTTTCCAGTGTGGTGAAATTGGTCATGTACGGCGGGACTGCCCAGAGTACCGCCACCTTAGACAGAAAGCCGCAGGCGGACCGGGTACACACACACACCTCAATTTATTTATACTACTTTTTTCTGTGTGCAGGCGATGTAATGTATATTAACTGATACCAAAGAAAATACTGTACCAAGTTTGACTGTGATTGTTTTTTAGAAGCTCAACTTTATTTGAGTGGTCCACAATGTTTTTTATTTATTTATTATCTGAGCTAGTGGATCACAGCAAGAGTATTTACCAGCTATGTATACAGTAACTAATTCATGATTGAAGACCTGTATTTTGTCATTACTAGTACAGCCCAGCACAGGGCAGCAGTGGCACAGAGTGATGTATGTGGTGGTTGGTTTCTCTGTTTCCTCCAGTTTCCCACATAGTGCGAGCCATGGTAAGCTCCCAGTCCATCCCCATCCCCCAACCTCCCCAGGACCTCCCTGGACGCACCAGACAACCTTCTGAATGTGTGAGTACAACAGGGAATTGTCTCTCTCTCCCTTAGCCACCATAACCATGTTCAAATGTAATGCATTGAGTACTGTTGCAGCTAGCTTCTTTATCTATCAATAATTGTATGTATGTATGATACATTTTTATTGATTTATTTTTTTCTGTCTTTCCCACTACCTCCTGCTCCCTTGCTGTCTCTCCAACTCTGCTCTCTCTGTCCAGTCTGATTCCCGCCAGACTCCGCCCTATTCCCCTCAGCCCACCCTGTTCTCCCAGGGTTCTAGCCAATCCTCCAGCTCCCCCCAGCCCTCCTCCTCCAAGACCTCCATCTCCGCTGGAGAGGGACCGCACAAGCAGCCCCAACATCCCCAGGTTCCCCTCTCTCTCTTTAGCTTCCCACTCTCCCACCCAAGCCAGTACCACCACCCTGGAGCTCTCACTGCTCTGGGGCTACTGCCGTCCCACCACAACCAGCACCAATCACACCTGTCCCAGGGGCACCAGGCCCATCACCAACCTCACCACCCCTCCACCTCCTGGCCCATCCATGGCCCCGTCCTCCAGACCTCCAGTGGCCCCGAAGGGCCCTCCCCGCCTGGCCTAAAATTCCCCTTGCGCCAGGCCCCCGGGCAAGGGAATGGGAACACAGGCCCAGGGGGGTCACCGGTGGGTGGCAGCCCCATGAACCTCAATGACCCCAGCATCATCTTCGCCCAGCCGGCGGGGAGACCCATGGGCTTGGGAAGAGGGCCGGGACTGGACGGGCACTGGCACAACCACCTGGCACAGCAAGGGGCACTGGTGGCTAATGGCACTGTGGGCAAGTCAGGTACACACTGGGTGGCACTGTCTGTCTGTGTTAGGTCTGACTGTCGGTGTCAGTCTGTCCACGTCTTTGTTTATTTGTCTGACTGTCGTCAGATTCTGTCCTTGTTCCGGGAGTCTTTAGCAGTAACTGTCTGTTTCCCTGTTAACGGTGCTGATTGTGTGGTCAGGTAAGAGACACCAGTGGTTTTGGCTACACACTTAATTTACTGTTCTCACAAACTGGTGCTAGGACAGAAGGATATTATCTAATTATTGTAGTTGGCTTAGTTTGTTTGTTTTAAATTCCAAGGATGTTTTACTGTACCGAATTTGAAGACCTCTCCATTCATTCCTCTCTCCCCCTGCAGATCCGGGCTACCAGACCCAGTTCGGGGGTGTGAGTCAGCAGGGCTCTAGGAATTGGGAGCACAGCAACGTAGCCCACTACTCCCAGTCCCCATCTTGGCCCTACCGCTTGCCACAGAAATTCATCCAGCAGGGCAACGGGTGCCACCCACAACCCGGCAAGCCCATCATGTCCCAAAGTAAGAGGCTCAGAAAGCGAGAGGAGAGGGAGAGAGCGGGAGACAGACACAGGGTCAAGAGATGTACTGCTAGGATGCCACCTCTCATTTAGTATACTTTTTTACTAAATGTAATCTAAATAATTTACCCCTTCAATCTTAGAAAATGCCCCTACAGCAGTTAACTTTACTTCCTTGTTTGTCTTGGCTCCGCCCCAGGTTCTGTGGTGCACCCCAGTCAGCATTTCCCGCTCCTCCCCCACGGACGACGACATGTCAACCTCAATTACATCCAACAGAAGAAATGAACTTTGAATTCTAAACTCTGCTCCCATAGCATATCCATTCAATTAGGTTTTATGGTCCTTCACCATGACAAAACAAAAACGATGTAATCGAAATTTGCATCATTTGGTCACAATACTTTAAATGAATTTTATCATTTTTGTACAGTTAAAAACAAAAATGGGTTCCTTACATTGATTTGTGATACAAATGCCATATTTTAATACCCCCATTTTTGAAGGGGTCCAAAAAGTGTTTATTTTATCGTGTAAAGGAAGTAGGTAAAAATATTAGCTGTATTCATACTTTGCTTGCTTAAGGATAAAAGCTTTGAATAGATATTTGAAAAAAATATATATATATATCATGCCCACCCCTATCAGATAGTTAGTGCCTTTAGAAAGTATTCATACCCCCTGACTTATTCCACATTTTGTTGTTACAGCCTGAATTGAAAATGGATTCAATTGTTATCTACACACAATACCCCATAATGACAAAGTGAAAACATGTTTGGAGAAATATTTTGCATATTTTATAGAAAATGAAAAAGCATGCATCAAATGTACATAAGTATTCACACCCCTGACTCAATACTTTGTAGAAGCACCTTTGGCAGTGATTACAGCTTAGTCTTTCTGAGTATGTCTGTAAGAGCTTTCCACACCTGGATTGTGTAACATTTGCCCATTGTTGTTAAAAAAAATCCTCAAGCACTGTCAAATTGGTTGTTGACAACCATTTTCAGGTCTTGCCATAGATTTATGTCAAAACTGTAATTCGGTCACTCAGGAACATTCACTGTCGTCTTGTTAAGCAACTCCAGTGTAGATTTGGCCTTGTGTTTTAGGTTATTGTTCTGCTGAAAGGTGAATTAATCTCCCAGTGTCTGGTGGAAAGCAGGCTGAACTAGGTTTGCCTCTGCTTAGTTTCGTAGTGTTGATTACTATCCGAAAAAACTCCCCAGTCTTTAACGATTACAAGCATACCCATAACATGATGCTGCCACCACTATGCTTGAAAATTTGGAGAGTGGTACTCGGTAATGTGTAGTATTGGATTTGCCCCAAACACAACACTTTTCTTTCAGGACCAAAAGTGAATTGCTTAGCCACTTTTTTTTTTCAGTATTACTTTAGTGCCCTGTTGCAAACAGGATGCATGTTTTGGAATAATTTAATTCTGTACAGGCTTCCTTCTTTACATTCTGTCAATTTAGGTGAGTATTGTGGAGTAACTACAATGTTGTTGATCTATCCTCAGTTTCCTCCTACCACATCCATTAAATTCTGAGACTGTTTTAAAGTCACCATTGGCCTCATGTTGAAATCCCTGAGCGGTTTCCTTCCTCTCCGGAGTTAGGAAAGACGCCTTTATTTTTGTATTGACTGGGTGTATTAATACACCATCTAAAGTGTAATTAATAACTTTGCCATGCTCAAAGGGATATTCAATGTCTGTTTTTTTAAATTACCTTTACCCATCTACCAATAGGTGCCCTTCTTTTCGAGGCGTGGGTAAACCTCCCTGGTCTTTGTTTGATATTCACTGCTCGACTGAAGCAATTATCTGTAAGGTATGTGTGGGTTACAGAGATGAGGTAGTCATTCAAAAATCATGTTAAACACTATTGCACACCAAGTGAATCCATGCAACTTATGTGATTTATTAAGCGGATGTTTACTCCTAAATGTATTTAGGCTTGCCAAAACATAAGGGATTGAATACTTATTGACTCGATATTTCAGCTTTTCATTTTTTATTAATTAAATATTTCTACAAACATAATTCCACTTTGGAATTATGAGGTATTGTGTGTGTGTGTGTGTGTAGGCCAGTGACAAAAAAATCTCAATTTTAAATGTAGGTTGTAACAACAAAATGTGGAAAAAGTCTAGGGGTGTGAATTTTTCCTGAAGGCACTGTATGTAGTGCCAAAAATACCTATAGTAAGTGGCAACATTTTAAAATAAATAACAAAGCCCCCCAAAAATACTTTAAACACAAACAACACTTTGTTTTTGGTGACTATTTGTTGACTGCAGACCATTTTGGCCAGTTTCCCAGACAGATTAAACTTAATCCAGGCTGTATCACAACCGGCCGTGATTGTGCACACAATTGGTCCAGCTTCGTCTGGGTTTGGCCGGTGTAGGCCGTCATTGTAAATAAGAATTTGTTCTTAACTGACTTGCCTAAGGTAGTTAAATAATGATTAAATCATTTTTTTAAATCCTGGACTAAAATAATTTTTAGTAGAGATTCTTAATCTATCCTGGAAACCACTGCCTTATTTTTTTTTTTTAAATAGCCGATCGGGACAGCAAATTGTTGTCGCTCTACGTACAATGCAGTACAGTATGATTTTCACGATCATCTTCGGTCATGATTTACATAACTGCAGCATGCATGGGTTTAATCAGCAGGACTGGTATTGGCATGTATTGCATACAATGTCACTGGAGTATTATTGATTCATACGTTTTGTTGATTCTAAAGTTACAGATTTCCCTTATTACATAATGCTGGTGGTTGTCAACCAAGTGAACATTTTCCTAGAAATACCCCTGAGGAATGTTTTTCTCTCAAATCAATGGAAGAAGCTGTTACAGCAGTCCACTTTGCATTGGGTTTGGGCTCTCCCTCCTTTGCCTAGCCCATAGCCTTTGTGTTGGACGAACAATGTGAAAGGCAGTAGCAGTAATGTATACAGTCCGGTAGAACTTTTCCTGTTAGTCTCAGGTAAACCAGAACAGTAGGGGACAGAGATAGGAAAGGAAGGATGCAAGTAAGAATGTACGCTTATGAATAGGTGGACTGAATAAATTCTCATGATAACTACTAAAAGTCTAGTTATTGCAATTTCACAACTATACTACACAAAGGCATGAAGGTTGTAAGGCTGGAGTGTGGGCCCAACCTTGCTGTTTGGTCTGGTCTTCTATGAGGTGTACATGTAGGCAATTTCTCCACTGGCCAGTCCCTACACACTGGCTTCTGGTGGGGAACATACCCCAGCTACTGAACAAACCTGCACCAACTTTTGCTGAGGCAGTACTACTTAAGTAGTTTTTGGGGTTATCTGTACTTACCTATTTGTATTTTTGACAACCTTTATTCTACTACATTCGTAAAGAAAATAGACTTTTTACCCCCATTTTCCCTGAACACACAAAAGCAAAATTTTGAATGCTTTGGAAGGACAGCAATATTGTCCAATTCACACACCTGTCAATATAATGAGTTGTCATGCCTCTGATCTGGTGGACTCACTAAACACAAATACTGTTTGTACATGATGTCTGAGTAATGGAATATGCCCTGGCTGTCTGTAAATAAATACAATTTTAAAAATGGTGCTGTCTTGTTTGCTAAATATAAGGAATTTGATGTATAGCATTTACTTTCTCTAGTATGAAAATGTAGTATTTTATCCATAACTGTACTCGAGTACATTTAAAACCAGATACTTTTGCTCAAGTAGTATTTTACTGGATGACACTTTTACTTGTCATTTTCTATTAAGTTACTGTAGCTTGACTTTTTTTAAACTCAAGTATGACTATAGGACTACTTTTTTCACCACTGTGCTGAGGTTAGTCTGGCTCTGATTTAATTACTGCATGTACCCAGGGGCGCAACTTTGGTTTTAGAAGGGGGGAGGACAACTCGGCGGGGGTCTGGGCATCCCATTTTTGGAGGGGCATCTAAAGCTAATTTCCTGCATTTCTACTAGGGATGTTAATGGGTAAACCATTTAATCAGTTAGCTGCCAAAAAGACATTTGACCGGTCTTGCTTATTGTTCTATAGGTTAATTTGTATAATTGTGTGGAATTAAATTGGCATGTCTCTATACACCACGTATTTATATTTTGGATTCTGACATAGGCTCACTAATATATTGAACCCTGGATTGTTAATTGGAATCGTTCTGTCAGTTCTTGATTTCTTGTTTAGATTTTTGATTAGTGTATTTGTATTGTAAACTCAGCAAAAAAAAAGAAACGTTCTCACTGTCAACTGTGTTTATTTTCAGCAAATTTTACATGTAAATATTTGTATGAACATAAGATTCAACAACTGAGACAAACTGAACAAGTTCCACAGCCACGTGACTAACAGAAATGGTGTAATGTGTCCCTGAACAAAGGGGGGGGTCAAAATCAAAAGTAACAGTATCTGGTGTGGCCAGCAGCTGCATTAAGTGCGGCTGGGTAGCCTAGTGGTTAGAGCGTTGGACTAGTAACCGGAAGGTTGCAAGTTCAAATCCCCGAGCTGACAAGGTACAAATCTGTCGTTCTGCCCCTGAACAGGCAGTTAACCCACTGTTCCTAGGCCGTCATTGAAAATAAGAATTTGTTCTTAACTGACTTGCCTAGTTAAATAAAGGTTAAAAAAAATAAAAATAAAAAATAAAAGTACTGCAGTGCATCTCCTCCCCATGGACTGTACCAGATTTGCCAGTTCTTGCTGTGAGATATTACCCCACTCTTACACCAAGGCACCTGCAAGTTCCAGGACATTTCTGGGGGGAATGGCCCCAGTCCTCACCCTCCAATCCAACAGGTTCCAGACGTGCTCAATGGGATTGAGATCCGGGCTCTTCGCTGGCAATGGCAGAACACTGACATTCCTGTCTTGAAGGAAATCACGCACAGAAGGAGCAGTATGGCTGGTGGCATTGTCATGCTGGAGGGTCATGTCAGGATGAGCCTGCAGGAAAGGTACCACATTAGGGAGGAGGTTGTAACGCACAGCGTTGAGATTGCCTACAATGACAACTAGCTCAGTCCGATGATGCTGTGACACACCGCCCCAGACCATGACAGACCATCCACCTCCAAATCGATCCCGCTCCAGAGTACAGGCCTCAGTGTAACGCTTATTCCTTTGACGATAAACGTGAATCCGACCATCACCCCTAGTGAGACAAAACCGCAACTCGTCAGTGAAGAGCACTATTTCCCAGTCCTGTCTGGTCCAGCGACGGTGGGTTTGTGCCCATAGGCGACGCTGATGTCTAGTGAGGACCTGCCTTACAACAGGCCTACAAGCCCTCAGTCCAGCCTCTCAGCCTATTGCTGATTGCCTGAGCACTGATGGAGGGATTGTGCGTTCCTGGTGTAACTCGTGCAGTTGTTGCCATCCTGTACCTGTACCGCAGGTGTGATGTTCGGGATGTACCGATCCTGTGCAGGTGTTGTTACACGTGGTCTTCCACTGCGAGGACGATCAGCTGTCCACCCTGTCTCCCTAAAGCGCTGTCTTAGGCATCTCACAGTACGGATATTGCAATTTATTGCCCTGGCCACATCTGCAGTCCTCATGCCTCCTTGCAGCATGCCTAAGGCACGTTCACGCAGAGAAGGGATCCTGGGTATCCTTCTTTTGGTGTATTTCAGAGTCAGTAGAAAGGCCTCTTTAGTGTCCTAAGTTTTCAGACCTTGATTAATGACCTTAATTGCCTACCGTCTGTAAGCTGTTAGTGTCTTAATGACCGTTCCACAGGTGCATGTTCATGAATTGTTTATGGTTCATTGAACAAGCATGGGAAATAGTGTTTAAACCCTTTAATGAAGATCTGAAGTTATTTGGATTTTTACGAATTATCTTTGAAAGACAGGGTCCTGAAAAAGAGATGTTCCTTTTTTTACTGAGTTTATTTGTGAGTCATTCTATTGCATTGTTGGTCTATAGGTTAATTTTCATAATTGTGTGGAATTAAATTGGCATGTTTGTATTTTCGTTGTCATTTTATTTATCACACAGGCACAGCATAAAGAGCCTAGTTTGATGAGCGGAATAGCCTAGAGTAGCTCATTAAAAAGCCTGTGGGCTATTGGAGTGAAACCTGCTTTTGTAAGCACAGTCATTGTGCAACAAATACAAATTCTAAATGCAATCCTTTGTTAAAAACTTCTGTGGCTATGATTTAAAAAGGAGTTATTTCTCAGTCTCATCTCAATCTCAACATTATTTCAAATAATAAGGCATGTCTTACCTTGCTTCAAAGTAGCCTTGTAAAAACCCATCCATAGAAACAACACAATCTCACATTCAATTCCTGCAAATATTTACAAAACATATTTCAGCAGATTGTGGCTTAATTCATGTGACAGAAAGCACATTTCTGTGTGGCTTAATTCGTAGGAAAATACACTTTTTGTGAGACTTCATTCATAGAAAAATACATTTTGGGGGCGGGGGGACAAACTTCAGAACAATCTTAGGAAAGTTATTGGAGCAATGCATTTTGAGCAATAGTGTTCTACACTGCTTTTAGTTTTGTGTCCCACATTTATGTCAAAAAACAAAATGTGTTTACAACCCAATATTGTAAATCACCCAGGTTGTCGCCGAAATACTTAAAATAAAAACATAAGGCTACTATTATATTATATTTGACTATTAATGCCAATGCTGTTTTCTATGCTTGTTTTCGCTTAATACTTTGGGATACTGGTGGTATGTTGGATTTTATGAGGGTTGCCAGATTGGAGTAAAAAGCTGTATTTGTTTTTTTGTGTGGAATCGATGAAGGTATTTGATTGGGGAAGGGGGATACATTTTAATGATGGGAAACTGCAACTGCATGGTATTTGCCACTGTAACGAGTCTGGACTATAATCAATTAAGCCATATCAATGCAGTTAAACATGTTAATGTAAAATAACGAATTACGTTGGCTTGCACTAATGGCACTTCCAAGGCCGTTTCACGATGATTATTACGGTCGGGTCAATCATGTTATATACTTAGGCTATTGTAACATATGCCAGCATTGTAGACCTACTGTCTCTGCCCAGAGGTGTACTAGGCTTTCATGACAACGGCCATTAGAGTCTACCTATGAGCCCTGGTTAGAGTCCCTGTTGCAGCTTTCACTTTCTTCCGCTACATTGGTGGCAGCGTTGGGATCCCGTCGAGCTCATGTCTAGTTATGTGATCTAGTGGTGGGAAGCATTCTGTTTGTCAACATTGTGTTGGGTGTAACTACATTGATATATCTAGTGAACAATCAATAAGCAACAATGGGCGTGACGGATAGAAGTAGTCACTACAGGTGGGATCAAGCCTTACATCAAAGTTGCCTGAAGCTGAATGGAAAGTGTTATTCCCTGACCAGTGTTTCAGAAGATGTGACTGTCTAATTTACATAAGTTAACTTACCAGTGTGGACCCAAAACAAACACATCACACATTTACAAGCAACCTGTTTAAAGTGTTATTACAACCATGGTTTTATTTTGTTACTGAAGCTTATATATATCTAATAACCTGATAATGATCCAAATCCTATGGGTAGACAAAGTCAGTGTGTTATGCAGCAAAACACAACTATCCTATTTTAGGATGCAAATCAGTAATATCATAATATCACTGTTGATCGATCCTGTTCTGATCTAATGAGATGGATGTCAGATTTTCTATGGCCTACAATCGAGGCCTTTCCCATTCATGAAGGACGAAGCTAGGCCCCTCTTGGTTCTCATTTGCGAAGACTTAACTCAAGTTAGGGGTTATATGTCAGACTCTCCTATATCACTTTGCCCAACATGTTATTCTCCAGAGGTTGTAAATAAACCCTTTTTAAGATGATATAACTTGTATCATTATCCTAGGGTTGTGAAACTCATAACCGAATGTCTTCAAACTGAGCATTTCTCACTGGAAATTGCTGCTGACATTTAATATAGCTTAGGGTATTTAATTAATATCAGACTCTCCAATGCCACTATTCCCAACATATTATACCCATAGGGTGTAAGTAAACCCTTTTTAAGTAATATAACTTGTATCTGTCATGGCTCAGGAGAAGACCCAGATGCATACAGTTTCAAAGTAACAAAAGTTTATTACAAAAACAGGGGGAGCAGGCAAACGACAGGTCAAGGGCAGGCAGAGGTCAGTAATCCAGAGCAGAGTCCAAAAGGTACAGAACGGCAGGCAGGCTCAGGGTCAGGACAGGCAGAGGTCAGTAATCCAGGGTGGTGTTACAAGGTACAGAACGGCGGGCAGGGTCAGGGCATGCAAAATGGTCAAAACCGGGAAAACTAAGAAACAGGAACTAGAGAAAGACAGGAGCATGGGAAAAATGCTGGCTTGACGAAACAAAACGAACTGGCAACAGACAAACAGAGAACACAGGCATAAATACACTGGGGATAATGGGGAAGATTGGCGACACCTGGAGGGGGGTGGAGACAAGCACAAAGACACGTGTAACAGATCAGGGTGTGTTAGTATCATTATTATAGGGCTGTGAAACCCCGAGCCGAATGATATTTATCACCATTTATTTACGGAGAGCAATTTCTGTTTTATAACAGGTAGTATCCATTTATTTACAGTAGTGTGTTGATGAATTATTGCTTTCTTCAGTGGAAATACAGAATGTTAAAAAAAGCCCAATATACCAAAAGACTATTTAACCATGTTAATAATTACTGAAACATACAAACTACAAACCTTTTACCAGTTAAAGAAAATTCATACATTATAACTACACACAAATATTTTATTTCAAATAATACATACAAGTAAAGAATTGACTCTAACATGAGTACAAACAGTGTGTGTGTGTGTATTATAATTTTCCATCATAAAAATGTATCCCCATTCAAATACCGTCATCGATACAAAAAAATAATAAAAATCTCTATAGGAAATGCGTTATGAAGATCGTGTAGACCTATTGTTCCAGAGCGCTCAGGACGTCAGACTGGGGCGAAGGTTCACCTTACAACAGGACAACAACACTAAGCACACAGCCAAGACAACACAGGAGTAGCTTCAGGACAAGTCTCTGAATGTCCTTGAAGAAGAAGAAGTTACAGGTTTGTGAGAGCCAGAAATCTTGCTTGTTTGTAGGTGACCAAATACTTATTTTCCACCATAATTTGCAAATAAATTCATAAAAAATCCTGCAATGTGATTTTCTGGATTTTTTTTTCTCATTTTGTCTGTCATAGTTGAAGTGTACATATGATGAAAATTACAGGCCTCTCTCATCTCTTTAAGTGGGAGAATTTTCACAATTGGTGGCTGACTAAATACTTTTTTGTCCCACTGTACAAGGACCGGATATTTTTCATTAAGAGCTTAATGGAAACATGCAACAATGGCAAGCGTATCGTCTTACAGTCAAAAGGCTATATTGAACATGCAATATTCCTGTAATGAAGCAGCTAATAAAACGTCATTTTCAAACATTTGCCCAAATGCAATTCGCGGAAGACATAGTTCTAAAGTACGCACCTAATGCAAGCGGTTCCATACGTGACAGAGAACAATCACCGTTAGAAATAGGGGGAATATAATAGCAACAACTATGATGGGTTGGCTGACTAGGATTGGGCCTTTGGCTTCTGTACAACGAAAGAAAGTTGATATGAAAACCAATAGAATAGGAGAGAAATGCTGGTTAATGGCATGAGGAAGTCTTACTTAAAATAATTGCCTCCACGTTTCTATTAAGACTTTCTCATGCCATGCCAATCTACACACAATAACCCATAATGACAAAGCAAAAACAGGTTTAGAATTTTTTGCTAATTTATCAAATTAAACTGAAATATTACATTTACATACAGTACCAGTCAAAAGTTTAGACACACCAACTCATTCCAGAGGGGTTTTCTTTATTATTACTGTGGTTCTGTTGTGACTGTCGTAACTGGAATGACAATTTGAGGTAAACTGGGCCAATCGTCTTTCCCAGAAGTGGCATCAGAACACCATTTCCTCATCAGAACACCATCTCTGTCAAAGTCACCCACACAAACTTCAAACTCCTGGACGTATCTCAGCAAAAAAAGGGGCGAGGGGAACCTCTTCAAGTGGTCCTATAAACTTGCTCACATTTGGGTGTTTCAAAGGAGAGGTCAACTGAGGAGGTTTACTGAAATCAGGGTCACCCATAAACGTCTCAGACGGGTAGACCATGGTGGGCTCGCTGACATCCTCATCAACACTAGACTTGCTTAGACATAGCATGTGTAACGGCACATGCTGGGAACACTAGGTTATTTTTCTGATAACCCATCAGGTTCCTCTACTCTGGGTTCCATACAAACGACAGGATTTGGCACGATCTTCCCTCCAGCAAAATCGATTCCCAAAATGAAAAAGACCCCCTTCACCGGTAGGCTAGGCCTCAGTCCAACGATAAAGAAACCAGAAATAATATCAGACTCAAGTTCCACATTATACAAAGGAACTTCCATGCAACCAATTTCAACGCCTTGTACTAACACACTGTAACCAGCTGCTGAATTGTCAGACAAAGCCAAAACACCCTCCATAATGAAGGGCTGCCCCAGTGTCTCACAGTATCTTCACAAAGGGTTTCAGACACCACTTCTGGGCAAAATGATTGGTCCAGTGTATCTAAAATGATCGTTCCATACACACCTGATCCAAAATCTTGTTTAGGAGATACACCAGTCCCAAATATAGACTTAATTGGCTGGAATGTTCCCACAAGCAGAAACAGTTTTTTCTCTGTCTCATTTTTCTGTTTCAACTTAGGACACAGAGACAATGTGTTCCTTCTCACGGCAGTAATGACAAACTGGCAGATATGAAAATGTATCTTTTGGCTCTGTAGAAAATAACTGAAACCTTGCAGTAGGATGTAACTTCTCTGGATTGCATTTTGCTTAGGGATAACTACTGGGTGCTTTGTTAAGGTATTTATTTGTCAACACAAACTTATTTGCGAGAACTGCAGCTTTCTCAAGAGTGAGATCCTTGTGCTCACGAATGTAGGTAGCGACCCTTTCGTGAAGGCAATTCTTGAACTGCTCGAGAAGCACGAGTGTCTTTACATCTTCAAGGTCCTTGGCCTCTTGAGAACCACACCACCGATCAAAAACATATGCTTGTTCCCTTGCAAACTCAACATGGCTGTGATTCTGCCTTTTTAAATTCACGGAACTGTTGTCTGGATGCCTCTGGGACCATCTCGTAAGCCCGAAGGATGGCAGCTTTAACGGTGTCATGATGTGAACTTTGGCCAAGAGAAAGCTGCGTACACTTTCGGGGCTTTTCCCACCAGAACACTTTGGAGGAGCAATGACAAAATCTCTCGCGGCCATTTTAGGGATGTGGCAATCAACTCAAACAGAGTAAAATAAACATCCACCTCTTTTTCGTTGGAAGGCGCTACAAGCCGGCTGTTCCGACCAAGATCAAACTCTGTTGAGGGTGCTGAATGGATTCAGAGTGCTTCCAGATCTACTGTATCTCTTAATCGAAATGCATGCTCACATTCTTGATCTTGATCTTGGCTGCATGTTCTTGGTTTTTGGCAGCATGTTCACGTCCTTGTTCTGGTTGGGCTGCATGCTCATCTTGTCTTTCCCTGTGCTCTAATTTCTGTTACGCCAATCACTCCTCACGTTCTCTTTCCCTTTCCCTGTGCTCTAATTTCTGTTACGCCAATCACTCCTCACGTTCTCTTTCCCTTTGCTCTAATTTCTGTTACGCCAATCACTCCTCACGTTTTCTTTCCCTTTCCCTGTGCTCTAATTTCTGTTACGCCAATCACTCCTTACGTTCTCTTTCCCTTTCCCTGTGCTCTAATTTCTGTTACGCCAATCACTCCTCACGTTCTCTTTCCCTTTCCTTGTGCTCAAGCTCTAATTTATGTTGCTCCAACTTTGCCTTTAGTTTGAACTCCCTCAGTTGCATGTCTACAGACTCACCCCACTACTTGTAGCACCCTTTTTTCTGCATAATCTTCATCAGAATTTCCTCCTCCACCAAAGCAGTACCAATCAGCACTTTGACTACTGCTTTTGGATCGTCAGATGCCGCTTTGATGTCATAATGTATTGCAATGATGAGCAGATTTGCATTTATACATGTAGGATTTTCCACAACTGCTTCCAACTTAAAACCTGTTGAGGATGGGGGCGCTGTTGTGACTATTTATGCTAATCGTGTAATTTTTGAAACGGCTTCCCACAAAACTCTTGATCGTACAATATGCATATTATTATTATTATTGGATAGAAAACAGTCTATAGTTTCTATAGGAGTTGAAATTTTGTCTCTAAGTGGAACAGAGCCCATTCTACAGCAATTTCCCTGACATGGAGTCAGATTTCAGAAATTTTGGCCACTGTTCTGGAGTCAGTTAAAAGGGCACTGTTATTGCTATGAGTATACGGACACTGCTTACGTCTTCCCCTGGATGCCTTTACGTGATGACGATTTGAATGGGGTCGATTGCGCGTTCACAGGCACTATAAATTAAAAAAACCTGTAGCTAGCAAGTCTTTTCTTGCTGCGTAATGCGCCTGGAGGACATCGACCCGCACTTGTTCCAAGCATTAGTGGAGGGAGTAATATTACTCTGGTCATGTTTCTACTCGTTATGGGAGTTAAAAACATCATAAGGTAGTTAATTTAAAGCGTTTTATAGCAATTTATATCCGTTTAGTGCGATTTTGGGACATTTATTTCTGAAACGCTGTGAATTGCTGGGCACGCTTCCAGTTCATCCCGAACGCATTTGGCATTTCCACATGGCAAGAGGACAGCTTTCCACCAAAAGACGATTGGACCCAAGAAAGGATCCTTTGCCCAAGATACTGATGGAAGAACAGCTCAAAGTAGGACATTTTTATTATGATAAATCGTGTTTCTGTCGAAAAATGTTAGTGGCTTAGGACGCCATGTTTTTTGACGTAGCTTCGCTTGGCGCAAACTGTATTGAAAAGTAAGGATAATTTAAAAAATGTAATTCCGCGATTGTATTAAGAATTAAATTGTCTATCAATCCCTGTCCACCCTATATTTTTTAGTCACGTTTATGAGTATTTATGTATAAGAGTAGATCACTGTCTAATATGGCGCACGGACATTTTCTCACCAGCTGGGCTACATTTCACATTGTCTAACCATGATTTTGGTGGCTAAATATAAACATTTTCGATCAAACTCTATATGGATTGTGTAATATGATGTTACAGGAGTGTCATCTGAAGAATTCTGAGAATGTTAGTGAAAAAATTAATATATTTTGGCGATGTTGACTTTTATCGCTCACTTTGGCTAGAATCAATGCTGGGCTGCTATGTGCTATGTGCTATGCTAATATAACGATTTATTGTGTTTTCGCTGTAAGACACTTAGAAAATCTGAAATATTGTCTGTATTCACAGGATCTGTGTCTTTCGATTAGTGTATGCTGTGTATTTTTACGAAATGTTTGATGATTAGTAAGTAGGTAAACACGTTGCTCAATGTAGTTTTTCTAGTCCATTTGTGACGGTGGGTGCAATTGTAACCTATGCCAGCTACCTGAAATATGCACTTTTTTCTAACAAAACCTATCCCATACCATAAATATGTTATCAGACTGTCATCTGATGAGTTTTTTTCTTGGTTAGGGGCTATAAATATCTTATTTTACCCGAATTGGTGATAGCTACTGGTGTTGGTGGACAAATAAAAGATGGTGGATTATGCTAATGTGTTTTTAGGTAATAGATGTACATCTTTACATATTGTGTCTTCCCTGTAAAACATTTTAAAAATCGGACATGTTGGCTGGATTCACAAGATCTGTGTCTTTCATTAGCTGTATTGGACTTTAATGTGTGAAAGTTAAATATAAAAAAAAAAAAAAAAAAATTAATTTCGCGGCACTGGTTTTTCAGTGGGGGTGGGGGGGGGGGGGAGTGCCGCTAGCGGCACCCTCATCCTAGACAGGTTAAAGTCCATGGCTTTTCATTTTTTTTATTAGCCTGTGTGTTTACGCAACTATCAAAAGGATTCCACCAATCGTATAACCAGTGGTGGAAAAAGTACTCAATTTTCATACTTGAGTAAAAGTAAAGATACCTTAATAGAAAATTACTCAACTAAAAGTGAAAGTCACCCAGTAAAATATTACTTGAGTAAAAGTCTAAAAGTATTTGGTTTCAAATATACTTAAGTTTCAAAAGTACATGTAATTGCTCAAAAGTAAAAGTATAAATCATTTCACCTTCCTTATATTAAGCCAACCAGACGGCACCATTCATTTATATATATTTCTACAGATAGCCAGGGGCACACTCCAACACTCAGACATAATTTACAAACAAAGTATTTGTGTTTAGTGAGTCTGCCAGAGCAGAGGCAGTAGGGATGACCAGGGATGTTCTCTTGATAACTGTGTGAATTGGGTAATTTTCCTGTCAAAATGTAACAAGTACTTTTGGGTGTCAGGGAAAATGTATGGACTAAAAGGTACATGATTTTCTTTAGGAATGTAGTGAAGTAAAAGTTGCCATAAATATAAATAGCAAAGTAAAGTAAAGTACAGATACCCCAAAAAACTACATTAGTACTTTAAAGTATTTTTACTTAAGTACTTTATTCCACTGCATTTAACACCTCAGGATGGATGTCAGTGACAGAAATTCTACCACAAAATTGTATTTTGAACACTCAAATATCTGGGCACTGCAGAACTTGAGTGTAGCAGATGAGCCCCCATTTTGTTACGTTCCTCAGCAAAAACATAAATACAACTGCAGCTCAAACAGAAGGTGGAGCAAACAGTCACTGACAAAAATGAAAACAAAACAGATGAGGTTTTAGGCGAGGTTCTGAAAGAAACTCATGGGGGTGTCCACCCGAAGTTGACTAGCAACAACAACTGGGACCTAAAAGACAGCCATCATGAGTGCCTACTGAATTTTCCCAAGAAGAGGCATACAAAAGAAAAACCCACACCAGACTTAAAGATGGGAAGCAAACTAAAAAGTGGAGAAAAATGAGAACAAGGAAGCTCAGACAGGGATTGTTTTTCTAATAGGGAATGCCAGCTAAAGACGTTAACCCTCCTGTCACGCCCTGACCTTAGAGAGCATTTTTATGTCTCTATTTTGGTTTGGTCAGGGTGTGATTTGGGGTGGGCATTCTATGTTCTTTACTTCTATGATTTTGTGTTTCTATGTTTTGGCCGGGTATGGTTTCTTAATCAGGGACAGCTGTCTATCGTTGTCTCTGATTGGGAATCATACTTAGGCAGCCTTTTTCCCTTTTGTCATTGTGGGAAGTTGTCTTTGTTAGGGGTATTATAGCCCTTGTAAGCTTCACGGTTATTTTTGTTATTTCATTTTTTGTTGGCGACATTTGACTAAATAAAAGAAAATGTACGCTTACCACGCTGCACCTTGGTCTCCTTTCGACGACGGCCGTGACACCCCCACATCTCTCAAGACAATTGGAGCACTGGGTCAGACGCTCTTAAATATCACCTGGGCCAGCACAGGTGAAACACCTTCTGACTAACAAGATGGACATGCCAGAACAAGGTGTAACACATACTGACTAACGAGATGACACTAACGTCTAACATTAAAATATAAATGGAAAACCCAAAGCCTATAACAGGTTGCAGGGAGGTTCTGAAAAAGTTTTACTCTGGTTCCTTAAATGTTTTCCAGGGAGGTTTTATTAATGCTCTGAGAATGGAAATAATTTATTTGGAGGCTTCTTAATAACTTCCCTAAATTAGCAATATGCAATTTTTTGGGCAACTCAACCAAACGCCACCAGCTGGTGGCGCTGTTTTTCAGATTACATTTCATGAGTAATAGAGTAGTCCTTTCTATTCATTCAATTTCTACGTTTACTGTTGTTGCAAGAAAATCTACTTTCACCAGGATTTTGATCAACTCTTTCTTCACCACTAAGTCCTTTATGTGTGTGGTCTGTGGTTTCCAGGATCTACAAAAAGCTGAGCAAAAATAAAGACTAAAAAGAGTCTTTGTCAGTTTATTTTCATCATATTTATAATTGTCCTTAATTTTACCTTTCCAGAATAAAGACATTTCACAAGTTACAGATAGCTCAGAAAACATATATGATGATCTCTAAAATAATAGCGTCATCCTTACTCAATATTTTTCAAATCCACTTTAGGTTTAGGGATAGGCTTTTATTCTATAGCAGGGGTGTCAAACTCATTCCACGGAGGGCCTTGTGTCTGCAGGTTTTTGGTCTTTCCTTTCAATAAAGCCCTAGACAACCAGGTGTGGGGAGTTCCTAACTAATTAGTGATGTTAATTCATCAATCAAGTACAAGGGTGGAGCGAAAACCCGCAGACACTCGGCCCTCCATGGAATGAGTTTGACACCTGTGTTCTATAGGGTTGGGGAATTGATAATGTCAGTGTTTGAAATTATGATATTCACTCACAGCAACAGTGAGATCCACTGTGTTGCATTGTGACATTGAGAACAAACAGTTATTTATCCAAACTCATTCAAATAGATGAAGTGTGGTCTAACACAAATAAGGGACATACAATTAGTAGTACGTTGTTAGTCTGAAATTCATTCAAGCTTTTAAGTAGCAGGGAGGAGAGCACAATTAGCCCACATTCATATTTCAGATGGGCTTTTCTCTAACCTGCCTTCGATCCTGATTAGAGTATTTAAATGGCATTATGATATGACCTGTAGTTTTAGAACACCTACTGGCATTCTCTCAACCAGCTTCACCTAGAATGATTTTCCAACAGTCTTGAATGAGTTCCCACATATGCTTAGCACTTGTTGGCTGCTTTTCCTTCACTCTGCAGTCCGACTCATCCCAAACCATCTCAATTTGGTTGAGGTTGTTGGATTATGGCGGCCAGGTCATCTGATGCATCACTCCATCACTTTCCTTCTTGGTAAAATAGCCCCTACACGGCCTGGAGGTGTGTTGGGACATTGTCCTGTTGAAAAACAAATGATAGTCCCACTAAGCCCAAACCAGATGGGATGGCGTATCACTGTAAAATGCTGTGGTAGCCATGCTGATTTAGTGTGCCTTGAATTCGAAATAAATCAGTGTCACCAGCAAAGCACCCCCACACCTTAACACCTCCTCCTCCATTATTTACGGTGGGAAATACACATGCGGAGATCATCCGTTCACCCACACCAAGTCTCACAAAAACACATAGGTTGGAACCAAAAATCTCGAATTTGGACTCCAGACCAAAGGACACATTTCCACCAGTCTAATGACCATTGCTTGTGTTTCTTGGCCAAAGCAAATCTCTTCTTCTTATTGGTGTCCTTTAGTAGTGGTTTCTTTGCATCAATTCGAACATGAAGGCGTGATTCACACAGTCTCCTCTGAACAGTTGATGTTGAGATGTGTCTGTTACTGGCAATTTTTGAGGCTGGTAACTCTAATGAACTTATTCTCTGCAGCAGAGGTAATTCTGGGTCTTCCATTCCTATGGCAGTCCTCATGAGAGCCAGTTACATCATAGCGCTTGATGAATTTTGAGAAACTTTAAAAGTTCTTGACATTTTCTGTATTGACTGACCTTCGTGTCTTAAAGTAATGATGGACTGTCATTTGTCTTTGCTTATTTAAGCTGTTCTTGCCATAATATGGACTTGGTCTTTTACCAAATAGGGCTATCTTCTGTATACCAACCCTACCTTGTCACAACACAACTGATGGTTCAAACGCATTAAGGAAAGAAATTCCACAAATTAACTTAAGGCACACCTGTTAATTGAAATGCATTCCAGGTGACTACCTCATGAAGCTGGTTGTGAGAATGCCAAGAGTGTGCAACGCTGTCATTAAGGCAAAGTGTGGCTATTTGAAGAATCTGAAATATTAAACAATATTTGTTTAACACTTGTTTGGTTACTACATGATTCCATATGTGTTATTTTATAGTTTTGATGTCTTTGCTATTATTCTACAATGTAGGAAATAGTAAAAATAAAGAAAAACACTTGAATGAGTAAGTGTTCTAAAACTTTTGACCGGTAGTGTATATTGCCTTGAAAGAAAATAAAAAGGTACAGAAGAAATCACAATCCACCAGACCATGGGTCAAATACATTCAGATATGTCATATACATGAAAGACATGTAGTATGTTTACATTGTAAATTAAGTAAATTATGTACATTTACATTGAAAATCTAAAACACTCCTAATTTATCAATCAAATATTTCCTTCTTATTCAAGTTTAATCTAGGACTACAACATATGGTTTGAGATCTTGATATGTAGAGTATTAGTGGTATGTGTAGTGTCATTACGTGAGTGTGTTTTCTCCATCTGCAGCCTTTTCAGTTGTTTGGTGTTATGAAAGGCTTCATTTCCTTTTCATTTGTGTCAATTTAAGACCTAAGCAACCAGGCAAAGGAAGTTCTAATCAATTACCTTAACTAATCAATCAAGTACAAGGGAGGTGTGAAAACCTGCAGACACTTGGCCCTCCAAGAATGACTTTTTAAACCTCAGCAACATAATGAATGGGGCAGCTGTGGGAGACTCATCGAGGTGTTGCACACAGCTGGTAAGGCTTGGGACTGTGTGTAACCCCCATCTGAAAGTCCAGGCTGGGTTCCACCCCTGGGGGAGAGAAGAAGGTGAACCTCTGCAGCAGGGAGGTGAAGAACAGGAAGAGTTCCATCTTGGCCAGCTGCTCCCCAGGACACACCCTCTTACCTGGGGAGGGAACCAATCACAGTAAACCTTCTCTAACCGACACTGTAAAGCAGGGGTGTCAAACTCATTCCATGGAGGGCCCAGTGCCTGCAGGTTTTTTTTTTTCCTTTCAACTAGACAACCAGGTGAGGAGAGTTCTTTATTTATTATGACCTTAATTCAGCAATCAAGTACAAGGGAGAAGCAAAAACCTGCAGACACTCGGCCCTCCATTGGAATGAATTTGACACGTGCTGTAAAGTACAGAACAGTTACTTTGGATTGGGATACTAACACTAACGTACACTGTAAAACATTTCCTGTAAAATGTACAGTAACTTACTGACCGCAATTTATTTAGCAGTACAGCTACTGTAATCCATTTGACGGTACCAAAAATTTTACTGAAATCCAATTACCCATGCAGTGACATATTACACAGTGTTCTTAGCGGGCACTCTTGTCTTTAGCAACTTACAGTCAGTGCATTCAACCAAGGTTGCAAATAAAAGGTTTGTGTTGTAGCTAAGGATACATTGTAGTAATTGTAATTCACAAATCATAATACAGTAAAAGTGATTATCAATGTAAGAAAATTATTTCTACAGTATTTTACTGTAATTACAAGGGATTAGCACAAGCAGATTGGCTGAAGGCATTTGCACATTAATAAATACTAGGTATTTAATATCACTTGCACTTCTAGAGGCTTAAACAAAGGTCTCCAAACTAAGGCCTCCCGGGTGGCGCAGTGGTCTAGAGCTGCGCCACCAGAGTCCCAGAGTCTCTGGGTTCGTGCCCAGGCTCTGTCGCAGCCGGCCGCGACCGGGAGGTCCGTGGGGCGACGCACAATTGGCCTAGCGTCGTCCGGGTTAGGGAGGGTTTGGCCGGTAGGGATATCCTTGTCTCATCGCGCTCCAGCGATTCCTGTGGCGGGCAGGGCGTAGTGCGCCCTAACCAAGGGGGCCAGGTGCACGGTGTTTCCTCCGACACATTGGTGCGGCTGTCTTCCGGGTTGGAGGCGCGCTGTGTTAAGAAGCAGTGCGACTTGGTTGGGTTGTGCTTCGGAGGACGCGTGGCTTTCGACCTTCGTCTCTCCCGAGCCCGTACGGGAGTTGTAGCGATGAGACAAGATAGTAATTACTAGCGATTGGATAACACGAAAATTGGGGAGAAAAGGGGATCAAATTTTAAAAATAAATAAATAAATAAATAAATAAAAAGGTCTTTAAACTGGCCATATTTACAGGGCAAAACAGACCAAATGGGTAAATATTCAACCATTAACAGGTTTAAGACCCGCTACCATCCGTTTCCTATATACATGTACATTTTAGGGAACTACTACCACATACAAGGCACTAAGACACAGTGCCTTCGGAAACTATTCAGACCCCTTGACTTTTTTCACATTTTGTTACGTTACAGCCTTATTCTTCAATGGATTAAATAAATAAATCTTTACCAATCTACATACAGTACTCAATAATGACAAAGTAAAAACAGTTGACATTTTAAAAATGTATTAAAAATAAAACACAGAAATACCTTATTTGCATAAGTATTCAGACCCTTTGCAAAGAGACTTGAAATTGAGCTTAGGTGCATCCTGTTTCCATTGATCATCCTTGAGGTGTTTCTATAACTTGATTGGAGTCCACCTGTGGTAAATTCAATTGATCGGACCTGATTTGTAAAGGCACACACCTGTCTATATAAGGTCCCACAGTTGACAGTGCATGACAGATCAAAAACCAAGCCATGACGTCGAAGGAATTGTCCATAGAGCTCTGAGACAGAATTGTGTCAAGGCAGAGGTCTGGAGAAGGGTACCAAAAATTTCTGCAGCATTGAAGGTCCCCAAGAACTCTCCCCATCCAACCCGATAGAGCTTGAGAGGATCTACAGAGAAGAATGGGAGAAACTCCCCAAATACAGGTGTGCCAAGCTTGTAGCATCATACCCAATAAGATTTGAGGCTGTAATTGCTGCCAAAGGTGCTTCACCAAAGTACTGAGTTAAAGGTCTGAATACTTATGTATATGTGATATCTGTTTTTTCCCCCAAAACACAACAGTTTTTGCTTTGTCATAATGAGGTATTGTGTGTAGATTGATGTGGGAAAGAACAATTTAATCAATTTTAGAATAAGGCTGTAACCTAACAAAATGCGGAAGAAGTCAATGGGTCTGAATACTTTCACAAACTGTATATTTATGAGCCAGCAATTCTGTCCCCTCCCACAATATTTCTCCACAATGCAATGTAATTTATAGTATGCTACAGTACATATATAGCAAAACAGCACTCTATTATTCAATTGTATTGAAAATAAAAATCAGCAGTTGCTAATAGTGAAGATTTAAATATACAGTATATCACAGCATACCAACTGATATTTGGTGTTTTGCATCACTTGCAAAGGCTTCTAAACTGACAGTGACGACAGGGCAAAACCGATCAAAAGGACATGGCTAGCCACTCAACCGTTAAATGTTTGAGACTTGCTGCCACTGATCTGACCACTATATAAATGTAATTGTTAGGGAACCATCACAACATATCACTTAAATTGGTACAGCACTCTCACTAACGAGTGCAACAAATATCGTCTATTACAACACGCACCTCAAAATATGTTATTGAGTAGAAACAACAATAGCACCCCCCCCCTAGTTTTCAAAAGGCTTCTGGCTTTGCAAAAATGCAGCATTGGTACTGTATTCCATTATTGTTAATAACTCACCAGGAGGTTACTGTAGAGTTCAAGAACAAGGTTTGCAGAATTACAAAAAATATATTTGGGGGTATAGCACTCACTCACGGTTGCAACAAATATAGCGTCTTACAAGGCGCCTTAAAATGTTAATGAGCCAGAGATTCTTTCACCGCCCACAACATTTTCTGACAATTCACTAGAATTAATACTGTAAAACACATGTTCTGTATTTTACTGTGCATTCTACAGTGTTTTACTATTGAAATGAAAGAATGATTTGCTGTAAAACAAATGTATGGTATTTTGTTGTGCATTCTACAGTAATCTACTGTATTCACTTTATACTGTTGGAGACTATTTGACTTGAGCCCATTTTAGTCTGTTTATAACTGTATATAACTGTTAGACTAGCAGTAGTCATTATGGTGTTATGAGTTAGATCATTCCATCTATGTGCATTGAATTTGTGCAGAGGGAAAGTACAAAGGGGTTCTGTCTCTGAGTGCAAGAACGATTCCATAAGGGTTTAAGAGGAGCCATGTGTCTTGGGTTAGAGCTTATAGATTATGAATTAGTTTTTTAACACTGTCTTATATTTTCCCTGTTTTATATACTCTTAGTATGAATATATATCGTTTTGATATATTCTTAGATTGTTTCTGCTTTTAGTTGTCAGCACGCCCATAGCAGAGAAGTCCCTTTCACACAGATAGGTAGTGCTGAACGGTAGCATGATTCATGACAGGCGAGAGCTGGATACTCTCCCATTATGCCGCACCAGAACTGTGGCAGTATCATTTCCGGGAAGTGCATGCTCAGTCCGCGATCAAGTGACAGCTCCACCAGCATATCCTTTTCGTTGCTCGGCAACGTGACGCTTCCCATCTCCACTCGAAAGGGGTCCCCGTGTCCAGTCGTCTAGTCTGCTGTTCTTCTCCGGGAAGTAGTTGCAAAACCTTCCCTGCAGCTTGACAAGATGCTGTTCAACTTTCTTTTCTTCAGTGTGTCGCGGTATGCTATATTTTTCAGATTCTGAATCTCGAAATCAGCATTGGGAAACATGTCAATCCTCCCATTAGAAACATGATTTGCCCAAATGGTAAGCTTCATCTTGAAGGCATCCACTTTGTCCCTCCGTTCAAATCGATTGTACCCCCTCCCTTGCATTGACACATTGAGCAAATTCAGATGATCAAACATAACCGCCAGGTAGGCAACATGGGCGAGCCATTCCTCACGATCGAAATGTTCGAAGCTCATAAAAGCGATCCAACAGTGTACTCCTGGAAAGCCAGCGGACCTCTGCATGATAAAGCACCTACTGGTGCTCCCTCCCCGTATCCCTGCAGAAGGCCTGGAGACACCTACTTTTCGTGGAACTCTTTTTGATATATTTGACAGTTTCTTCTGAAACTCGTCAGTCTATTCTTGTTCTGAGAAATGAAGGCTATTCCATGCGAGAAATGGCCAAGAAACTGAAGATCTCGTACAACGCTGTGTACTACTCCCTTCACAGAACAGCGCAAACTGGCTCTAACCAGAATAGAAAGAGGAGTGGGAGGGACAACTGAGCAAGAGGACAAGTACATTAGAGTGAATAGTTTGAGAAACAGATGCCTCACAAGTCCTCAACTGGCAGCTTCATTAAATAGTACCTGCAAAACACCAGTCAAGGTCAACAGTGAAGAGGTGACTCCGGGATGCCGTGTCTCATACTGGCCAATAAAAAGAAAAGATTAAGATGGGCAAAAGAACTCAGACACTGGACAGAGGAACTCTGCCTAGAAGGCCAGCATCCTGGAGTCGCCTCTTCACTGTTGACGTTGAGACTGGTGTTCCAGCTACAATAGTAGTTTAAAACATTTACAATGTTTAAACTGTATTTCTGATCATTTTGATGTTATTTTAATTTTCAAAAAAAATGCTTTTCTTTCAAAAACAAGGACATTTCTAAGTGACACCAACATTTTGAACGGTAGTGTATGTAAATCATTATTTGAGTATGTTGGTAACCCGTTGTACAAAAGTGATAATGCCCTCGAACCCTGTGTTTGGAGGATACATTGGCACTGGTTGCCAGCCCTCGACTTTGTCTCTGGCCTAACACCCGTGCCAATATATCCTCCAAACACAGGCTTCTCAGGCATTATCACCTAAATAGGAGGGCCTAGTCAGAAGGTCTAAATATAAGTGCTAGTGTGACCTGTATGGGTTTGCTATGCAGCTGCAACGCCCAGTGTGGTGATTAAATCTAATTTCAGTTTCTCTGGGTACGTCTGGATTATTGTACCAGAAATTAGAACATAACAATACAGTATAATACCGTTGATGTATACAGTAAGTAACTGATAAAATAAATGTCCAACAGGGTACTCTAACTCTATAGGCAAGTCAATGATTCAACTTCAAGTCAATCAGTTAAACCGAGTCAAGTATTCCTATGTAAGGAAGATGAGTTGTGCATGTACTATTTCCTATAGGGCAGCTTTATTTGGCACCAATTTGGGGTCAACTGATATGGAAGAAATGTAGTACAGTATTACCTAAAGAGAATGGAAGGAATGCATCTCTCTTCCTGAACTTGCCCTCCTGATCCAGGAAGTGTCCAGGGTTGAAGGTGTGAGGGGTCTCCCACTCTGACTCATCAAACAGGATCGACTGGAGGGTGCCTAACACAATGGTGTTCTGAGGGGAAAAAATAACAGACATTATCTCATCAACAACTACACAATGTTATGGCATCAAAGCTTTATGTGTAGTTGAAATAATAAGGAAAAAACCTTATACTTTTAAGTGTAGGTATGTCCCTATACGATAACTGACCAAACACATTTAATTATTCTTCTGAAAGTAAAAACAAAACATGGTGACAACATACTACACATTAATGTAGTTATAAGGAATACATCTTTATAAAGCGCGGAATCATTAGATGCGCCGTGAGATCACATAACTAAGCAGAACAAGTATATGATCTCTAGGCTTGAGATGAGATGACTGACCTTAGGGATGGTGTATCCTCCAACCTCAGTGTCTTTAGTGGCCATGCGGGATACGTTGAGCGGTAGGATATTCCCCATCCTCTGTGTCTCATGGATGACTGCGTCTGTGTAGGGCATGCTGTCCCTGTCTTCCATGGAGGGCTGCCGGGATGACCTAACAACTGCATCGATCTCTGCCTGCACCTTGGCTACAACAGGGATACAAAATATAAAGACACAACACAAAGTCTTCATGCAAACGAATTGTGAGTGTTTGTGTTTGTGTGTGTGTGTTTGTGTATGCGTGTGTGTGTTTGTGTATGCGTGCCTCCATGTGAGAGAATGGGCTTTTCTTAATCAATCAAGATCAATCGCTTTGACAAACTGATTAAATGCTATAGGAGTCGAAACTTAGTCATTGTGATGGTGGTGGGAGCACTTACCTTGTATCTCCGGGTAGTTGATCATAAAGAGAAGGCCCCAATAGAGGGTAGTAGAGGTGGTCTCTGTCCCAGCCACAAATAGATCCAGGGTGCAGAAGGACAAGTTCTCCAAGTTAAACCCAGCCCTTGTGTCGTCTTCACACTGTGGAACAAAACACACCAAAACAACCTCAACGATATGCTAGATACTTTAAAAAAGATTTGACAATTTAACGAATTGACGATGCTGTAGCTAAATTACCAATGTGTCAAAAACTGTGATAAAAAAAGTGTACATGTGTTGCAATACAAATAATAGCTCTGAATCCACATTCACTTGGATGGTAAGTGTGCCCTGCACCCACCACTTTAAAAAAACTATTTGATTATGTAGAACCACTCCCTATTACTATTTTGTAGTGTAACTTTTCTCCAGTCCGACTTCATCATCATCATCAGTGTAGTGGAGGGTAAACATGTCCTGTACGTAAACCCCACTTACCTACCTACTGCAGAAAAATACTACAGGGAGCGTTACTATATTCACTACGAATGGCAATCAGTTTTTACTCAAATACTTTTTTTTACCACTACATCACTGATAATCATTGTCATCGTCACCTTCTCTATCTCGTTGAGGAAGCAGTCGATGAAGTCTCTTGGTGACGAGGGGTCGTTGTCCTTCATGTGCTCCTGAATCCTGATGTTGATGAAGGAGATGACCTCCTTCCAGCCAGTGAAGATCCTTCTGTGAGGACCAGGAACCCGACGCATGACCCACGGCATCATGTTATACATCTGAGGACAGTTAGGGCAGGGACGGACTGGAACCGGAATTCGGCCAGGGAATTTCAAACACAGCAGCCCCTCGAGGCCCCCATTTCTAGTAAAATAATGATAATTCTGAGCAAAAATGATCATTTAGACCAGCCCACTGCAAAAAATATTTCCCGTAAAATGTACAGTAAGTTACTGGCAGCAATTGGCCAGTAAGTTACTGTAATTTATTTTACAGTATAGCTACTGTAATCAATTTTACGGTACCAACACTTTCTGTGATCTAAATTACAGTACCAAGTATGTACCTGTAATCTAATTTACAGCACTGATTACAATTACAGCATATTACTGTAATTACCCAGTACCATTACCTAGTGTTCTTTGCACGTTTTCATTTTTCCATTTAGGTAATTTAGTGGTGTCACGACTGTTTGGAGGATTGACGGACCAAAACGCAGCATTAGGAAAATAAGCCATCTCCTTTTATTGAAGAAGAAGGCAAAACGAAACAAACACACAATCAAAACAATAAATGATCGTGAAGCTAAATAAACGATGTGCACACACAGGCTACAAACGTTTAACATAGACAATTACCCACAATCAAATGAAAGCCTATGGCTACCCTAAATATGGCTCCCAATCAGAGACAACAGAAATCAGCTGTCTCTAATTGGGAACTCATTCAGGCAACCATAGACTCTCCTAGACAACTAAACCAACATAGACACAGCTAGACACATGCACTCAACACAAACCCATATACTACACCCAACAACCCCTTTACCATAGAATCACCCAAAACCAACAAAACACAAACATTCCCCATGTCACACCCTGACCTAACTAAAATAATAAAGAAAACAAAGAATACTAAGGCCAGGGCGTGACATAACCCCCCCCTTAAGGTGCGAACTCCGGGCGCACCATTACACAGTCTAGGGGAGGGTCTGGGTGGGCTTCCATCCACGGTGGCGGCTCCGGCACTGGTCGTGTTCCCCACGTCACCACAGTCCCTAACCGCCTCCTTAGCTTCCTCCAAATGACCCCCCTCCACATTAACCCCACTGCATTAAGGGGCAGTTCCGGACTAAGGGGCAGTTCCGGACTAAGGGGCAGTACCAGGCTAAGGGGCAGTACCAGGGTCAGGGGCAGCTCCGAACTAAGGGCCAGTACCAGGGTAAGGGACAGCACCAGGATAAGGGACAGCACCAGGATAAGGGACAGCACCAGGATAAGGGACAGCACCAGGATAAGGGGCAGCACCAGGATAAGGTGCAGCTCCGGACTGAGGAACGGCCCATGGCTGGCTGACAGATCTGGCTGCTCATGGCTGGCTGACGGATCTGGCTGTTCATGGCTGGCTGACGGATCTGGCTGCTCATGGCTGGCTGACGGATCTGGCTGCTCATGGCTAGCTGACGGATCTGGCTGCTCATGGCTAGCTGACGGATCTGGCTGCTCATGGCTAGCTGACGGATCTGGCTGCTCATGGCTAGCTGACGGATCTGGCTGCTCATGGCTAACTGACGGCTCTGGCTGCTCATGGCTAACTGACGGCTCTGGCAGATCCTGTCTGGTTGGCGGCTCTGGCAGATCCTGTCTGGTTGGCGGCTCTGGCAGATCCTGTCTGGTTGGCGGCTCTGGCAGATCCTGTCTGGTTGGCGGCTCTGGCAGATCCTGTCTGGTTGGCGGCTCTGGCAGATCCTGTCTGGTTGGCGGCTCTGGCAGATCCCGTCTGGTTGGCGGCTCTGGCAGATCCCGTCTGGTTGGCGGCTCTGGCAGATCCTGTCTGGTTGGCGGCTCTGGCAGATCCTGTCTGGTTGGCGGCTCTGGCGGATCCTGTCTGGTTGGCGGCTCTGGCGGATCCTGTCTGGTTGGCGGCTCTGGCGGATCCTGTCTGGTTGGCGGCTCTGGCGGATCCTGTCTGGTTGGCGGCTCTGGCGGATCCTGTCTGGTTGGCGGCTCTGGCGGCTCCTGTCTGGCGGGCGGCTCTAGCGGCTCCTGTCTGGCGGGCGGCTCTAGCGGCTCCTGTCTGGCGGGCGGCTCTAGCGGCTCCTGTCTGGCGGGCGGCTCAGTAGGCTCATGGCAGACGGGCGGCTTTGCAGGCTCATGGCAGACGGGCGGCTTTGCAGGCTCATTGCAGACGGATGGCTCAGATGGCGCTGGGGAGACGGATGGCTCAGATGGCGCTGGGGAGACGGATGGCTCAGATGGCGCTTGGCAGACGGGCAGTTCAGGCATCGCTGTGCAGACGGCAGACTCCTGCCGGCTGAGGCGCACTGTAGGCCTGGTGCGTGGTGCCGGGACTGGTGGTACCGGGCTGGGGACACGCATCTCAGGGCTAGTGCGGGGAGCAGCAACAGGACGCACAAGACTCTGGGGACCCACAGGAGGCTTAGTGCGTGGTTTAGGCACTGGTGGTAAAGGGCTGGAGACACGCACCATATGGCTAGTGCGTGGAGGAGGCACTGGTGGTACTGGGTTGAGGCGGGGAGGTGGCGCCGGAAATACCGGACCGTGCAGGCGTACTGGCTCCCTTGAGCGCCGAGCCTGCCCAACCTTACCTGGTTGTATGCTCCCCGTCGCCTGACCAGTGCGGGGAGGTGGAAAAACCCGCACCGGCCTATGTAGGCGAACCGGGGACACCATGCGTAAGGCTGGTGCCATGTACGCCGGCCCGAGGAGACGCACTGGTGACCAGATGCGTTGGGCCGGCTTCATGACATACGGCTCAACGCTCAGTCTAGCCCGGCTGATAAGTGGAGCTGGAATGTACCGAACCGGGCTATGCACGCGTACAGGAGACACCGTGCGCTCTACTGCGTAACACGGTATCTGCCCGTACTCTCGCTCTCCACGGTAAGTACAGGGAGTAGGCGCAGGTTTCCTACCTGACTTCGCCACACTCCCTTTAAGGCCCCCCCCCCAAGAAATTTTTGGGTTGAACTCACGGGCTTCCAGCCTTGTCTCCGTGCTGCCTCCTCATATCGCCTCCTCTCGGCTTTAGCTGCCTCCAGCTCTTCACGAGGAAGGCGATATTCTCCCGGTTGTGCCCACGGCCCCTTACCATCCAGTATCTCCTCCCATGTCCAAGAATCCTGTGTAGGTGGGTCCTGTTGCCGCTTTACATGCCGCTTGGTCCTGTATTGGTGAGTAGTTCTGTCACGACTGTTTGGAGGATTGACGGACCAAAACGCAGCATTAGGAAAATAAGCCATCTCCTTTTATTGAAGAAGAAGGCAAAACGAAACAAACACACTTACGAACTAATCAAACAATAAACGATCGTGAAGCTAAATAAACGATGTGCACACACAGGCTACAAACGTTTAACATAGACAATTACCCACAATCAAATGAAAGCCTATGGCTACCCTAAATATGGCTCCCAATCAGAGACAACAGAAATCAGCTGTCTCTAATTGGGAACTCATTCAGGCAACCATAGACTCTCCTAGACAACTAAACCAACAGACACAGCTAGACACATGCACTCAACACAAACCCATATACTACACCCAACAACCCCTTTACCATAGAATCACCCAAAACCAACAAAACACAAACATTCCCCATGTCACACCCTGACCTAACTAAAATAATAAAGAAAACAAAGAATACTAAGGCCAGGGCGTGACAAGTGGGCGCTCTTATCCTTAACATCTTACAGTTGGTGCATTCAACAAAGGTTGATAAAAAAAAACATATCAGTCACAGCAAGTAAAGAGTTTATTTAACTTACTGAAAATGTTGTACTTAAGGAAACTGATCTTCAAAATTATTGTAATTTTAACAAGATATCTTATGATATATATATATATATATCACTATCTCTGGATAGTGCCAATACATTGCTGAGATATTCAAGGTAACTTGATGCCAACTTCCTGTACATTACTGTAATGTCAAGCAATGAAACAGTAAAATACTGTTAAAGTGACTATTTAACTGTAATTTTTTTAAATCTTACCTTGTTTTACAAGAGGTTGGAAAAAGCATGTTGGCAGCTAGGCATTTGTATGTTAAAGCATTTGAATGAAAACTTGATGATTTATATTACTTGCACTATCAGAGGCCTAAACAAAAACGTCCAACCTGGTCGTGATGACAGGGAAAAAAACTAATGAAATGGACATGGTTACATTTTCAACCATTAAAGGTTTAAGGCCCATTACCAATCTGATTAGTGATGGGTTGTTTGCAAACGAACAGCTCTTGCTGATTTTTGAACTCATAACAACGTTTTTCTGCAGATAACTTACAAAAGAATTATAGAAAGAGGGTGACTCCTCACTGCTGAAACAATAAATAGTGGAGAGAGCGCCTCAATCTGGTCCACGCTGAATTCTTCAGTGCGTAAGTAAAAAAAAATATGTGGGCAGGTAAAAATGTATTTGAACTCGCTTTTCACGATCTGACATAATTGTAGATGTACTTTTACAGATGAATTTGGCACCAGAAGTATGTAATTTTAATTATTATTTATTTAACTAGGCAAGTCTCAATTTCCGCCTGAATGACGTGCCCAAAGTAAACTGCCTGTTGCTCAGGCCCTGAAGCCAGGATGTGCATATAATTGGTACCATTGGAAAGAAAACACTGAAGTTTGTAGAAATTTTTAAATAATGTAGGAGAATTTAACACAATAGATATGGTAGGAGAAAAACCAAAGAAAATCCAAACGGAATTTGAGAGCCCATGCTCTTACAATGGAATTTATAGGGGCATACTGAATTCTAGCACCCAGGATGCAATTCCTATGGCTTCCACAGGGTTTCAGCAGTCTATGTTCAACGTTTCAGGCTTGTAACTTTCAAAACGAAATATCAGTTTTAGTAAAGGGACACAGTCTTGGAAATTTGTGTATGCATGCACGATGAAGACAGAACGCACCTGCTAAAATTGGTTTCCTATTGAACATACTTCTTTCCGTAAGAAATATTATAGCTTGATTACATTTTAGGGTATCTGAGGAGTAAATAGAAATGTATTTTGACTTGTTGAAACAAAGTTTAGGGGTAGATTTTCAGAATCCTTTCTCTGCATGTTGAACGAGTGGTTAATCAAATCGATGGCGCCAACTCAACTGACTTTTCGGGATATAAAGAATGATTTTATCTAACAAAACGACACTACCTGTTATAGCTGGGACCCTTTGGATGACAAATCAGAAGAAGATTTTCAAAACGTAAGTGAATATTTAAATCGCTATTTGTCAATTTATGAAACCTGTGCCGGTGGAAAAATGTTTTGATGTGGGGCGCCGTCCTCAAACAATCGCATGGCATGCTTTTGCTGTAATGGCTACTGTAAATCGGAGAGTGCAGTTAGATTAACAAGAATTTAAGCTTTCAACCAATATAAGACACTTGCATGTACCTAAATGTTAAATATCCATAATTTGTATGATTATTTATTTGCTATTGTGCGCCCTCCAGTTTCAGTGGAAGTTGTCCTTCTAGCAGGACGCCTAGCCTTACAAATTCTTATTTTCAATGACGGCCTAGGAACAGTGGGTTAACTGCCTTGTTCAGGGGCAGAATGACAGATTTTTACCTTGTCAGCTCAGGGATTCAATATTGCAACCTTTCGGTTGCTAGTCCAACGCTCTAACCACTAGGCTACTATTTTCTTTGTAAATATAATTAAAGGGTATAGTTTATATTATGTGCCTTCAATTTGAATACATTGAATCTATGAAGCTCGTGATATGTGAAATTATCTGAGCAGTCACATTTATGACCAATAGAACAAATACAGTGGCTCTAATTTATATATATTTAATCATAGCAGATTATTATTTTTTTTCATTAATTGATGTTGAGTTGGGCTATGGATATTTTTTATCAATATGATCTAACAGATGATTTTACTATTATCCATTAGCCTTTACATGCACTACATGACCAAAAGTTAATATACATTTTTTTCATGGTTCTAGGTTGATTTAGATAGGGTTTTTGAGGCAAAAAGAGCTACGGCCAGTATGTTTCTGACAAAGTTAGGTTCAATGGAAAACTTCAGTCCAGTCCAGTCAGATTTCCTGATTGATGGATGGCCATAATACTTCCATTTAAAAAAAATCTATTAGTGAATTTAATATTATTTTCTCCTCTAGGGTAGACAGTTGTACTCAACAAGTCAAAGTAAGTAACATTTACATTACATTTAAGTCATTTAGCAGACGCTCTTATCCAGAGCGACTTACAAATTGGTGCATTCACCTTATGACATCATAACCACATAAGGTTGAAGCAGTCTACAAATAGAATGAGGGAGAGACTTACCCCGGCCCAAAAGCCTCCTTCCAAGTAAACAATCTCGTTCATTGTTTTCAGGAGGGTTTGGAATTGGTCATCGCTGTATTCAAAGCGGTCACCAAACACAAGACAGCAGATCACATTGGAAACAGCATTGTTCATCAGTATCTGCGGGCTGAAGGGTTTTCCTGCATGGGACAAAAGCAACCTTATTCCCCACAAAAGCAATATGGCTTACATCAAAAGTCAAATGTCACCATATAGGCTAGTGGCCAATCCTCAAAAATGGCATTCGTTTCTGAGATACCCCTACCAGAGGTATAACAAAGCACAACCATGTTTTTTTCCCTCCAAGGTCTCCAATATATGAAATTGATGGTTGTATACATAAGCTCATGTGGCCCAATATTGCAAGCTCTGATTTTGCAAAAATGTTGAATACAAGTAGTCAATTGTCTGCCCTACATATACAAACAAACAGCATTAGGATATCTTAAAGGATTTTGGAAATATAGACCTGTAAACACACAGATAGAATAGGAGCAAATATTAACTATGAATACAAATGTAACTTTCTGATAGCTGTTCAATAGACAACTTCCAGGTCAAATTTGCTCTCATTCAGTGCTGCATGGTCCTGCCTGACAAAAATGCATACAGTTACGTTTTTTTGATGTTGTGGCTATTGCAATCAGCTCTAAGGCAAGTGGGCCCAGACACTGAACACTCATTTATTTCAATCAAACGTTCCTACATGGACTATCTACATTATGTTTGCCCCACCCCTCCAAATCCAATATGGTGTCCAATATCCAATATGGCTGCGACATCACACTTAACTTGTGGTTCAATTACCTCTGTACATGTTTTAAATTAGAGATATTTTTCAGATTAGTGTACCATACTTATGACCTGTACTCAAGACAATTCTTTTGAACTTCAACTACATTACATGACCGAAAGTATGTGCCCGTCGAACGTCTCATTCCAAAAATAATGGGCATTAGTATGGAGTTGGTCTTCCCTTTGGTGCTCTAACTGCCTTCACTCTTCTGGGAAGGCTTTCCACTAGCTGTTGGAACATTGCTGCAGGAACTTTCTTCCATTCAGCCACAAGAGCATTAATGAGGTCAGGCACTGATGTTGGGCGATTAGGCCTGGCTTGCAGTCGGCATCTCAATTCAGCCCAAAGGTGTTCGATGAGGTTGAGGTCAGGGCTCTGTGCAGGCCAGTCAAGTTCTTCCACATCGATCTCAACAAACCATTTCTGTATGGACCTCACTTTGTGCACGGGGCATTGTCAAGCTCACAGGAAAGGGCCTTAACCAAACCTGTGAACAGGGAGTGATTAACAATAGCTTGCACTTCTTCAGGCATGCAATTAAAAACTGGTTTGAAGAAGGCGGTGGGGATAGGATCAAGAAGGCATGTAGAAGGCTTAAATTGTGATATCACTTTCCTGGGAATGTCTGTGTCAACCAGGGAAAATAAATCCATAGTGCATTTGCGTGGTAGGCTAGGGCACATCAACTTCTTATCAGGTCTTGCTTCACTGATACCCAGCCTAATGTTTGCTATCTTATCTTTGAAATATGCCGTAAACTCATCACATTTAGATGTGGAGGAAAGTTCCCATACGTTTGCGGGGGTAAGATTTATCAGGCCATCAATGCTCGAAAAGAGCACTCTCGAATTATTCTGATTATTAGTGATCAAGTTAGAAAAATGAGGTCACCTGGCATTTCTAATTGCCTTGTTATATATGCCAAGTTGCTCTCTTAGAATATCATAATGGACCTGCAACTTCTGCTCTGCCTTTCTGTAATATCTCTTTAATTCATTCATTTCCTCACTAATCCAAGGGGCTCTCCGTTTGGATCTGGCTTTTTTCAACTTTACTGGAGCTATTCATTTGCTATTAAAGTCAACTAAAAGAAGACTGACAAAACTATGACAAGAGGAAGGAAGAATAGGTGAGGGAGCATTGTTCATATACTCAATAAAAATCTGTAGCAACTTCACAGGTAAGATAACGTTTCTTAATAATGCATTCAAGATTACCCTCTGCTGTGGGCAAAAGGTAGTCAAAAATACAAGGTGGTGATCAGATAATGCAAAATCAACAGTAGAGGATATGTCAATTGGAAGGCCCTTGGTAATAACCAGGTCCAGAGGATGGTCCCGGTAATGGGTGGGCCCTGTAACATGTTGGATAAAGTCCATAAAGCTCAAAAGATGAATAAATTCAATGGCCTTGGAGTGAATATTAAAAATCGAACAATGATTTTTATCATAGTTCTCAAGGACAACAGCTCAATTGGCCCAGCGTTGTCCGGGTTAGGGTAGTCCAACTGACTCCGGTCGTCAGTTAGACGGTGTTTCCTCTGACACATTGGTGCAGCTGGCCTCTGGGTTAAGTGAGCAGTGTGTCAAGAAGCAGTGCGGTTTGGCAGGTCATGTTTCAGAGGACGCATGGCTCTCAACCATCGCCTCTCCCGAGTCCATTGGGGAGTTGCAGCGTTGAGACAAGATCATAACTTCTAATTGGATATCACAAAATTGGGGAGAAAAAGGGGGTAAAATATGTTTAAAAAATAAATACAAATAAATAATACTAATATTAGTGTATAGCCCAAACTGTTCGGACACTGGCTGATCGGCTGTACCGACTTCAGACGAGTCCCAAGACGCTTGTGCGGTAATACCATCTTGTTCATGAGTGTCTCACATTTCCTTAGAGATGTTTTCGTGAGAAGACCAATTTTCGGGACATCTCATGGTCTGACAAACATCACTCTGGCTCTGCAACCTTTCACTGCAGATGCGGAAGGCAGATATCGGCGGAAGCGGTATTTGAGAAGCAGCCCATACAAAAAAACTAGCTTAAACAAATGGATTTTGATTTTTAGTATTATGTTCATTTGATTTCCACAGGTGTGCGGAAATTTTAGGTCAAAGGTTAAACTGATGGATTTTTCTGGGTATTCTTTTATTATGATAATTAGATTTACGTGGGGGCGCTGACATCAGCATTAGGGGGTTAAGGGTGTGTGTGTCACAACATCTATATATGTAACCACTTTTTCAGTAAAATATTTTTACAGAACCCTCCACTTCATATATGGGAGACCTTAAAGCTATGGAACATTTTTAATGTTTTGTTATACCTCAGGTAGGGGTATCTAAAAACGTTTTATATCTCTACACTGAACTTCAGTCTGCAAAACTTCTCTGTAAGCACCGCAGCTTTGTATTTTTTGCCTGGTGCTTGGACTTTTCACCGTGAAAATCGAAACAGTTATCGCTATATGTCTGTTGCATCCAAAACAGAGGCAACTCATGTGTAAACTTAACAACAATGCCAGTGCGGTGTCTTCCCAAATCTGTTTCTGACAAGTATATGAATTTCCTTGCTGGGACAATAGAGTTTGATTTGAACTGTAACCATATCAAGTTTCCACTGTACCTTGTTCACTCTGAATGGCTTCATTCAAACACTGCGCTTCAACCTGGATGGATGGCTCCAGACTCTTCTTGCCCAGTCCAAAGTTCCTCAGCGTAGAGAGAGCAAACCTCCTCTGTTGCTTCCATGGATACCCGTTCGACATAATCACACCTAAGTGTAAGAACAGCTTTCAGTGAAGAAGCCTTAACTTGTACCGTACACGCAAAGATGTAAGTAAGCCTTGAAAAGTAGCCTTTTCGGAGTCAGAACAGCCAATAATGGCAGGAGCATCTCCTGTTTCTCAAGCGTGAGGCAGCTTGATGTAAGAATTCACACCCTAGACAGGATTCTAGCCTGTCAGAGCGTTACCCCTATCCATCTCCTTCATACTAATGGCCAAGCAAAGAGGCATGAGGTCCCATTTTTTGGAGTCTTTGGTAGGACTTGAACGGGGATCAAACCCCCAACCTTTCCATTTTTAAGGATTGACACTAACACAGTCAAAGTGTACAAATATGTAATATTTCTACAATAT